>NW_027507785.1:35616587-36041587 GCF_037356315.1 Lithobates pipiens
CACATGACCAGGCAGAAATCTAACACAGCCCAGCCAAACTGATGTCAAAGTTAACCTACGCAATTAACCCTCAGAACCCCTTTACTGTTCTGAAGAAAAAACTAATTTTACACATGAATGACACTTTGTCCAAAGTGTCATCGCTACACTTAAATAAAACCCTTCCCCTTTCATGCTGTCAACAATGGCACCTCATGGAAGAGAAATGTCACAAGGCCTAAGAAAGAAAATAATTTCTTTACACAAGCAAGGTGAAGGCTACAAGAAGATCAGCAAAGCTTTACTTATCAGTCAGAATACTGGAGCAAAAGTGATACAAAAATGTAACAAAAAAGGTGGACCTGCAACCATCTCAGAGACGTCCAGGCCATCCATGTTAGTCCTCAACTCCACAGGAGCGTTTTCTGATGAAAAGGGTTGAAGAAAATCGCCATGCAAGTTCACTGCAGTTAGCTAAATTAATAGAAAGCCAAACTGGGGTGATTGTTTCCCGTGATACAATACAGCGTACACTGCAGAGGAATGGCGCGCGCGCGCACACACACACACACACACACACACACACACACACACACATTCCACGAAGAAAGCCTCCCCTAAATTCCATGCACAAAAAAGCCAGCCTAGAATTTTCCAGGGCCCATGCTAAAAAGACTACTGGAACTCTGTACTGTAGAGTGATAAGACCAAGAGAGTTTTTGGAAGTGATGGCTTCAAAACTGTATGGCGTTGCAAAAGGTGAGGAGTACAAAGAAAAATGCATGGTGCCTACAGTGAAACATGGTGGTGGCAGTGTCCTTCTGTGGGGCAGCATGAGTGCTGCTGGTGCCAGGGAGCTGAACATCATCGATAGCTTCATGAATTCACAGATATACTGCTTTATATCGAAAGAGAAGATGCAGCCATCACTCCGTGTCCTTGATCGCCGCGCACTTTTCCAACATGACAAATACTCCAAAACACATATCTAAGGCCACTGTTGCAATTCTGAAGGAGAACAGGATGAAAGTGATTCAGTGGTCAAGTAAGTCTCCTGATCTGAACCCAAATCGATCACCTATGGCGAATTCTGAAGAGGCAAGCATCACTCTCTCCATCCAGCATCCAGGCTCTAAAAGAGGTCTATCTTGAAGAATGGAAAAAGATAGTCGTTGCGATATGTCACCAACTTTATTTATTCCATGCCTAGAAGACTTGGTGCTGTCCTTACAAATCATGGAGGTCATACAAAATACTACATGTAGTAGTTTATATTGTGGGGTGTATTCATTTTTGCATTAAATAATTTGTGTACAACAACTGAAGATTTTGTAATCCAAGTTATATTAACATTACTTTCATGTAATGAGCTACACAAAATGTTCTAGAAACTCAGTTTTGTCAAAATTTTGTAAATTGTTCATGTGTTCATTGAGCTATTGGATTAAAATCTAACTTTTCAAAAAAGGGGTGTACTCATTTATGCTGAGCACACACACACATATATATAAATGTACCTGGACCCTCAGTCTCCATTCTTCTATGGATTAGCCAGATTATAGCCAAAACACATCAAAGGAGGCACCGGCATCTGTGTTTTTTTTTTTTTTTTTTTTACACTTGGTATTGTATTAACCCTAATAGTTTGGAAAAATCAAAAGTCCAATGGCCACCTATCTGCATGAGGTTTTGTCTTGGCTTACCTTTGGTCGTTTCCACTGCACTCCTTGGACCAGCTGTGTCTTGTAGAACAGGGAGTCATTGTTGGGTGGAAATAGGGGGTCCTCGAAGAGAATTTTATTCTTTTGGCACTCTTTCTTCAAGGTGTAAAACTGCTGGTTCATGAAGGGTTTCACCGAAGAGAACATTCTTCACCAGAACAAATATCACCTGGACACATCAGAGCAGAGCCATTTAGAGTTAAAGTAACATACATTATTCTAAAAATGCAATGAAAAAAAAAAAAAACATGCAATCAGGAGTGATCAGCTATTGACAATTTAAGAATATCTAAACCCAAGAAAAAAAAAAAAGTAATATATTGCAGCTTACCAGTTCTTAGATGTGGTGGTATTCTAATTTTTCAGTTTGTTTTTTTTACCCCCTTCCCGGCTCTATTACAAAAAAAATGATATGCTATATATTGTGGTATTGGGGTGATTATATTCGTACGGCAGATGCTTTTCCCAATGAGTTATGCCAGTCCAAACTGAATTTTAGGGAATGGCAGCCCACTTTTTTTTTTAACAAAATGGAAAGTTCAGACATCAGTTGCCCTTGCAGGGGGTTTCCACCATCAACAGTAAACTGAAAATGCCGAGCTACCTCACTCCCTTGTCAACGATGCGCTCCTGGTTCACTTGGCTCTCTCAGCCTTTAGTCCACAGCATCATGCTGCACGGCCCAGTCCTGGGCTCTGGATAGAGGTTCTCCAGACACCCTGATGAGAGCAGACCTGCCACCTGGAATGAGACCTCTTGTCTCCCAGCTGGGCTGAGGCCCCTCTGACCCCGGCTGGGGCCCATCTGACCACTGGGCAAGACCTGCTGTCTATAATATGCGAGCCCTGATCTATCCTCAAGCTTGAGTATATATAACCGAGTATATAATGTACTCACACAGGCTGCAGGCACCCGATAAAAACCAAAAGGATTGAAAGTTCCATCCCAACTAATACACTTTGGAACCTTGAAGCTTCAGACCCCAATTCAAGACTACAGAATCTGGGGGAAACCAAAAACACTGCTTTCTCTGCTCAGAAATAATAGTCTGGAACTTTGCATTAACCCTTAATGTGAATCCTGTGTCCTTTTGTCTTACTTTCAAAGTGGCAGGGTCTTGCACGGCCACAACATAATATAAAAAGGAGAATGGCTTTAGAAAAATGGTCAATATCTATAATCTTGGAAGAAGAAAAAAGAAGAGAAAAAGGAGGAAGAAGAAAGAAGGGAAGAGAAAGAAGAAGGGAAGAGAAAGAAGAAGGGAAGAGAAAGAAGAAGGGAAGAGAAAGAAGAAGGGAAGAGAAAGAAGAAGGGAAGAGAAAGAAGAAGGGAAGAGAAAGAAGAAGGAAAGAGAAAGAAGAAGGAAAGAGAAAGAAGAAGGGAAAAGGGAAGAGATTTACAGGAAGGCAGGAGGGAGAAGGAGGAGCTTTACACGTGGGTTTTTGTATACTAACGGATTAGATTCAAATCAATATATTAAAGGTAACATTGCAGCTTTTCTATATCACGGTAATAGCTTGAAAGAATTCATAATTTGATGTTTTTTTCTCAATATGTAAATGGATCACGTTCATTTACAATTCGGAAACTTGTTTTTCAAGTCAGTTCAGAGCAAAAAGGACTCTGGGTAATAATACGGGCCAGTTTAACAACAGTCAGTATCATCTACCTGACAAAAGCACCACAATAAAAGCTGTAAAACACAGAGATGACTCAGACAAGTGTAAGGAAACCTGTTAATGGGCAATACACGACCTGCCAAGTGCAAGTTGCTTGAGAAATTTCCTCATCGGGGAATGCTCCAAATAACAATGTTCAGCAGCACCTGCTAACTATTGTGCAATAATTATTTTATAGACATTCTTAATTTGATAACTTTCATTACAGGTGAATCATGAGTAACTTTAATGATAGCTTTCCCTGAAGATCAACTAACCCAATTCTTAGAAGGAAGTAACGCCTAGTTGGTTCCCACCATTAAAACGGTATCCCGAACCATATTTTCCTAGAGCAGTCTAGGGACTTATACCCTCTGTCAGGTTTTTAATGCTGAACAAGTGGGGTTCAAATTATTAGTAAGCCAATAAAATTAAAACCGGACACAGATGCTCCGGTAGGGCTGCTTGCCACTAAAATGGGGCATTCCTTAACGAGGTGACCC
This sequence comes from Lithobates pipiens, assembly GCF_037356315.1. Classification (NCBI taxonomy): domain Eukaryota; kingdom Metazoa; phylum Chordata; class Amphibia; order Anura; family Ranidae; genus Lithobates; species Lithobates pipiens. The sequence continues at coordinate 35,620,449 of NW_027507785.1, forward strand.
ACAGTTGTAGATCCACATATTTGATTGAGAACACCGGAACCAAAATAGTTTGGGGGCGTAAGATCTTAAATACTGGTGTAGCACCCTGATGTTTAGGCAGGGTTGCCATTAAATGCATTTGCTAAGTGATGGTTGCCTTAGTCAACTGATTTCACCCCAATTCTTGAATTTCGCACTTCTCTCGTGTCACTAGATGGCCAGTTATCTGGTGACATTAGATAAAACAAGGGCATTGCAAGGACAGATTAGGAATGAATGAGTTGTCTCAGCCAATGAGCAGGGATTTTATTGGGTCCTTTGACCTGCTGGGAGAACCTGTTTATTTGTGTGGAGTCAGGCGATCTGGTTTTTGTGCCACCTGGACAGCTGTCTAGGAGGACATGGGTCGTATTACCCCCGGGCTGCTAGGCCAGTAACCTAAGGCCTATCCCAGGGACATGTGGCCACTAGGCTATCAGAGCCGATCCAGAAGAAGTAGTACAGGGTTAGGACTGCGGGCTTGTAGTCGACCAAAGATAGTGACAGTTCCGCCGGCCAGGGAACCAGTCTTGGTCAGAGGTAGAGGGGAAGCAGTCGCCACAAAAGGGGATCATCCACTCTGCTACCAGAGACCATTGTGAGTAAGCTGAGGCCCATACCAGAGCAGACTTCTCACCAACCGGGGATGGTGAAGAAGTGGGAAAGCATCAGTGAGTGCCAAGTCAGGGACCTAACGTGTCAGCAGGGGCGAAGCTTGAGGAGTATGAGTGCTAAGCTAGGTACACAGCAGCAAAGCGGGGGAGACGCTTGAGAAAGATACTACAGAGTGCTACAGTAAAAGAGCTCAGGGGATCCAGTGGCTAGTAGATCTGATGTCTAGTGAGAGACTGGGAGCTCATTGAGTGAAGAGCCACAGTGAGTGAGGGGTAAGGATAACTGTACATATTGCAGAAAGTTGAAAACCTTTACCGTTAGTAACAGTAACTGTTAATAACAGCTACAAGATTGTTGCCATAGGAGACAGTGGTCCTACCTATACAGAAGTGGTGTCCGGCTGGAGGCCTTCACCTGTATAGCCGTTTACCTATAGAACTCTGAGTCTGCCAATTAGCATTGCATCTACTTGTAGCGGCAGCTCCTGAAGAGCACGCTCTATGCGTTTTTTTTCAAAGTTAAAGTATGCCTAAACTGCAGTTTGGTTTGGGTACAATTGTCCAAATTAGACTTTCGGCATCAGTCTGACTGGACTGTGAGATGTTCAGCCTAGCCACAGGGGGCGCTGTCTCTTCTGGCAGGCATGGAACTCTGGTTTGGTTGGGTGCTTAAAAAATTCCCGACCAGCGCACGACGATGTATGTCGACAGAATGGCACGGGCAGGCATATTGGCGTACAGGTACGTCCAATATTCAATGCCGCCCTGCCATCGGGAGAGCGCCGCCGCCGGCGCTCGTCGGGACCCCCGTGAGTCCGGTCGCAGGACCCGCGGACTCGATCGCCGCGGGCATCCCCGCGATCGTCTCACAGAGCGGCCGAATGGAGGAAATGCTGTGTAAACAACATTTCTCCATTCTGCCTAGCAACTAGTGACGCTGATCTCTGCTCCATGTGATTGGAGCAGAGATCAGTGTTCACTAAATGAAAGCCCAACCCCCCCACAGTTAGTAACACCCCCCTAGGAACACTTAACCCCTACACTGCCACCCACTGGTTAACCCCTTCACTGCCAGTGTCATTTACACAGGAATCACTGCATTTATATAGCAGTGATTACTGTATAAATGACAATGGTCCCAAAAATGTGTCAAAAATGTCCGATGGGTCCCCCACAATGTCGCAGTCACAATAAAAATCGCTGATCGCCGCCATTACTAGTAAAAAAAAAAAAAAAAAAATTAATAAAAATGCTATAAAACTATCCCTATTTTGTAAACGCTATAACTTTTGCGCAAACCAATCAATCGCTTATCGCGATTTTTTTTACCAAAAATATGTAGAAGAATACGTATCGGCCTAAACCGAGGGAAAAAAATGTTTTTTTATATATTTTTGGGGGATATTTATTATAACAAAAAGTAAAAAATAATGCGTTTTTTTCAAAATTGACGCTCTATTTTTGTTTATAGCGCAAAAAATAAAAACCGCAGAGGTGATCAAATACCACCAAAAGAAAGCTCTATTTGTGGGAAAAAAAGGACGTCAATTTTGTTTGGGAGCCACGTCGCACGACTGCGCAATTGTCAGTTAAAGCGACGCAGTGCCGAATCGCAAAAAGTGGTCTGGTCTTTGACCAGCAAAATGGTCCGGTCTGCAAGTGGTTAATTTATTCTCTCTCGGAGCCCACCCAGTGGGAGTGGTGCTCTCGCTGTGCTTTCTGGGAGAGAGCATTTAAGATGCGGACGTCCTGTGGTTCGGGGTTCTGGTCCAGAATGATGTACTGACTACATGGTCCTGGTCCTGCCGATCAGCCCCCAGGAAGGCTATGGCCTGGTGTGCGGATCCACCTGATGTTGATGTCTCGGGGCTAGCTAGCCCGAGGCAAGGAAACTAAAAGATAGATTCTGAGGTGGTTGGGTGCCGTCTCCGGTTTAGGAGAGACCCAGTGACTTCAAGCATTCCAGGGGAGGACTCTTCAGAAGACGACCACGTATGGGTTGGTTTCTTAGTAAAAGCCTGGAAGGGCTGAGGTACCCGAGAGAATCCGGTCTCGTGGATATCGCCAAGCTGGCTGAAAGATCCAGGTAACCTACAAGTGTTTTCAAGCTTAGTTTTCCTAAGTGTTCTACAACAACGTCTGTGACAGAGATATTATCTTGTATGTTCTACATCATCATCTGTGCCAGAGACTTGTTCCTGAGTAAGCACCTTGTTGGCTAGAGAAGGACTGTCCAACCCGAGTGATCATCCAGTTGCGAATGGCTATTCTCTGGATGCAGTCAAAGTAAGCAAGTTCTTCAACATTTTGACTTTGACACGAACAGTACCCGAATTCCTTTCCAACCCCCTGATCCCAATTTAAGAGACTGTTCATTGTCTATGTTTTGCAAATAAAATCTATTCAAGTGGATCTGTTGTCGGTCTCTCAAGTTACTGGGCCATTTACCACGGGACACCCCTAGACGTACAAGGAAAACAGAAGGTAACAGTAAGCCCAAATCTAACTAGCAGCTCCTTCGGGGGTTAGTGCTACATACTCAAGGGTATCCTGACCCTAGTCCTCTCTCCCACAGTTCTGTTTAACCACTTCCCGACCAGCGCACGACGATGTACGTCGACAGAATGGCACGGGCAGGCATATTGGCGTACAGGTACGTCCAATATTCGATGCCGCCCTGCCATCGGGAGCGCGCCGCCGGCGGCGCGCTCCCGCGCTGGTCGGGACCCCTGTGAGTCGGGTCGCGGGACCCGCGGACTCGATCGCCGTGGGCATCCCCGCGATCGTCTCACGGAGCGGCCGAATAGAGCAAATGCTGTGTAAACAACATTTGTCTATTCTGCCTAGCAACTAGTGACGCTGATCTCTGCTCCATGTGATTGGAGCAGAGATCAGTGTACACTAAATGAAAGCCCAACCCCCCCACAGTTAGTAACACTCCCCTAGGAACACTTAACCCCTACACTGCCACCCACTGGTTAACCCTTTCACTGCCAGTGTCATTTACACAGGAATCACTGCATTTATATAGCAGTGATTACTGTATAAATGACAACGGTCCCAAAAATGTGTCAAAAATGTCCGATGTGTCTGCCATAATGTCGCAGTCACAATAAAAATCGCAGATCGCCACCATTACAAGTAAAAAAATAAATAATAAAAAATTATTAATAAAAATGCTATAAAACTATCCCTATTTTGTAAACGCTATAACTTTTGCGCAAACCAATCAATCGCTTATTGCGATTTTTTTTACCAAAAATATGTAGAAGAATACGTATCGGCCTAAACTGAGGGAAAAAAATGTTTTTTTATATATTTTTGGGGGATATTTATTATAACAAAAAGTAAAAAATAATGCGTTTTTTTCAAAATTGTCGCTCTATTTTTGTTTATAGCGCAAAAAATAAAAACCGCAGGGGTGATCAAATACCACCAAAAGAAAGCTCTATTTGTGGGAAAAAAAGGACATCAATTTTGTTTGGGAGCCCCGTCGCACGACCGCGCAATTGTCAGTTAAAGTGACGCAGTGCCGAATCGCAAAAAGTGGTCTGGTCTTTGACCAGCAAATTGGTCCGGTCTGAAAGTGGTTAAGAGACAATAAATCTCTTTGCATTCAAAAAGTGTCTGGAGCCCACCTGTTTCATCTTGCATTACACCCACCATGCCTTGTAACCCACTCTACACTGAAGGATGTCAGATGTCCTTAACTTTGGAGGTCACCATTGGGCTTCAGGGGCCCCGGGACTTTGCTACACTCCATTCAGCACTGCGTCACTTTGCATGACCGCGCAATTGTCAGTTAATGTTGCACCCAAACAAAACTGACGTCCTTTTTTTCCCACTAATAGAGCTTTCTTTTGGTGGTATTTGATCGCCTCTGTGGTTTTTTTATTTTTTGTGCTATAAACCAAAAAAAATAGCGACAATTTTGAAAAGAAATGCCGATATGCATTCTTCTACATTTTTTTTTACCATATGTATATTGATTAGTTTGTGCAAAAGTTATAGCATCTACAAAATAGGGGATAGTTTTATGGCATTTTTATTATGATTTCTTTTACTAGAAATGGCGGCAATCTGCAATTTTTTATTGGGACTGCGACATTATGGCGGACACATTGGACAATTTTGACACATTTTTGGGGTCATTTATACAGCAGTGTTATAAAAATGCATTGATTACTGTAAAAATGTCGCTGGTAGGGAAGGGGTTAACACTAGGGGGCAATCAAGGGGTTAATGTGTTCCCTAGTGTGTGTTCTAACTGAAGGGGGAAGGGGGAATGTGTAGGGAAAGAGACAGATCGTTGTTCATACTCTGTATGAACAGACAATCTGGCACTTCTCCCCTCAGAGAACCGGAAACTGCGTGTTTTACATACACACACACACAGAACCCAGTTCTCAGTGTGTCAGCGGCGATCGCGGGAGTCAAGCGGCGATCATGACCGCAGGGCACTCACAGCGCCCCTAGCGGCCACAGGGAAAAGCGACGTTACATAATGTCGTTTCGCCCAGCCGTGTCATTCTGCTGCAGTAAAATTGCGGCGGCTGCTCGGCAAGTGGTTAATAACCATATACAGTCTAGCTAAATAATGTGCAACGAGCTTATTAACGTAAATATCACAGGGTATTTATTGGTCCAATGGAAACTTTAAACTTTGTGCTCACATGTATTCCCTGTAGCTGATATATTGATCAGAACCTTATACCTAGAGATGCACGAAATTTCGGCCGAAATAAAAAAAACAGCCGATACAGAAGGGGGGCGTGGTCCGCCCCAGGTTCTGCCCATTGCGGGAGTGTCATCAATGGCGCCCAGTCCTCCACAGACGGCACACTGATCCAGTGACGGGACATTGAATCAGTGCAACGTGATCACAGGAGGAGGGGCATTGTTACTGCGGCCCAGGCTATTCAAATCCAGCTCTGTGACACATGGAGATGGCTGCTGATCCGGGCACAGGTAGGCTGCATCCGATTGGCACTGGTTAGGCTGCTGGGCAGAGGTAGACTGCATATGATGGACACTGGTGAGGCTGCATTGATCTCTTGTATCATGTCTGCAGTCTCTGACCATCTCCTGTATCATGTCTGCTAGAGGTGCACCGAATGGAAATTTTGCTAATACTATTGGCAATGTGTTTAAGTTTAAGTAAGAGATTGCAGACATGATACAAGATAGTATCATGTCAAGGGCTTAGGTTGTCACGATTGATGGGTCCAGTGAGGCCTTTTTTGGTATGGGAGTGAGTAGCGCATGTTTTAGAGAGTTGGGGAAGATGCAAGTAGAGAGGGAGAAGTTGAAGATATGAGTCTTTGTTCATCACCCACCGTGCCCACAAACCTGCAATCTGAGAATGTATGTCGGCCATCCCTACCCCAGTAGTCACCATTGGGCTCCTGGAAAGTCAGGGTAGGCGCTACAAATAATCCATTTTATATTATTAAGGCCACAAGCTCCTCACCCATAGCTGTCCTTTACCCAACCTTCTCGGATATTAGAGAGAACATCTTCTGCCAAAAAATAGCTGCTCCATAAACAATTTACTTCCAGACGTGCTCTGAACTCGTGGTCACCCCACATTACGAGTGCTTTATACTGATAGGAAGACAATAATTAATATTTTTGTTTATAAGAAGCAGACAGTTCGAGAATGTTTCTCTGGAGACAGGGGGAACAAATTCTTCTGTGCAAACCTCAACAGCAACAGGGGGACCCAAAATATGATACATCACAGCTCATATGGGTTGCTGGATGTTTATGGTGACATGACTTTGGCATTGAAACTAAAACAAGATAAGTGGCTCCGAGTGTGTATCTGGATATCCAAAAACCCAAAGACTATTGTACAAGATGCAAAAGATTTACAGATACAGTTATGGGAAAAACCAACTACACCTATGGAAATTGTTAACTTTTTAAACATATTTGAACAGGTAACCATTAGATTATCATAGAGTGCCTGCAGATAAAGGTAATATACTTGAATATGAACTAAAATTGAGAACGGTGTATTCTAGTTCATAACCTAAATGATCAAAAATTAAGATCTGTCTCATTCAAAATGTAAACATCGCCCCCACATACTGTACACTATCACTTCAGATCCATGAAACTTGAATCAAGTGTTCTAGATTAGATGCCGATGTTTAGAAGCTTCTGAGGGCGTATGTCTGCTTATCAGGGGCAGACTGACCATTCAGGCACTCTGTCACCGACTGAGGGCCCCAGAGTCAGGGGGGCCCCCCCATTAGCGGGTCAGGGGGGTCCCACGAGCGGACCATGAGGATGATAGCAGTGACAGGGGCTCCTGGGGAATTCAGCAGCGGGACGGGGCCACAATATAGATCCATGCCGCAGGGGAAAGCCGGTGAGAGCTGGAGGCTGCAGAGTGAAGAAAGAACGGAGTCATGTCGGAGATGACAGCCACCTGACCTGCCTTGTGTGCAGCAGGTCAGTGTGTAATCGCAGCATGTCTATGATCACCAGCCAGGCTGACTGAGTGGTCCTTCTTCCCCAGTGCCCATCTACCAGGTTCTATTCCCTGGTACACCGAGTGCCCCTCAGTGTAGAGATATATCAGTGTTGTATATAAGGAACAGCTCTCAGTATACATATATCAGTATTAGGGAAAGCATTCAGTGTATAGATGTCAGATATATATAGGGAATAGCACTTAGTTATATTCCATGTGTGTTACACTGACATGTATAAACTGAGTGCTTTCCCCAACACTGATATCTGTATACTGAGAGCCATTCCTTACATACAACACTGATATCTGAACACTTTAGCGGAAAGAACGATCAGTGGGAAGAATGTCCCTTACATTGGTGATCAGTGGGAAGAATGTTCCTTACATTGGTGGTCACCAGTAGGGATGGGCTGTCTGTTCGGGTCGAACATGAGTTTGACTCGAACATTGGCTGTTCGCTGAATAGCAAACAATTTGGGGTGTTAGTGGCAAATTCGAAAGCTGCGGGACACCCTTTAAAAGTCTATAGGAGAAATCAAAAGTGCTCATTTTAAAGGTTAATATGCAAGCTATTGTCATAAAAAGTGTTTGGGGACCCGGGTCCTGCCCCAGGGGACATGTATCAATGCAAATAAAAAAAGTTTTAAAAACTGACGTTTTTTTTCGGGAGCAGTGATTTTAACGGTGCTTAAAGTGAAACAATAAAAGTGAAATATTCCTTTAAGTTTCATACCTGGGGGGTGTCTATAGTATGCCTGTAAAGTGGCGCATGTTTACAACAGTCCGAGAGCAAAATGACAATTTCCAAAGGAAAAGAATGGCATTTAAATCCCCACAACCCTTGCCCGGTGGTTGTGGGGGGTCTGTGGGCACGGGGCTTATCGGAATCTGGACGCTGCCTTTAACAAGGGGACCCCCAGATCCTGCCCCCCGTGTGAAATGGTAATGGTACCATCTCATGAAAAAAAGTGACAAAAATTATAAAAAATAAAATAAAAAATAAAAAACGCACAAGAGACAGTTTTTGACAACTCCTTTGTCAATGTCTTCTTTCCCCACTTCTTCCACTTCATTCGGTTTTCGTCCTCTGATCCTCTGCTTCTTCCTCCGGCTTCTTCTTCCCTGCTTCATTCTGCGGACGATCCGCATCCATGGTAGGTTCCCGATGTGTGATGCTTCTGTTCTTCTGGCAGTTCTTATATAACTGAGGGTGGGACCACCTGGTGACTTCTATTACGTTGTATGCGAATCAAGACAAGTGGGGGTAGATCATTGGCCTTAGACTAGACCCAAGAGATTAGCACCTCCTTGGGTGAAAAGGAGTTTTTTCCTACATCCCAGCTGATGGCAATGGCAAACGCAATGTCAGCATTTTCCTGTTTACTTGGAGTTTCTTTTATTTGTGTAGTGCCCACCCCATTTAGATGGGTGATTAATAGAGTTTTTGTGAATAGTGATAGGTAAATTTAGACAGGGTCTTGCACTTTTCTAGGCCTGGTTGTTTATTTGGGAGAGGGGAGTGTTAGAATAGAGGGGGTGTAGCCACCTACACTCTGGCTCATGGAAGTCCCCTCAGCCTTTCAGTGGAAATGTTCTGGAAGGGAGGCAGGATTTGGGACTGGAGTGGAGGCAGCTTATGGGGAGAGCTCTGGACCAATCATTAAATTATATTAGCAGGGGCAGGACTCTCATATAAGCTGGGGAGTCACATGCTTCCGGGAGGAGGAGGAGGCGAGAACCCAAGATGTAGAGAGTACTGCAGGAGCAGGCTTGAAGGCCTGGGGGTTCAGAGACCTCAGTGCTGGATAGCAGGAGTGGGTTTGAAGGCCTGGGGGTTCAGAGACCTCAGCGCTGGATAGCCTGAACAGACGTCGCTATGTAGTCCAGAGGAGAAACCGGGTGTTCCAGCCGGGGATGCGCCAGACCATGTGGAGGAGGAAGTAGGTGTAAAGCCGACGGAGGAAACTGGGATTGACCTTCTGTGACCCCCCTCCATAAATTCAGCTAAAAAAAAACTTCCATGCTGCAGGATCCCCACCCCTTATACTTACCTGAGCCCGATCACAATCCAACATTATGCATGGAAGCAGCGACTCTCCTCCTCCTCCTCACTGGTCAGTATCATAGTAGCAGGAGCCATTGCCTCCCACTGTTATCAATCAAACCCTGTGATGAGGGTACGGGAGGTGGGGCCGTGCTACCCGGTCTGCATCTATAGACGCAGACAGGGCGGCCCAGGTAAAGGCCTGCACGATTGCCCTCATAGAAAGTGGCTTTCTATGGGGGCACTCGCTGAAGAGAAGGAGCCAGAAGCACCAGCGGGGGACCCCAGAAGAACCATTGCACAGAGCAGGTAAATTATTAAAAAAAAAAAAAAAAAAAAAAAAAAAAAAAAACACAACACATGGAAGCTTTAATATTAGACATGTGCAATGCAGAAAAATTTCTTTGTTTTCATGTCATTTGTTTTTTTCAGAAATTCGAATTTCCGAAATCGAAAATCTGAAAATAAAATCTGTAAAAGTCAAAAGAACGAAAAGCCGAAAATTCTAAATAACTAATAAAAACTAACTATAAAATTATAGGTATTGCACGTTCCTTTCAAGTTTGTCTGCTAGTGAATGTAACAAATACGAATTACCTGAAAGAACGAATGACGCATCTAAACAAATGGAACAGAACCAATTAATTTAAGTTTTTATTATTATTATTGTTAATTATTTTTAATTCATTACGTTCCATTTGTTTAGATGTAGTATTCGTTATTTCGGATAATTTTTAACTTCGGATAAATTCGTATTCGTTACGTTCACTAACAGACAAACATGAAAGGAAATTCCAATACCTATAATTTAATAGTCATTACAGATTTTCATTCTTAATTTTTTAGGAAATTCCAGAACTAATTTGTTTAAATTAGTTAAAAAATTAATTCGGAACTAAACTAATTGCACGTTTATTTAATATCACTTTAACTGGTTCCCGACCAGCTACAGCAGTTATACTGCAGCAGGTTGGCTCCCCTGGGCGAGCTGTCATAGCTGTAAGTCAGCCGATTTAAGAGCGCTAGGGAGTGTGGGCACGACGACGGTGCCGATGCATGTGCCCGGTGGTCGCGATGCCCGCCGGGCACCAGCGATAGCTCCTGAGAGTAAGAACGGAGGTCCGTAAATGTAAATAGACAGATCTCCGTTATGTCAGGGGTGAGGAGATTTATCAGTTGTTCCTACTGCTTAGGAACAACGATCGGTCTCCTCCCCCAGGCAGTCCCGTCCCCTCCAGTTAGAAACACTCCCTGGGTAACACATTTAACCCCTTGATCGCCCCCTAGTGTTAACTTCTACCCTGCCAATGACATTTATACAGTAATCAGTACTGTATTTAGTATTTATATATTAGTACTGATCGCTGTATAAATGTTGAGGGTCCCAAAAAGTGTCCGATCTGTCCTCCACAATCCTGATAAAAATTCCAGTTCAGTGCAATTACTAGTAATAAATATATATATATATATATATATATATATATATATATATATATATATATATATATATTTTTTTTTATAGATTTATTTTTATTTATTTTATTTTGTAGACACTATAACTTTTGCACAAACCAATATACGCTTATTGCAATTTTTTTTTCTTTAACAAAAATATGTAGAATACTGATAGGCCTAAACTAAGGAAGAAATTTATTTTTATTTTTTTGGGATAGTTATAGCAAAAAGTTAATATATTTTTTCTAAATTTTTTTTGTTTATAGCGCAAAAAAAAAAAAAAACTGCAGAGGGGATCAAATACCACCAAAAAGAACCTAAATTTTGTTTTGGTACAACATCGCATGACCGTGCAATTGTCAGTTAAAGAGACGCAGTGCCGTATCACAGAAAATGGTCTGGTCATTAAGGGGGCAAATCTTCCGGGGTTTAAGTGGTTAAGGAATGGCATCGTATATTTTGGGTGTGTAATAGATTTTTTTTTAACGCATACATTTAGCTTGGCTTAATCACAACAGCAGAACCCCAATCTGATTCATTTCAAGTTGAGAAAAAACAAAGAAGGACCTTGTTTGGTAGTTTTGCCTGCAACAATTTTTTTTTATTTTTTCTAAATTTAAGCAAAGGAGGTCTGGTCTGACTGGTGGAAGTAGCAGCCATAACAAATTTAAAGCTATTGGAAAGTTTGCTCTTAAAAATAAAAATGAAGCCAAAGCCCTCAACTTTGCACAAATTGGTCAGTGGCACAACAGTTTAACAGTTTGTGAGCTTATTGTTTTCACAGTACCAGACTGCAGAGATGTATTTTTGTGAAACTGGGCAGCGTTAGGACAGTGTGAGCACTTGAAAAGGCAGCAAAATAGAAAGAGACAAGACAAGCTTGATCTTGCCATAAAAAGAGACTGTAACCATAAACATTGCGCAGTGGCTGGTCAGTAATCATGTAAGCAGCTTGGTTAGTCCACACAATAAGAGGGAGAGATGAGACTGGGTTTTATCATGAAATAGGAGGGGTACAGTGGCTGTACAGAGCAGATCCAGGTGGCAGTGGTTATAAACTGTTATCTGGAGCTGCAAAAAAGTCAAAGATTCTACTACAAGTGTCTATAGTCAGGGCACTGGTGGCAGAACTGCAGCAGAAAAATCTATGGCCATGGGTTTCTTGCCATTCCACAGCACAGAGGGAAGGGCAGGCAGCAACAAAAAGGGAGGGGGAAGTGATAGTTGCATTCATTTATTTTTTGCGCAACTTTAGAAAATTGTAGCTGCAGAGACGGAATGCTAGTTGTTAACACAGAATTACAAGGTAGGGTTTTCCTGTACAAACACCTTTTAAAAGATAAAAAAAAATAGCCTGAAGCTGTTCAAACGGTGTGTAGACTTGATCAATAAGCTCTTGTAGCTATTAAAATGATCCTTGCCTTAGCAAGGATTTCTTCAGGTAAAAAAAAAAAAATCTGATAATGACTACACCAAATTATCAGGTTAGAGCACATTACTGAAATTCCTGTACACAGGAAAACAAACACTCAACTACAAGAATACTGCAGCCATTCACTAAGAACCTGTTCAGGCAATAAACAGAGCCAATTCTAAAGCAGCTTCTGTCCATTCACTACTAGAGGCTGGTGAGCCCAGAGTGTGCAGCTTCTATCCATTCACTAGAGGCCAGACACCTTGCAGAGGGTGCAGTCCCGATTAACGCACTAGAGGTTGGTGACATCACAGAGCGTTCAGTTCTTATTCATTCACTAAAGGTTAGTGTCCTCAGAGTGCAGCTTTTATCCATTCAGTAGAGGTCAGTGCCTCTGTTCATTCACTAGAACAGCCTCTCTCAACCTTTTCAACACAGAGGAACGCTTAAAATAGTTGTCCGGTCTCGGGGAAACCCCTGCTAAAAATTAGAAGTCTAGAATGTAGCCGCTCTCCATTCCCTAGAGCAGTGGTCTCCAAACTGCGGCCCGGGGGCCGGATGTGGCCATTTGCTTGCCTTTATCCACCCCTTGGGGCATATTCCTCCCATTGATATGAGACTATTGGTATGAGACTATTCTGCCAACTGAAATCCACAATGGGGCACTATTCCCTCCCAATGATACCAACAACAATGGGGCACTATTCCCTCCCAATGATACCAACAATGGGGCACTATTCCCTCCCAATGATACCAACGATGGGGCTCTATTCATTCCCAATGATACCAACAATGGGGCTCTATTCCTCCCAATGATACCAACAATGGGACTCTATTCCTCCCAATGATACCAACAATGGGGCACTATTCCTCCCAATGATACCAACAATGGGCACTATACATCCCAATGATACCAACAACAATGGGGCTCTATTCCTTCAAATGATAACAGCAATGGGGCACTAGTCTTCCCAATGATACCAACAACAATGGGGCTCTATTCCTCCAAATGATAACAGCAATGGGGCACTAGTCCTCCCAATGATACCTACAATGGGGCACTATTACTCCCACTAGTACCAAGCGTGGTGATATTTACTCCCATTGATGCCAGGAAAATTTCCACTTACGCTGGTGACAGCCCGGCCACCCAAAAGTCCGAAGGACAAAAAAAACAGCCCTTTGTTTAGAAAGTTGAGACCCCTGCACTTGAGGTTTGTGACATAGCCTTTATCTATTCATCAGAGGCTGGTGACCTCACAGATAATTTGTGAGCAATCACATCACTGAGAATGCAGCCTATACAGTAGAAACAAGATATACCTGTACTCATATCCCAATAGCTATGGGATCGGAGCACAGGTATATATTGTTTTTAGCGTATTGCAGGTCAGTGGCCAGGCCTAAACTCTCTCTGTAGCCCTCTCCAATTTTGTGTCCGTTTGCCCCAGATTGGCATTGTGTCAACAGTAGCATTTGCAGTGGCAAAGCAGAGTATGACTGGCTAAAGAGGGATTACTTTGATGCACTTAGCAACATGTATTGCAATCTGTGTAAACTAAAAATCCTTATTTGTTTAATCGCAAAGTTTGCTTGAAAGATTATACCCCGTTTCCCCAAAAATAAGACCTAGCGCGATTGTCTGTGATGGCTGCAATATAAGCCCAACCCCGAAAAAAAGACCTACAAGGACTTTAACTAGGGCTTATTTGGGGGTAGGGCTTATATTGCAGCCATCACCGACAATCACGCTAGGTCTTCTTTTTGGGGAAACAGGGTAGCAGTATACTGAGGCTTCATCCAGTATTTGCAGCCTATACAGGACACAGGACATATATAGGACAGTTAAAGTTTAAAATATGTCCTACATCAAAATGATGTTAAAAGCAGTAATGCAGCAAAAGAGCAACACCTTGGTGGTCTGGAAGGCAGTAGAGAATGATGCTTTGAGATACAAAACATATTTGTGGTAGTAGATTGGTTGCTACAGACACCAACATCCTTTTTTAGCACTAATCCCAAGGAGACCTCAAGACATATACACCTTCCATGAGCTTTAACACACATTCTAGATATGGAAAGAGATTTATTAATATAACCCTCTGAGGATACGTCTTTCTAAACAGGGATGTGTCCCCGAAGATCCAGCAGGATAATTGGTCATCCTGATACCTGTAGACAATGGAAACTTCTCTACAATTATCAATCTCTCATCCAGAGTTCCAAGCTACAACTCCATTTGAGACTTTTCCCCAGCAACAGAACGAAACCCAATAAAAAAAAAAGTCACAAAATGTGATCAAACACAGCAAATAACAAGCTGCAGAATGAAGCATAGGAAAATCATTTTATTTTTCAAGTAGAGTTGTGACCTGAACCCTAAGGGCCCATTCACACATTACGCAGCCTGTTGCAGCAAGTTGAAGAACGATCAACACTAACATAGGCCTGAGCACACCCTAATCCGCGCCCCCCCCCCCCCCATGTGCATTAACATTATCCAGGGGCGGTACCAGGTGGGTGGTTTTGGGGTGCCAGTGCAAATGCCCCCATTATAATAAAGGCTAGGTTGAACCTTAGGAGCGCGTTACACCCGTATTTAGGGTGTAACATAATACGCTCCCAATCAACCGTCTCCCACCACCAGAGCCTCCTCCCTGTGACAGCAGGTGCCGTTCATGTGCGTTTGAGCTTTGGGGTGCACACCCTAATGCAATAGGCTGCGTACACCTATGATCACTCACGTCGCAAGTTAACATACCATGGGTCAAGGAAGCCCATTCATTATGAAAGCCCTGCCAATTAAAGCACCAATTAATGGACGTGAGCCCCCCCCCAAATGTGCCAGGCACAGTATTGTGCTCCATTGCTGTGCTAATTAAGTTGGCAACTACTGTACCATGCTCTTGGGTGTCCATAATGAATGGCACCGTCACACACAGAGCCCCACAAACCCCACAAATTAAACCATTGCTTCTGACAATAGGACATCCAACGCCCTATTAAAAAGGTTGACAGAAACATAGATTTACAGACCATTGACTACTCAATTGCTTGGGGGGGCTTGTCAAAATTCGGGGACTTCTAGGATGAACGGTGAAGATGGTATGTCCAGTCTCCTTGATGTAAAAAGCTTTACTGAGAAGGAGGCAGAGCCAGTCTGTGCTGACCTTTCAAAAGCTTTAGTTACCTGGCTGTCTGTCACTACAGGCAGTGCCGGGACAAGTTCATTCAGTGACCAGGGCAAAAATGCTAAATTGCGCCCCCTACCCAAAAGTGGAACTTCCGCTCATTTGTCTGCTCTCCCCCTCCGATGCCACAATTGGCACCTTTCGAGGTGGGATAGGATACCTTTGACTGGTATCCTGTTGCCACTTTTGGGAGTGCATGACCCCAGGGCTCCCTCCTCCTCCTCTCGCATGTGCAGTAGGATTCCTGGTGTGAAGCTGTAAGGCTACACTACCAGGTTCCCTTACCCACAATGGCGGCAGCAGCACCTGGAGTGACGTCTTATGCGCACATCATAGGATGATTTTTATTTTATTTTTTACAGGAGATACCATTTCACAGGCACAACTGAAAGCTATGCAAAGACCGTAGTTGTCAGATTGTGCCTCGCTGTTGCAGGGCAGGTTTTGTCTGTGTTGCAACCCGTTCAAGGACCCCATGCACACTATTAGATTTTCTGCAGATTTTTGTCTTCATATTTACCAAAACCATGTAGCGCAAGGGCCTGCCTGATTGCATACAAATTTGAACTCTTAAGGTTTGACCTCATATTATATGGTTTTGGTAAATCTGGAATCAAAAATCTGCAGAAAATCTAATAGTGTGCATGGGGCTTTAGACATAGGCAAAACCCAACGTTCAACACATCAAACCCGCCTGGCTACTCAGACAAAACCAGACCTTGAGCTGACTGCAAACCTGCGGTGCAACAGCGAGGCACAATATGAAAAATACGGTGTTCCTCCACTGTTTGCATAGCATTCTACTGTGCCCTTTAAATGGTATATCCCATCGAAAAAAAGCCTCCTACAATGTGCGCACGCGCTATGGGGACGTCATGCCAGCTTATTGGGAAATCAGCATGAATGCCGCGCCAGTCTGCGCAGACACTTTTTGATGGAGGGCACAAATCGACAGAAAACTGGCCCGGACTACAGGGTCAACACAGACTTAAAATAATTACCTGTAGAAGAGGCTCTGTACCTACCTTTGTGGTGCCTGTGTTTGGATAAGTCACTGCCTCAGTAGACATTTAGTACTTCGAGGTGGGTAGAGTACCTGCTCCCCCACCACACTCTGTGGTTTCTCCCATGAGGGTCACAACAGGAACCATAGAATACGGAACTAGAGGAGATGTTCAACCCACCTTAATACTTACAGTGGCTTTTCAACACACAGGCCATTAGAGTATGGGGCCCTTTTCTTTTACAGGCAATTCTTTAGGTTTTGACCTCATAATGGTTAAGTTATCTGGCCAACTGCAACCAAAAGTTTTTTTTTTAAATAGAATAGCGATGGGTTATTTTGGTCATACCTGTACAAATTTGGGGCCATGGGTGGCCCTGTCAGCATCACCCAGCTCAACAAAGTTTGATCTGAAAATTGAAAGAGCTGGGTGGAAATTTCTCAGCTGAACGGTGACTGCAGCCAATCAATTAAGAGCAGCAGCTGCCAGAATAAAACAGCAGGCAGGGAAGATTCCTCCATCCGCATTTTTCAGCATAGATAGGGAAACGGATGAAGATTTCTCTTGTTCAGCCTGTATTGCTAACCTTAACATGTCAGTCTGAAGTTTATTTCTCTCTGGAACCTCTTTGAGAAGATTTTTCTTTATGTCCCGTTACCGTGCTACCCTTACAAGAAACGGGGACGAGGTCATCACTGGGACAGATGGGTATGGAAAGCAAATCAAAACATGAACAGAATTTCCAACCCCCTCACACTTTTTTGTTTGTGTCCCCAGTAGAAATGTTTTCCGCCACTTCCTGTCTTGAAAGATGTCCTCCCAATAAAAAGTCATGGGCAGCAATGATAAACCCTTTCTCTACTTTAAAGCATAACTAAAGCCAAGAACAAACTACTAATCGAGTGCAGTCCTAGATGTGGCACCGCCATAAAAAAAAAAAAATTCAGGCTAAAAACATTTCAGCAAGTACAGAAAACGCCTGTTGATCTTGCCAAAAATGCAGTGTCTGTGTCACCTGTGAGAAATTGGACGCAAAACCTAGGTTATCTTTCTTCTGTAAATGACTAGTCCCATCATTTCCCATGTAATAGAGATGGGAAAAAAAGAGACATGGCATGATGTCCAGCCTGAGTGGCAACCACAGCTCCCTTCATAGATACAGTAGGGGAACGACTCCCTGTCACCCAGTGACAGAAATGTGTTATTCATAGGATTAGAAGGTGAAAATAAAGAGAAAAAGCCAGAAAAAGAAAACCAAGGACTGCTAATGTGCAATATGTAAGATCTTATTTTTGGGGTTAACCAAGAGGCAAAGAAGTGTGGGAAGCATGCTCACAGAAGCTGGTGGGGAGGGTGGCCAGTGGGCTCAGAAAGGCAGGTGGGGAAGGGTGACCAGTGGGCTCAGAAAGGCAGGTGGGGAAGGGTGGCCAGTGGGCTCAGAAAGGCAGGTGGGGAAGGGTGGCCAGTGGGCTCAAAAAGGCAGGTGGGGAAGGGTGGCCAGTGGGCTCAGAAAGGCAGGTGGGGAAGGGTGGCCAGTGGGCTCAGAAAGGCAGGTGGGGAAGGGTGGCCAGTGGGCTCAAAAAGGCAGGTGGGGAAGGGTGGCCAGTGGGCATAGAGAAGCTGGGAAGCTTACTCACAGAGGAAGGTGGAGAAGATGGGAGGCAAGCTCAGAGGCAGTATAGAGGAGGTTGTATGAGGCAGATAGCGCACTCACAGGTGGCGAGTAAGGAGCGTGAGCAGCGCACTTAGAAGCAGGTGGGGAAAGTGGGCAGTGCAGTCAGAGACAAATAGGGTTATGCTTATTATTATACAGGATTTACAGTATATAATGCCAACAGTTTGTGCAGGACTTTACAACATGAGGCCAGACAGTAAAGATACAAATTTATACAGGAGGAATCAGAGGGCCCTGCTCTTTAGAGCTTACAAATCTAGAAGGGAGAGTCAAGGGATACAAAAAAAAAAATGTAATAGATGAGCTGATGGAGAAAAATAAGTACAGTTGTTAGGTAGGGGCAGAAGAGAAGTGTTTTCAGGGATTGTCTATAAAAGTGGACAGAGTAGTTGAAAGTGGGAAAGATTGGGCTGGGGAGTTCCATAGGATGGGAGAAGCTTGGGAAAAGTCCTGGAGGTGATCTGGGGAGGAGGTAACAAGGGAGGTAGAGAGCAGGAGATCTTGGGAGGATTGAAGAAAACGATTAGGTTGGTATTTTGAGACAAGGTTAGTGATGTAGCTGGGAGCCAAGTTGTGGATGGCAGTGCAGTCATTGGGGCACATGGAGAGAGTGGGAAGTGCAATCATATAAAATAAAAAAAAAAGGTAGATGAGGGGAGTAGGCAGTGCAATTATATGCAAATGGGGAGAGTGGGAAATGTGGTCATAGAGGCAGATGGGACAATAGTACGCTCAGAGTGAGACAGGTAAGGTGGGTATTGAGCATGCTCAGGATTGTATACAGACTCTACTTGAATAGGCCAGCCTGACAAATCCACTTATTACAGTCTTCCTCTTTGTACTAACTCCATAGCTTCATAACTTTAAGACGTCTTCCTTCTTTAAAGTCTGTGTTCGCACACACACTGCAGTGCTGCAATGAAACACCTATCACAGTGCATTATTCATCAAATTGATGATCTCACCATCAAATCAATAAATGTTTCCCATTCTATGACCACAGCCTGGCCTCAGATTGCTTCGCCCCATCAGAAACCACCAATTCGATTCCAACCGCCCAGCATCAACCACTTCCATTAATGTACTCTGAGTGCACCATTTATTAACAGACACGCTAATAGTTCATTGCTTTCTCTCGGGAATGTAGCAAAACATTGACATTAGGTGCCAGAATGTGACGTGAAAACATTATTCACTGCACTAAGAAGTACAGGCACTAATTGCCTTTGAGAGGATTGATTTGCTAAATAAATCACCTCATTTACAT
This sequence comes from Lithobates pipiens, assembly GCF_037356315.1. Lineage (NCBI taxonomy): Eukaryota > Metazoa > Chordata > Amphibia > Anura > Ranidae > Lithobates > Lithobates pipiens. Next base: position 35,639,612 of record NW_027507785.1, read on the forward strand.
ATGGAGAAAAAAATAAGTTCTTTGCAGGGTGGAGGTCATGCAGAATCATGACAGATGAAGGTTAGGGCTCAGTGTTAGTCCACTATAAATTGGCTAGCTTACATAAGAGTACAGGCTGTTATCAGTGGCTTCGAACAGGCTTGTGCTCCTGAGGGCAGGTGTCCATCATGCCATTGTATATAAAAGAAGTCAAATTCTGTTCCCGAAATGAAAGTTCCTGGAAGCTTAAATTGCTGAGAACAAACAAGACTGGTTGGCCATTTATCTTCCTAGCCATGCAGAAGCAAGGATCGTGGATCAGTGTTCCACAACTCATTTTAGGATGTAGTTGGACATTAAAACTCGGTCACCTACCTGCCCTCAGCCTAGGACTGGCCTGTGAAAGAGCATCAACAAAAGTAATCTCTTTTCTGTCTCCTCCACACATATGCCTGCAGGACATCTGATTGGTGGCCGATTGCGTCCTACTGCTGTCCAATCCTTTTTCCAGCATTAGCGCTGCCAGAAAAATATCTATTCTAATAGTTTTTAAAAAGCACATTATTCATTTTTTGATAATATTGGCTGTATTAAAATTGGTGTTTAATACTTGCTTAAAATTGAGGAGGTTGAGCAGGCCAACCCAAAGCTGGCCTAGCCTTACTATGAACTCAAGACCTTCAAAAGGTGATTCAAAGTATTTTACAAACCATCTGGGAAATATAATTTCAATAGAATGTCGAGTCTTCGCTGGCTCTCCTTCCAGTAGACCATGACAGGACCAGTTACGGTGGGAATATCTGAGGAGGCATTGGTCCAGGCCATATCAACTTACTGCTCTCATACTTATAGAAACAAAAGCTTTACAGTTTATACCCCGTCTAAGAAATTATGGCTACTAATACACCAAGGCTTGAATGTTTGATTAGGAATTGGTTCAACTTCTCACTCTCTCAAATTGTCTGAGAGTCCATTCACACTATGGAGTTGTAATAATGCATGGCAGGTTGGCAACACAGGTTACTTGGGTCAGTGCAATGTGGTTCTATTAATTCTTGGCCCAACTTGTCCAACAGATGTAAATACTGATTTTGGTGCGTTGGAGCCTAATCATTTTCAATGGACTGCCTTATGCAATGCACAGCTCAACTCACCTTAATGCACCATGATGGATGGGCCCTCAGAACCTTTATATAGTGAAATTTCATGGTCATGTACAGATACACTAAAATTTAGAATGCCCACAGACCAGCTGTTCCGAAATGAAAGTTCCTGGAAACCTAAACTGGTTGATCATTTATCTTGCTAGTCATGCATAAGCAAGTATCAGTGTTCTACAACTCATTTTAGGATGTAGTTGGACATTAAAACTCGGTCACCTACTTGCCCTCAGCCTATGACTGGCCTGTGAAAGAGCATCAATAGAAGTAATCTCTTTTCGGTCTCCTCCACACATATGCCTGCAGGACATCTGATTGGTGGCCGATTGGGTCCTACTGCTGTCCATTCCTTTTTCCAGCATTAGTGCTGCCAGACAAATATTTATTCGAATGGTTTTTAAAATGCACATTATTCATTTTTTATAAAATTGGCTGCATTAAAATTGGCGTTTAATACTTGCTTAAAATTGAGGAGGTTGAGCAGGCCACCCCAAAGCTGACCTAGCCTTACTATGAACTCAAGGCCTAACACATCATAGATTTACTACAGGAACATTCCAGGTAATAAATGTTCCCACTATACTGAAGACTAATGCCGCGTACACACGGGCGGATTGTATGGCGTACTTAGTCCGTCGAAACACATTTCAGCGGACAATCCGCTCGTGTGTGGGCTTCAGCGGACTTTTTCAGCGTGCAGTGCGGAGTACTAAGAATTTCGGTTTTTTCGAAATTCTGTCCATCGTACTTTGGTTTCAGCGGACAATACGGTCCTCAGTATGCTAGTTCGACGGACTAAGAATGGCGCATGCCCAGAAAGGATTTACACGGCGGAAGGGTGCTTTGCTGTGTCTTGGACTTCCTATTTCTAGTCCCGTTGTACGTGCTGTACACGTCATCGCGCAAGCTTTCGACGGACTGTTTGTGTATCCGTGTGTGGTCAAGTCCGTTCAGTGGAAACTACGACGGATTGTCCGTCGGATTGTATGACGGACTAAGTACGCCATACAATCCGCTCGTTTGTACGCGGCATAAGGTGCCGATCACACGTTTGTAGCTCTAAGCTTAAAAACGCTCAACAAAGCAAAAATTTAATTCATTTTAATAGCCCCTGTTCACAATTGAGCGTTCTGTCGTTTGTAGCAAAACACTGGTCACTCCAAGAAGTACACAAGCTACTTTTCAGGCAGAATTTTGTATTTCCGTCTCCATAGAATTCAACAGAAATGCCTGAAACAGTTCAACATGAGGAGATTCTGCTGCGATTGTCTGTTTTAAAGAGCCAGGAGGAAAGTCAGAAAACACCCCCAGGTCTGCAGCTTCCCCGTTATGCCGTCATGAAGCTAGACACCACAAAACACATGGAGTAGACATAGTTAGATATATTTTTTCACTTGCAGGTATTTCGGACTGAAATCACAGCACACCCTCTCACAACTCCTCCTGCTTTTCTCTTCAGAAGGATGGAGTCATCATTGTTCAGGGATTATCCAGGGTCACCATCTACCGTATATACTCGAGTATAAGCCGAGATTTTCAGCCTCTTTTTTGAGGCTGAAAGTGCCCCCCTCGGCTTATACTCGAGTCATCGCTGTCTGCCTGCTCGATCAGCGTGTCGAGCAGACAGACAGCGGACATTCTACCCTTCAAACGCCGCGCCTCCGCCTTCGCCTGTGATAGGCGGAACACTGAATTTCCCAGCAGCCTGTGTTCCGCCTATCACGGACATCGTCTCATCCTCGTACTACGGACGAGGATGAGACGATGTCCGTGATAGGCGGAACACAGGCTGCTGGGAAATTCAGTGTTCCGCCTATCACAGGCGAAGGCGGAGGCGCGGCTTTTGAATTTTAGAATGGCCGCCGAGGCGCCGACGAAGAGCGGCGATCCTGGCAAGGCACGGGACGGAGGCAAGGCAAGGCACGGCACGGGACGGGACGGAGGCAAGGCACGGCACGGGACGGAGGCAAGGAGGCAAGGCACGGCACAGGACGGAGGCAAGGAGGCAAGGAGGCAAGGCACGGGACGGAGGCTCGGGACACAGGCTCGGGACACAGGTAGGCTGGACACACACACACACACACACACACAGGGATGGATGGATGGAGACACACACACACAGGGATGGATGGATGGAGACACACACACACAGGGATGGATGGATGGATGGAGACACACACACACAGGGATGGATGGATGGATGGACACACACACACACAGGGATGGATGGATGGATGGACACACACACACACACAGGGATGGATGGATGGACGGACACACAGGGATGGACGGACACACAGGGATGGACGGACACACAGGGATGGACGGACACACACACAGGGATGGACAGGCATGTCTCACCCTCGGCTTATACACGAGTCAATAAGTTTGCCAGTTTTTTTGGGGGTAAATTGGGGGCCTCGGCTTATATTCGGGTCGGCCTATACTCGAGTATATACGGTACTTCCTGAACCGAAAAACAGGCTCAGCATTAACACAATTTTGTAAAACCTGATGCAATTCTTGGCTAAATTCACAAACATCTGACACAAATTATCCCCTGCTGCTGCTTTTCATCTAACAAATTAAAAAAAACACAACGTATAGTCTGATCACTATGGAAGAAGAGACTGAGTAAATTCTTCCTCTCATGCAGCAGACCGATTACATGATCATGTAAAACCTGTCCCCGGCATAATTCCTGGCAGAGTTCACAAACATTTGACGCAAATTAGCTTGTGCTGCAGCTTCGCACCCAACAGCTTGCAACAAACTTACAATACAGTCTGATCACTGAGGAAGAGACTGAGCAAACGCTTCCTCCATTATGCAGCAGATTGAAAGCATACAGTAATTTCAGCCTAGACAGTCGCTGAACTGGAGCTCAAGAACAGCTTTTCAATAAATAGATGGTAGCGTTTATAGTGCGGCTGTAGGTTGTGGCATGTCAGGAATCTAATGAAAGTTCTCTCCTTGATCAAGGGGCCCCAAACTCAAGCCAGCCTCGATTTCTACTTTCACTGCTATAATTTGGCTACAGCCGCTTCTAAGTGCCTCCCATACGGTGAAGATAGTTGCTGGCCAGACGAAAACACTAATTTTCTAGTTTCCCAAGCACAGAGTAGACTAGGACACAGGCCAAATGCTGCCACTGACCAAACATTTTCCACCAGAATAAGGAACCAGATCACAGGCTACTTGAATTTCTTCAAGTGAAGCTCATGGCTGGAAGGAAGATCACAACTATCAAGGTTTAAATCGTGGAATAATACAGTGATATTTAGCTTCCCAGTGGCCATCCAGATATCAGATACTTATTTTAAGCCAAGTTGCCCCAGTGTAAGTATGGGGGGAAGAAAATAAAAAATCCTAGAGTTCCACTTTAAACTACTGCGCACCATCTTGCCATCTAGTCCTGTTCAGGGTCTTTTGCTAGGAGAAAAACTGAAAGCCAATGGGAACAGCATCAGAAAAGATGCAGAGTGGGACCGGTGGGAGCTTCATCAAACCATTTAGCCCCATGCACTACTCTTCCTGCAAAGAGCCGAGTGTCCGGATGTACACCGAGGGAAACAAAGAAAAGCCGCTGACCACTGAGCAGGGCATCTAGAACAGGATCAAGGCAGACTTCCAGGGTCCCAATCCTGTATCAGCACACAAGTTGTGATGCACATGTAGGTAGGGTGCAGCAACAATAATTCACACAGTCAGGTGATATGGAAAACTTGTATTAAAGTAATACAGCAAGAAACCTGGTGGGACAGCTCACAGTAAAAAAAAAAAAAAAAAAAATTAAGGAAGCAGGTTCCAGCCAAATCAACAGTGTCTGCTGAGAGGGGACAGAATAAGGCTTGGCCGTTTCATGCCCAACCAGGTAGGCATCTAGAGAGATGGAACCCTACCCTTTCCTTCCTCGTCAGAAACTATTCCCTACCAATGGTACCGTCCCTCACCCTACTCTATGCACTCATGTAAAGCATGCCAAACCCAGGGTCTTAAATAGACTCTTGCACACCCAAGATGGTTTCCAGAGTAACATGGGTGGCCAGCATCCAATTGGCCGATCAAAATCTAAGTGGAGAGGTCTCCAGGTAAGATGGCACATCCCTATCCTTTCTCTACTCACCAAGGGCCTCTCTCTGTCGCCAATCACTGTCCCTGTCAGACGGGTGTCCTGTCCCTACACTACCCACGCGCAAAATGTGCGGCAAACCCGGGAGCCTCTGCCTGACCCAAGATGGCTTCTAGAGTCACATGGGGCGGCAGCATCCAATTGCATCACTACCCTAGTGACTAAGGAAACCAGAGGAACCTTGTTCCCCATAACCTCGTCTCCCTCTGCATTGCCGCTGTGGTTGAGCACCACCTGCAGTGGACCTAGCAGACTGCACCTGCCTACACGTACATCGAGCCACTGGGAAATAAACTTAAAGCGGACCTCCACCCTCAAGTGGAAGTTCTGCTCATCGGAACCCTCCCCCCCCTCCGGTGAAACAATTGGCACCTTTCAGGGAATAGCTAGCCGCAGATGGGCCCCCTTTGTGTTCTGGAAAACGCACAGTTCCCAGGACACAGCGGGGACCAGTGAAGCTGTGCAGCGTCACGCATGCGCAGTAGGGAACCAGCAGTGAAGCCGCAACGCTTCACTTCCCAATTTCCTGACAGAGGATGGCGGCGGGGGCAGCCGACAGACGAGCGATCGCTCGTCATCTGCTGCCGACATCGCTGGACTCTGGGACAGGCAAGTGTCTTTATTAAAAGTCTGCAGTATTTGTAGCTGCTTGCTTTTAATAATTTTTTTTTTTCAGGTGGTACTCCTCTTTAAAAAAGTGGAGGGTCACCCTAAAATAAAAAAAAATGGCATTAAAATTCTTAAAATAATAATAATAAAAAAAAATATTTAAAAATAAATATATCTATTTTTTTTAACTTGCCTGAAAGTGCTGTTGCTAGGCAGTCTTCCTAATCTGCCTCATCCTATTCCACGGCGCTTCCTCCTCTTTGGCGAGCGGCCCTGTTGCCTTCTGGGAAATGCGTGTGGGTGTCCCAGAAAACAACAGGGCCATTTCACAAAGCGCCGCTCGACTTGCGCATGCGCAGTAGGAAACTGGCAAAAAAAAAAAAAGCTTCCGAAACGCTCCTTTAACCGCTTGCCGACCAGCGCACGACAATGTACGTCGACAGAATGGCACGGGCAGGCAAATGGGCGTACATGTACGTCCCTTTAAATTTAAAGGAGAAGAGAAAATCTGCGCTACAGTGAAAAAACAAACAAAATTTTTTTTTGTCATGCAGCAATTCAAAATATATACCAAAAATTGCTATATAAAAAGGACTTGAAGAAAAGAAATAATGGAACTGCGCAATCCTTAATATTTAAATTAAGGTGTGAATAAACAATAAAGTGCATGTGTGCTCAATGTTGTGCAGAGTATTAACATAAACCCCAACATAGAAAATGCATTAGCGACATATACCCATGCAGTACAAATAAGACCACATATAAAATAACACCAATTGTTATAAATAAGCACTAATAAATCAATACTGAAATCTCAATGGTACTAGTGCTTCAAAGAAATATGTGCAAAAAATACTAAATAAAAATCAAAAATAAATAAAAATAAAAAACAAAAAACTCGTTTAAAGAGTCCAGGTAAGTGAGTTCGAAACAAACAAATGTCCACAGTGACTTGTCCAAAAATCCAAAACAAGTGTAGTCGTGAAGCAAAATTTAAAGTGCACCACCACCATGTAGATAACAAATGGCTCCTTACCAGATGCCCCAGTAAGGAGTGCGTATCTTAAAGATCAAGACAAGGTATGCATCAGACTCAGATCTTCGAAGGATAAGAGACCACTGGTGCCGGACTCAAACGAATTTCAACCAAGAGGCAGATGTTCACCATAAGGAGGAAACAAACAATCCAAAATAGTGTAACACCGTTTATTAAAAAAGAACATAAAAAGGAGTGCACTTACAGAAGTAAATGGACACAGAGCATATCGTCAATGGAAAAGCGTCGGCCGATCGCAAACTCCAAACGATATCCTTATTCAGTTGCAACTTCTAATGAGGCAGAAAGCGTGTCACGCCACCCAACGCGTTTCGTGAAAAGATCACGTCGTCCTGGGGTATGGGTGACACGCCAAGATGCCCCAAATATATATGTATACATATTGGCCCAAATCACCTCCTCCATAGGACCACTCAGCCGCACTTCCGGGTGTGACGTGTGCGGGTCAATAATGAATATTAAAAAAGGGGACCTAAATAAATCACAAAATAAACAATGAAAATAATAACGGAGAACGACGTACGTCCTCCTCGTGGGGCCAATATCCTGACATAAAATATGCTGTGGAGCAGTCCAGACAAGCCTCGTTATTACCGAGGTCCAGCCAAGCCTCCATATCACCACCAATGGGATACGAGGTCAGGGGTCGGAGCGGCGGAAGTGACGCGCAACAGCGTCGTCACCCATCTCTCAGCATACTCAGCCGATAGCCTGGTACCGCCCCTCCCATGGCGTGATTGGATAGAAGCGGTGGGCGGGGATGTGGTGCTTCTATCCAATCATGCCATGGGAGGGGCGGTACCAGGCTGTCGGCTGAGTATGCTGAGAGATGGGTGACGACGCTGTTGCGCGTCACTTCCGCCGCTCCGACCCCTGACCTCGTATCCCATTGGTGGTGATATGGAGGCTTGGCTGGACCTCGGTAATAACGAGGCTTGTCTGGACTGCTCCACAGCATAATTTATGTCAGGATATTGGCCCCACGAGGAGGACGTACGTCGTTCTCCGTTATTATTTTCATTGTTTATTTTGTGATTTATTTAGGTCCCCTTTTTTAATATTCATTATTGACCCGCACACGTCACTTCCGGTCTACACCCGGAAGTGCGGCTGAGTGGTCCTATGAGGAGGTGATTTGGGCCAATATGTATACATATATATTTGGGGCATCTTGGCGTGTCACCCATACCCCAGGACGACGTGATCTTTTCACGAAACGCGTTGGGTGGCGTGACACGCTTTCTGCCTCATTAGAAGTTGCAACTGAATAAGGATATCGTTTGGAGTTTGCGATCGGCCGATGCTTTTCCATTGACGATATGCTCTGTGTCCATTTACTTCTGTAAGTGCACTCCTTTTTATGTTCTTTTTTAATAAACGGTGTTACACTATTTTGGATTGTTTGTTTCCTCCTTATGGTGAACATCTGCCTCTTGGTTGAAATTCGTTTGAGTCCGGCACCAGTGGTCTCTTATCCTTCGAAGATCTGAGTCTGATGCATACCTTGTCTTGATCTTTAAGATACGCACTCCTTACTGGGGCATCTGGTAAGGAGCCATTTGTTATCTACATGGTGGTGGTGCACTTTAAATTTTGCTTCACGACTACACTTGTTTTGGATTTTTGGACAAGTCACTGTGGACATTTGTTTGTTTCGAACTCACTTACCTGGACTCTTTAAACGAGTTTTTTGTTTTTTATTTTTATTTATTTTTGATTTTTATTTAGTATTTTTTGCACATATTTCTTTGAAGCACTAGTACCATTGAGATTTCAGTATTGATTTATTAGTGCTTATTTATAACAATTGGTGTTATTTTATATGTGGTCTTATTTGTACTGCATGGGTATATGTCGCTAATGCATTTTCTATGTTGGGGTTTATGTTAATACTCTGCACAACATTGAGCACACATGCACTTTATTGTTTATTCACACCTTAATTTAAATATTAAGGATTGCGCAGTCCCTTTAAATTTGCCTCCCTGCCATCGGGAACGCACCGCCGGCGGCGCGCTCCCGCGCTGGTCGGGGCCCCCGTGAGTCCGGTCGCGGGACCCGCGGACTCGATCGCCGCGGGCATCTCCGCGATCATATCACAGGACGGCCGAATGTAGAAGTGCCGTTGTAAACAACATTTCTCCATTCTGCCTAGCAACTAGTGACGCTGATCTCTGCTCCATGTGATTGGAGCAGAGATCAGTGTTCACTAAATGAAAGCCCAACCCCCCCACAGTTAGTTACACACCCCTAGGAACACTTAACCCCTACACTGCCACCCACTGGTTAACCCCTTCACTGCCAGTGTCATTTACACAGGAATCACTGCATTTATATAGCAGTGATTACTGTATAAATGACAATGGTCCCAAAAATGTCCGATGGGTCCCCCACAATGTCGCAGTCACAATAAAAATCGCTGATCGCCGCCATTACTAGTAAAAAAAAAATAATAAAAAATTATTAATAAAAATGCTATAAATCTATCCCTATTTTGTAAACGCTATAACTTTTGCGCAAACCAATCAATAATCACTTATTGCGATTTTTTTTACCAAAAATATGTAGAAGAATACGTATCGGCCTAAACTGAGGGAAAAAAATGTTTTTTTATATATTTTTGGGGGATATTTATTATAACAAAAAGTAAAAAATAATGCGTTTTTTTCAAAATTGTCGCTCTATTTTTGTTTATAGTGCAAAAAATAAAAACCGCAGGGGTGATCAAATACCACCAAAAGAAAGCTCTATTTGTGGGAAAAAAAGGACGTCAATTTTGTTTGGGAGCCACGTCGCACGACCGCGCAATTGTCAGTTAAAGCGACGCAGTGCCGAATCGCAAAAAGTGGTCTGGTCTTTAACCAGCAAATTGGTCCGGTCTGAAAGTGGTTAAAGTACAAAGCGCATGCCCAACCCAAAATTTTTTTTTACATTTTTGGATAGCGTAAATAAAAAGGCCAAGGACTCCTGTTGGGGGTTTTACCGCTATCTGGGCTCCATTACAAAGATTTCCCCTCACTTTCTGTCCTGGTGACAAGCGTTTCATCAAATTTTGTAACAGAAACACAGGCAGCAATTAAAAGCCATCAGGGGCTCCAGCCTTCTCCTACCAAAAAAATATTTTTTTTGTTGGACATTTGTCTTCATCTCCTGTATGATGAAATCTTTGCGCCTGGGACAGGAATTGTTGGTAATCTCTCTAACAGAAGGCCAGATAATTGTAAAAAAAAAAAAAAAAACTGACAGTAGTTCTAAACCTTCTCAGCTCCATTCAAAATTAAAAAACAACATTTTGTATTAATATACAGGCCTGCTGATAAGGCTGTACAGCTGGCCCTCCTGTACTGGACCTGGGTCCCATCAGTTCAAAGGGGGGCCCAGGCACCGGCTGAGCAGGAGAGCAGGTTGTACTGCCTTACTGAAGGAACCTCCTCTCCTGCTGGAAGCTGCTGTAGGCACACAGAGGGATCGGTTTCAGGATGAGCTGGGGGGTAGGCTGGCGGGGCCCCATGGATATATACACTTTAAGGCCCCGCTTACGACAATTCTGCAATAAACGCATGTGTAAATGGTGAGGCTAGAATTCTACTTTAAATTAAAATGCACACTTTAGGGTGGAGGTTTCCTTGAAGGAAACGGGTCATCCTCAGCCACAATCTTTTGTATGGTTAGAAAATGTTCACATTGTAATTTTGTCTATGTTCTCTTTCGATATAAAAGCTGCCAGGCTTCCTCACCCTGGTCCGCGTGTGTCAGGAAACAGAAAATGATTTATATACAACTAAAAATAAGAGCTCCAACTTCCACTGTGATTGTCACAAGACTCTTCCGGAGTCTGGTAATCCATAGTAACACTGCTCTATTGTGTGTAAATAGATAAAGAGCTGACCTACTTTCACATCACAGCCTAAATATTGACTGTACAAGAAACCATGTATAACTGGTGACAGAAGATATTAGCTTAAAGTGGTTGTAAACCCTTACAACACACTTTGACCTACAGGTAAGCCTAGATTAAGGCTTACCTGTAGGTCCAAGAAATATCTCCTAAACCTACACGGTTTAGGAGATATTTGGCGAAAGACAGGCACCGCTGTCTACGGCGCATGCGCCGTAGACAGTGGCGCACAGGCGCACTGAGCACGGCACCGTCAACGACGAAGATGCGCGCGTGGCGGCTCCCGTGTGCATGCGCGGGAGTGACGTCATTGCGGCTTCGCCGAATGACACCGGCAGAGCTGCGAGACCCCACCGAGAAGATGGATGCGCCGGACTACAGGGGACAGCGGTGACTTCGCTGGCTCCTGTGTCAGGTAAGTGACACATAATGGACTACTATGCGATGCATAGTAGTCCATTATGCTTTACCTTTGCAGGGAATCAAAGAGGAAGTAAACTCATCAGGATTTACTTCCTCTTTAAAAGATCAGTCCACCCACAAAGGACATTTTCAGTATTTGGGGGATCCTGGAGAGTTGAACCTCACTTTTATCTCTAGGGGTCTGTTGCTATGCCCATTCTGATGTAGCACCCTGCTAGTCGGGGGCTAGGTAAATTTAATTATTTTTTAGGATCTTCTATAATCCGTGGAGCAGTTATCAATTGTTTGGGACTGAAGAAGGTCTCACAGGCTGCAGGCTTGATTGCTTCTCCCTGCCTTCTGGAAGGCTCTAGAACATAGCAGTGGAGTAGGTCAACAAGTAGTCTGAATATTTATGGAGTTTCGGGCCAATCCCTGATAAGATGTGCCCAGTAGGGGGCTGCAGAGCACATAAATAGCATAGGGCAGGGATATGCAATTAGCGGACCTCCAGCTGTTGCAGAACTACAATTCCCATGAGGAATAGCAAGACTGACAGCTACAAGCATGACACCCAGAGGCATGATGGGACTTGTCGTTTTTCAACAGCTGGAGGTCCGCTAATTGCATATCCCTGGCATAGGGGCTTGAGCAGCCTTTTTCTTCTCCAGTAGAAGTTTCCAGTCTGGAGGGCTGCCCATCTGAGTTTATCGAGGTCACAGCTACACTAAAGCTGGAGATCTGCTTGGTAAGAGTCTCTGAAGCTAAACAAGGGAATTTCACTGAGGATCTGGGCTGGAGAGCTCACCGAGGATCTGTCTGCCAGACACTGGAAGGAAGCAGCCAAGTACCCAGGGGCTTTGTGAGCAGGGCAGCCATCAGAAATTGAGGCATAGCTTTAGGCGATCGGTGGCAGCGGTGGGGAGGGGGCAAGAGATGTGGGATCAATGGCAATCGCTTGCTCTCAGAGTCAATTGATTTCCCCTCCTTACTCAATGTACCTCTGGCTCCCTTCGTGTGTCTCCAGTGACATCTCTCCGGACACGGGGTCTCTTCACACAAGCGGAGAGCAGCTACTACTAGAAAGTTTAATGAGAGCCCCAGGCCAAGGAAATAGGGCTCATTCACACATTCTTTTTGACTGTAGCAAATTATCAGGCTGTGATAAGGGGTTGTATGGCATCCTCACCACCTTCTTTAATCCCTTGATCCCTGAACTAGCATGCCACAATCACGTGCATTGCATGCAATTACGGGGCACTCAGAGTCAGGGGCATAATTGTGGCCATCAGAGCAAATGTACACCCTGGTTATCGCCTCTACAGTTAAAAAGGTAGTTGACATTTGAGTGAGGGGCTGGGGTGACAGCAGGGAAAGAGACAGCAATGTGTCTCTTTCCCAAGGCCACCGAGCCCAAGGGTTTGGAAAAAGAAGGGATCATCTTCTTGAAGATGCTGGTGGCCGGACTGTAAGGTTTGGTGGCCTAGGAGGTGAAAACAGCAAGTATCTCCCACAAAAGAGGCGGCTTTCACTAGTTGAGCGGGAAATGTACAAAATAACCTGTCCTGCCCTTCCTCAGAAGATACAAAAATACTTTATATGAGATGAGAGTTTAAGACGATATCAGAGCCTAGTCTGATGTACGAGACAATCCACGTTTTGGGGAGATGCAGATCTGCACTTGACTCTTGTTCCCATATTGCGGGAAAAAAAACCATATGTTTTGATCATGTGCCGATATTCTCTTAATAATTTCCTCGAAACTTCTCTCCTTCACACACTCCGCGCCACAATTGTACAGATATTGTCCCTCCTCATACCCTCTGCACTCCTCTCCTGTATTCATTGACTGCTCCCATGCTTCTCTCCTGCACACACTGCCCGCTACCATCCCATCGGCACTCCTCTCCTGCACATACCGCTCGCTGCCATGCCCACTGCACTCCTCTCCTGCACACACTGCCCACTGCACTCCTCTCCTGCACACACTGCCCACTGCCATACCCTCTGCACATACTACCATACCCTCTGAACTCCTCTCTGGCACACACTGCCCTACCCGCTGCACTCCTCTCCTGCACATACTGCCCACTGCCATACCCGCTGCACTCCTCTCCTGCACATACTGCCCACTGCCATACCCGCTGCACTCCTCTCCTGCACATACTGCCCACTGCCATACCCGCTGCACTCCTCTCCTGCACATACTGCCCACTGCCATACCCGCTGCACTCCTCTCCTGCACATACTGCCTACTGCCATACCCTCTGCACTCCTCTCCGGCACATACTGCCCACTGCCATACTCTCTGCCCTCCTCTCCGGCACATACTGCCTGGAGTTGGGATTTAAACTCAGAGATTAATGTGGAAGACCTTAGTAGTACACAATAATGTGTAATATTTACAAATCGGGAGGAGAGACCGGCTGGAGTCTGTGAACCGGTAACAGAACAATGGGTGGATTAGTAGCACATAGCACACACAAGAAGCCGCAGTAAGCAGGTAAAAAGTTCAACATGTGGTGGAGCTATGAGAATATTTACTCTGAAGGATGTCCACGTGGGACAGAGCCAGCCAGGGGTGAACACTTGGCTCCATCTCCAGAATCGGGATATATTTATATATAAAAAAAAAAAAAAAAAAAGAATTAGTATGAAAGCTCCGGAGACTGGAACAAAGCATCATTGCCAGGTTCTCCCATAATACATTGTAGTTCTGTATCATTGTCTACATATTTGATGGCTCCGGGTAAATCTCAACCCTTCATGCAAATAAAAATGAAGACAGGACAAGTTTGCTGGCTGTGGGGAGGTGCAGCACGAGAAGGTTGAAAGTGTATGTATAGCTACACATATATGACATGAGTGGAAATCTAAGCCCTTGTACACACGGTCGGATAATCTGTCGGAATGCGTCTTATCGGACCGTGTTGTTGGATAATCCGACTGTGTGTGGTATACATCGGATTGATTCCGTCCGAATCTCCGTCGGACCCAATTTTCCAACATGTTGGAAATATTTCCCGACCAACTGGGCCGGATGGACCTAATCCGATCATGTGTAGAGCATTTTCATCGGACCAAGTGCCACGCATGCTCAGATCAAATTCCTACATCAAAGCTATTGGCTACTAGCCTGAATGTAGTCCCATCGTAACGAAATTACGTCATCACATTCTGAAAGATCGGATTTTTCGCCAACTTGGCCCGACCGTGTGTATGCAACAGTTTTGGACTAAATCCGACGGGCAAAATCCAACGGATTTGGTTGGCAAAATCTCCGACCGTGTGTACAGGGGCTAAGAGCGAGGGGAACATCTGTGTAAGGCAAATGTGTCAAACACAAGGCCTGTGGGCCATTTCACGTGGGCCTCACATCTCTCCTGCAGCTGCGGTACCCCACTCATCTCTGCCCCCCCCCCCCCCCCCACCTTGGCTTGGCTCAGCAGTAGAGAGGACATAACTCCTCCGCCAGATCCTGCGCTCCTCTGTGCAGTCGTAGAGAGAATTGTCTGTCTCAGCAGTTGGCACCAGGAGGACAAAACTCCTCCTACAGATTCCACACTTCTTTGTGCAGCTGTAGCACCCCCTTGCCTCCGCCTCCCCTGGTCTCAACATTCAACAGACTCCAGCAATGACTGTAGTTCTCCTCTGGTCCTCCTCAGGACCCTGCACTTTCTGCTTCCCAGCTCTGCCCCCAGCAGCAGCACAAACTAGGAGGTGCACTGTGAGGAACCCTTGGCCTGGCCCTGTAGCTCCAGTGAAGGGAAGGTCTCAGCACACCAAGACATTATGGACAATTGAAATGTTCCCAACTTTAATATTTGAACCATGGGTGTGATGCACAGCAATAGGTATGAGCCTTAAGGCTCGGTTTGTCTTTGGACTGAGACCTCTGATAAGGGAGTCACCACTCCCAATTCAATGAATCATCATCTAAGAACTTCCCAGTGCAAAGTTCAGCTTCGGCTGTAAAATTATTTTTAAAAAGCTTCCATTGGGGAGATTTTCTTTTCCTGCCCCAAAAATACAACACATGATGAAACGCTCACTTCAACATTAGTCACCACATCGGACGATTTCCCTTTACCTCCAGTACAGTGTTGGGTTCTCCTACCACCACCTCTCTTGGCGAGAACGGGCACCAGGACATTTAGCCCCCTTTCACAGCAGGGCGTTTTGCAGGCACTATAGCGTTAGAAATAGCGCCTGCAATCCGCCCTAAAGAAGCTGCACCATTGTCGTAGTGTGAAAGCCCCGAGGGCTTTCCCACTACAGCGGTGCGCTGGCAGGACGTCAGGGAAAAGTCCTGCCAGCAGCTTCTTTGGAGCAATGGGGCAGCGCTGTAATACCTCCGGCAAAACGCCGCAAATGCGGCGCATTGCCGGCGGTTTTAACCCTGTTAACCCTAAAAGCGCCCCGCTAGCGGCTGAAATGCGCCGCAAATCCCACGCTATCGGCGGTGTGGTGTGAAAGGGGTCTTAGAGAGGTGACTCTGCCCAGTGGGGACTCAGTCAGATGGGATTCCTATCCCCCCCCAGACAGAGATTCAAGACTAGAGCCTCATTCGTCACCACCCCCCCCAGACAGGGATTCTGGCCTAGTTCGTCGCCCCCGCCAGGAAGGGATTCTGGCCTCGTTCATCGCCCTAACCCCCCCTCCCCCAGACAGGGATTCTAGCCTCGTTCATCTACCCCAGTGTTTCTCAACTCCAGTCCTCAAGGCGCCCCAACCGATCGCGTTTACAGGATTTCCATTACTTTGCACAGGTGATTTGATCCATATCACTGCCTTAGTAATTACCACAGCCATTTCATCTGAGGGAAATTCTGAAAACATGACCTGTTGGGGCGCCTTGAGGACTGGAATTGAGAAACACTGGTCTACCAACCCCCCGACAGGCATTCTAGCCTCGTTCGTCTACCCAGACAGGGATTCTAGCCTCGTTCGTCTAACCCCCCCCCCCCCGACAGGGATTCTAGCCTTGTTCGTCTACCCCCCCGACAGGGATTCTAGCCTCGTTCGTCTTCCCCCCCGACAGGGATTCTAGCCTCGTTCGTCTTCGCCCCCCCCCCCCCCCGACAGGGATTCTAGCCTCGTTCGTCTTCGCCCCCCCCCCCGACAGGGATTCTAGCCTCGTTCGTCTTCCCCCCCCCCCCCCGACAGGGATTCTAGCCTCGTTCGTCTTCCCCCCCCCCCCCCCGACAGGGATTCTAGCCTCGTTCGTCTTCCCCCCCCCCCCCCGACAGGGATTCTAGCCTCGTTCGTCTACCTCGCCCCCGACAGGGATTCTAGCCTCGTTCGTCTACCTCGCCCCCGACAGGGATTCTAGCCTCGTTCGTCTACCTCGCCCCCGACAGGGATTCTAGCCTCGTTCGTCTACCTCGCCCCCGACAGGGATTCTAGCCTCGTTCGTCTACCTCGCCCCCGACAGGGATTCTAGCCTCGTTCGTCTACCTCGCCCCCGACAGGGATTCTAGCCTCGTTCGTCTACCTCGCCCCCGACAGGGATTCTAGCCTCGTTCGTCTACCTCGCCCCCGACAGGGATTCTAGCCTCGTTCGTCTACCTCGCCCCCGACAGGGATTCTAGCCTCGTTCGTCTACCTCGCCCCCGACAGGGATTCTAGCCTCGTTCGTCTTCCCCCCCCCCCCCCGACAGGGATTCTAGCCTCGTTCGTCTTCGCCCACCCCCCCCCCCCCCCCCGACAGGGATTCTAGCCTCGTTCGTCTCCCCCCCCCCCCGACAGGGATTCTAGCCTTGTTCGTCTACCCCCGACAGGGATTCTAGTTTCGTTCGCCCCCCCCCCCCCCCCCCGACAGGGATTCTAGCCTCGTTCGTCTTCGCCCCCCCCCCCCGACAGGGATTCTAGCCTCGTTCGTCTCCCCCCCCCCCCGACAGGGATTCTAGCCTCGTTCGTCTTCGCCCCCCCCCCCCGACAGGGATTCTAGCCTCGTTCGTCTTCGCCCCCCCCCCCCCCGACAGGGATTCTAGCCTCGTTCGTCTCCCCCCCCCCCCCCCCCGACAGGGATTCTAGCCTCGTTCGTCTTCGCCCCCCCCCCCCCCGACAGGGATTCTAGCCTCGTTCGTCTTCGCCCCCCCCCCCCCGACAGGGATTCTAGCCTCGTTCGTCTTCGCCCCCCCCCCCCCCCCCCCGACAGGGATTCTAGCCTCGTTCGTCTCCCCCCCCCCCCCCGACAGGGATTCTAGCCTCGTTCGTCTTCGCCCCCCCCCCCCCCGACAGGGATTCTAGCCTCGTTCGTCTACCTCGCCCCCCCCCCCCCCCCGACAGGGATTCTAGCCTCGTTCGTCTACCTCGCCCCCGACAGGGATTCTAGCCTCGTTCGTCTACCTCGCCCCCGACAGGGATTCTAGCCTCGTTCGTCTACCTCGCCCCCGACAGGGATTCTAGCCTCGTTCGTCTACCTCGCCCCCGACAGGGATTCTAGCCTCGTTCGTCTACCTCGCCCCCGACAGGGATTCTAGCCTCGTTCGTCTACCTCGCCCCCGACAGGGATTCTAGCCTCGTTCGTCTACCTCGCCCCCGACAGGGATTCTAGCCTCGTTCGTCTACCTCGCCCCCGACAGGGATTCTAGCCTCGTTCGTCTACCTCGCCCCCGACAGGGATTCTAGCCTCGTTCGTCTACCTCGCCCCCGACAGGGATTCTAGCCTCGTTCGTCTACCTCGCCCCCGACAGGGATTCTAGCCTCGTTCGTCTACCTCGCCCCCGACAGGGATTCTAGCCTCGTTCGTCTACCTCGCCCCCGACAGGGATTCTAGCCTCGTTCGTCTACCTCGCCCCCGACAGGGATTCTAGCCTCGTTCGTCTACCTCGCCCCCGACAGGGATTCTAGCCTCGTTCGTCTACCTCGCCCCCGACAGGGATTCTAGCCTCGTTCGTCTACCTCGCCCCCGACAGGGATTCTAGCCTCGTTCGTCTACCTCGCCCCCGACAGGGATTCTAGCCTCGTTCGTCTACCTCGCCCCCGACAGGGATTCTAGCCTCGTTCGTCTACCTCGCCCCCGACAGGGATTCTAGCCTCGTTCGTCTACCTCGCCCCCGACAGGGATTCTAGCCTCGTTCGTCTACCTCGCCCCCGACAGGGATTCTAGCCTCGTTCGTCTACCTCGCCCCCGACAGGGATTCTAGCCTCGTTCGTCTACCTCGCCCCCGACAGGGATTCTAGCCTCGTTCGTCTACCTCGCCCCCGACAGGGATTCTAGCCTCGTTCGTCTACCTCGCCCCCGACAGGGATTCTAGCCTCGTTCGTCTACCTCGCCCCCGACAGGGATTCTAGCCTCGTTCGTCTACCTCGCCCCCGACAGGGATTCTAGCCTCGTTCGTCTACCTCGCCCCCGACAGGGATTCTAGCCTCGTTCGTCTACCTCGCCCCCGACAGGGATTCTAGCCTCGTTCGTCTACCTCGCCCCCGACAGGGATTCTAGCCTCGTTCGTCTACCTCGCCCCCGACAGGGATTCTAGCCTCGTTCGTCTACCTCGCCCCCGACAGGGATTCTAGCCTCGTTCGTCTACCTCGCCCCCGACAGGGATTCTAGCCTCGTTCGTCTACCTCGCCCCCGACAGGGATTCTAGCCTCGTTCGTCTACCTCGCCCCCGACAGGGATTCTAGCCTCGTTCGTCTACCTCGCCCCCGACAGGGATTCTAGCCTCGTTCGTCTACCTCGCCCCCGACAGGGATTCTAGCCTCGTTCGTCTACCTCGCCCCCGACAGGGATTCTAGCCTCGTTCGTCTACCTCGCCCCCGACAGGGATTCTAGCCTCGTTCGTCTACCTCGCCCCCGACAGGGATTCTAGCCTCGTTCGTCTACCTCGCCCCCGACAGGGATTCTAGCCTCGTTCGTCTACCTCGCCCCCGACAGGGATTCTAGCCTCGTTCGTCTACCTCGCCCCCGACAGGGATTCTAGCCTCGTTCGTCTACCTCGCCCCCGACAGGGATTCTAGCCTCGTTCGTCTACCTCGCCCCCGACAGGGATTCTAGCCTCGTTCGTCTACCTCGCCCCCGACAGGGATTCTAGCCTCGTTCGTCTACCTCGCCCCCGACAGGGATTCTAGCCTCGTTCGTCTACCTCGCCCCCGACAGGGATTCTAGCCTCGTTCGTCTACCTCGCCCCCGACAGGGATTCTAGCCTCGTTCGTCTACCTCGCCCCCGACAGGGATTCTAGCCTCGTTCGTCTACCTCGCCCCCGACAGGGATTCTAGCCTCGTTCGTCTACCTCGCCCCCGACAGGGATTCTAGCCTCGTTCGTCTACCTCGCCCCCGACAGGGATTCTAGCCTCGTTCGTCTACCTCGCCCCCGACAGGGATTCTAGCCTCGTTCGTCTACCTCGCCCCCGACAGGGATTCTAGCCTCGTTCGTCTACCTCGCCCCCGACAGGGATTCTAGCCTCGTTCGTCTACCTCGCCCCCGACAGGGATTCTAGCCTCGTTCGTCTACCTCGCCCCCGACAGGGATTCTAGCCTCGTTCGTCTACCTCGCCCCCGACAGGGATTCTAGCCTCGTTCGTCTACCTCGCCCCCGACAGGGATTCTAGCCTCGTTCGTCTACCTCGCCCCCGACAGGGATTCTAGCCTCGTTCGTCTACCTCGCCCCCGACAGGGATTCTAGCCTCGTTCGTCTACCTCGCCCCCGACAGGGATTCTAGCCTCGTTCGTCTACCTCGCCCCCGACAGGGATTCTAGCCTCGTTCGTCTACCTCGCCCCCGACAGGGATTCTAGCCTCGTTCGTCTACCTCGCCCCCGACAGGGATTCTAGCCTCGTTCGTCTACCTCGCCCCCGACAGGGATTCTAGCCTCGTTCGTCTACCTCGCCCCCGACAGGGATTCTAGCCTCGTTCGTCTACCTCGCCCCCGACAGGGATTCTAGCCTCGTTCGTCTACCTCGCCCCCGACAGGGATTCTAGCCTCGTTCGTCTACCTCGCCCCCGACAGGGATTCTAGCCTCGTTCGTCTACCTCGCCCCCGACAGGGATTCTAGCCTCGTTCGTCTACCTCGCCCCCGACAGGGATTCTAGCCTCGTTCGTCTACCTCGCCCCCGACAGGGATTCTAGCCTCGTTCGTCTACCTCGCCCCCGACAGGGATTCTAGCCTCGTTCGTCTACCTCGCCCCCGACAGGGATTCTAGCCTCGTTCGTCTACCTCGCCCCCGACAGGGATTCTAGCCTCGTTCGTCTACCTCGCCCCCGACAGGGATTCTAGCCTCGTTCGTCTACCTCGCCCCCGACAGGGATTCTAGCCTCGTTCGTCTACCTCGCCCCCGACAGGGATTCTAGCCTCGTTCGTCTACCTCGCCCCCGACAGGGATTCTAGCCTCGTTCGTCTACCTCGCCCCCGACAGGGATTCTAGCCTCGTTCGTCTACCTCGCCCCCGACAGGGATTCTAGCCTCGTTCGTCTACCTCGCCCCCGACAGGGATTCTAGCCTCGTTCGTCTACCTCGCCCCCGACAGGGATTCTAGCCTCGTTCGTCTACCTCGCCCCCGACAGGGATTCTAGCCTCGTTCGTCTACCTCGCCCCCGACAGGGATTCTAGCCTCGTTCGTCTACCTCGCCCCCGACAGGGATTCTAGCCTCGTTCGTCTACCTCGCCCCCGACAGGGATTCTAGCCTCGTTCGTCTACCTCGCCCCCGACAGGGATTCTAGCCTCGTTCGTCTACCTCGCCCCCGACAGGGATTCTAGCCTCGTTCGTCTACCTCGCCCCCGACAGGGATTCTAGCCTCGTTCGTCTACCTCGCCCCCGACAGGGATTCTAGCCTCGTTCGTCTACCTCGCCCCCGACAGGGATTCTAGCCTCGTTCGTCTACCTCGCCCCCGACAGGGATTCTAGCCTCGTTCGTCTACCTCGCCCCCGACAGGGATTCTAGCCTCGTTCGTCTACCTCGCCCCCGACAGGGATTCTAGCCTCGTTCGTCTACCTCGCCCCCGACAGGGATTCTAGCCTCGTTCGTCTACCTCGCCCCCGACAGGGATTCTAGCCTCGTTCGTCTACCTCGCCCCCGACAGGGATTCTAGCCTCGTTCGTCTACCTCGCCCCCGACAGGGATTCTAGCCTCGTTCGTCTACCTCGCCCCCGACAGGGATTCTAGCCTCGTTCGTCTACCTCGCCCCCGACAGGGATTCTAGCCTCGTTCGTCTACCTCGCCCCCGACAGGGATTCTAGCCTCGTTCGTCTACCTCGCCCCCGACAGGGATTCTAGCCTCGTTCGTCTACCTCGCCCCCGACAGGGATTCTAGCCTCGTTCGTCTACCTCGCCCCCGACAGGGATTCTAGCCTCGTTCGTCTACCTCGCCCCCGACAGGGATTCTAGCCTCGTTCGTCTACCTCGCCCCCGACAGGGATTCTAGCCTCGTTCGTCTACCTCGCCCCCGACAGGGATTCTAGCCTCGTTCGTCTACCTCGCCCCCGACAGGGATTCTAGCCTCGTTCGTCTACCTCGCCCCCGACAGGGATTCTAGCCTCGTTCGTCTACCTCGCCCCCGACAGGGATTCTAGCCTCGTTCGTCTACCTCGCCCCCGACAGGGATTCTAGCCTCGTTCGTCTACCTCGCCCCCGACAGGGATTCTAGCCTCGTTCGTCTACCTCGCCCCCGACAGGGATTCTAGCCTCGTTCATCTACCCCCCTCGCCCCCGACAGGGATTCTAGCCTCGTTCATCTACCCCCCCCCCCCCGACAGGGATTCTAGCCTCGTTCATCTACCCCCCCCCCCCGACAGGGATTCTAGCCTCGTTCATCTACCTCCCCCCCCCCCCCCCGACAGGGATTCTAGCCTCGTTCATCTACCTCCCCCCCCCCCGACAGGGATTCTAGCCTCGTTCATCTACCTCCCCCCCCCCCCCCCGACAGGGATTCTAGCCTCGTTCATCTACCTCCCCCCCCCCCGACAGGGATTCTAGCCTCGTTCATCTATCTCCCCCCCCCCCCGACAGGGATTCTAGCCTCGTTCATCTACCCCCCCCCCCCCCGACAGGGATTCTAGCCTCGTTCATCTACCTCCCCCCCCGACAGGGATTCTAGCCTCGTTCATCTACCCCCCCCCCGACAGGGATTCTAACTTCGTTCCTCTACTTTCCCCCCCGACAGGGATTCTAGCCTCGCCTCATCCCTCTACCTCCCCCCCCCCCCCCCCCGACAGGGATTCTAGCCTCGTTCATCTACCTCCCCCCCCCCCGACAGGGATTCTAGCCTCGTTCATCTACTTCCCCCCCCGACAGGGATTCTAGCCTCGTTCATCTACCCCCCCCCCCCCGACAGGGATTCTAGCCTCGTTCATCTACCTCCCCCCCCCCCCCCCGACAGGGATTCTAGCCTCGTTCATCTACCTCCCCCCCCCCCCCCCAGACAGGGATTCTAGCCTCGTTCATCTACCTCCCCCCCCCCCCCCCCGACAGGGATTCTAGCCTCGTTCATCTACCCCCCCCCCCGACAGGGATTCTAGCCTCGTTCATCTACCTCCCCCCCCCCCCGACAGGGATTCTAGCCTCGTTCATCTACCTCCCCCCCGACAGGGATTCTAGCCTTGTTCATCTACCTCCCCCCCCCCCCCCCCGACAGGGATTCTAGCCTCGTTCATCTCCCCCCCCCCCCCCCGACAGGGATTCTAGCCTCGTTCATCTCCCCCCCCCCCGACAGGGATTCTAGCCTCGTTCATCTCCCCCCCCCCCCCCCGACAGGGATTCTAGCCTCGTTCATCTCCCCCCCCCCCCCCCCGACAGGGATTCTAGCCTTGTTCATCTACCCCCCCCCGACAGGGATTCTAGCCTTGTTCATCTACCTCCCCCCCGACAGGGATTCTAGCCTTGTTCATCTACCTCCCCCCCCCCCCCCGACAGGGATTCTAGCCTTGTTCATCTACCTCCCCCCCCCCCCCGACAGGGATTCTAGCCTCGTTCATCTACCTCCCCCCCCCCCCCCCGACAGGGATTCTAGCCTCGTTCATCTCCCCCCCCCCCCCCGACAGGGATTCTAGCCTCGTTCATCTACCTCCCCCCCCCCCCCCCCCGACAGGGATTCTAGCCTCGTTCATCTCCCCCCCCCCCCCGACAGGGATTCTAGCCTCGTTCATCTCCCCCCCCCCCCCCCGACAGGGATTCTAGCCTCGTTCATCTCCCCCCCCCCCCCCGACAGGGATTCTAGCCTCGTTCATCTCCCCCCCCCCCCCGACAGGGATTCTAGCCTCGTTCATCTCCCCCCCCCCCCCCGACAGGGATTCTAGCCTCGTTCATCTCCCCCCCCCCCGACAGGGATTCTAGCCTCGTTCATCTCCCCCCCCCCCCCCCGACAGGGATTCTAGCCTCGTTCATCTCCCCCCCCCGACAGGGATTCTAGCCTCGTTCATCTCCCCCCCCCCCCCCCCCCCCCGACAGGGATTCTAGCCTCGTTCATCTCCCCCCCCGACAGGGATTCTAGCCTCGTTCATCTCCCCCCCCCCCCCCCCGACAGGGATTCTAGCCTCGTTCATCTCCCTCCCCCCCCCCCCCCGACAGGGATTCTAGCCTCGTTCATCTCCCCCCCCCCCCCCGACAGGGATTCTAGCCTCGTTCATCTCCCCCCCCCCCCCCCGACAGGGATTCTAGCCTCGTTTATCTCCCCCCGACAGGGATTCTAGCCTCGTTTATCTCCCCCCCCCCCGACAGGGATTCTAGCCTCGTTTATCTCCCCCCCCCCCCCCGACAGGGATTCTAGCCTCGTTTATCTCCCCCCCGACAGGGATTCTAGCCTCGTTTATCTCCCCCCCCCGACAGGGATTCTAGCCTCGTTTATCTTCCCCCCCCCCCCCGACAGGGATTCTAGCCTCGTTTATCTCCCCCCCGACAGGGATTCTAGCCTCGTTTATCTCCCCCCCCGACAGGGATTCTAGCCTCGTTTATCTCCCCCCCCCCCCCCGACAGGGATTCTAGCCTCGTTTATCTCCCCCCCCCGACAGGGATTCTAGCCTCGTTTATCTCCCCCCCCCGACAGGGATTCTAGCCTCGTTTATCTCCCCCCCCCGACAGGGATTCTAGCCTCGTTTATCTCCCCCCCCCCCCCAACAGGGATTCTAGCCTCGTTCATCTCCCCCCCCCCCCCCCCCAACAGGGATTCTAGTATTTCCTACAGTCATAAGCTTCATCTATTGCCCATAATACCGTATTTTGCCGATTCACTCTAACCCGTATAAAATAAATAACACTCGACCTGGAGTGTAAATATCCTAACATTCGATTCCCCCCCCCCCCCCAAAAAAAAAATAAAAAATAAAGTACAGTGTCACAGGACAAATAGCTCTGCCAAATTTACATAAATACACATAAGTATTTGCAGAAAAAACATTTTCATTAGTTAGCAAAGCTCACACACTGTAGAAAAACAGATTCTGACAAAAACAAGAACCATATACTTTGCAGACAGCTATCACTGGGTCAAGTGCTGGGCTGTCCATGAATGCAAGTGTTGACTAACATTGGAGTAAAGTGTTCCAGAGCCATTGAGGAACTACAAGTCCCAGCATGCCTTGCTGAAGAATCCTCAGCCTTTAAGACAAATACCGCAAACTACATGAGCTGCTTAAGCAACACACTAATGGTTTCATACCCTTATCACTGGGAAACACCCTGCAGACACATTCTGCTTATGACACGTTAACCCCTGACTGCCTGGTGATACTGACAAGATGCTACTGGTAGACTTGTGGCCAATGGAGGAAGAGAAGTCTCATAACAAGAGGCTCTGCGGTTTCAGTTTTATGTAAAAAATAAATAAAAAAAATCATGCGCTGACGCGCCCTCCTCCCAAGGCTCGCCATGACTGCATACATAAGCCGATGAATAAAGGGGGAGAAACCCGATAACAAGTTTCTTCAAGTTGGACAAAAACTTGGCAGACGGGTGACAAGGGAAAAAAAAAAAAAAAAAATGGTAAACAATATAAAAAAGTAATATAATGATATAAAAATTATAATAAAAATAAAATTATATTAATATTTTAGGATATTACTATACAGTAATAATATATATATATATATATATATATATATATATATATATATATATATTTTTTTTTTTTATAAAAAAAATATAAAAAGTAATAATAATACATAAAATATTAATATTTTAAGATATTATAATAAAAATATATCAATATTTTTTTTTTTTAATATATTTTATAATAATAATATTTTTAATATTTTATTATAATATTTTTATATTACTTTTTACATTTTTGTTGTTATTAATATATATTTTTTTTATCTCTATTAGTAACAACTAAATACTTTTTTTTTGTGCCTTTAAAGAGAACCTGTGCTTCATCTTTACATGGTGAAGTAACGGGTTTATTTAAAGCTGAACTCCAGGTCATGAGATCATTCACGTTTAATATATTCCTCAATAGCCGCAAAAGACATCAAATTCTTGAGCGCCAAACCCAGAGGGTTACCCTTTAAATACAGTTGTGACATCATCGCTGTGCTGTAGGTAGCTTGAGCAGAGAGCAGAGCTGTGGAAGGGGCCCAGCAGGCTCCACCCACTACAAAGCTGCCTGCAGGAAACTAAAGAAGGGGGCGGAGACAAGACCAGTCACTCTGCCCAAGGAGAGAGAGCAGCACTGGTCTTTATTACAGGAAGCTGCACTGGACAGTGAGTGAATGGGAAGCAATTTGTGCTGAGCGGATTCCTTGTTCATTCACAAACCGAAGCATAGTAAACAGTTTCCTATGCTTCAGTTATGATTGAACACGATGAGCGAGTTCATTTAGAAAAGGAAGGGGCCGGTAAATTACATATTGATTAGCCGCTTCCCCCGCTCTCCATCCTTTAACATCCCCTGCAGCATCCAGGGGGAGAGAAAAAGAGAGAAAAGGAGAGCACAACACGAGGGGAAGAGGGGTAGTAGGGATAATCAGCACCACACAGTGATTAGGGTGTGCCGAGGCACACCTATGCCTGTACTGCATGGGTTAGATGGGTATTGGATAACATTGGAGAGCGCCAATAGGATAAGTATGTGTGCTCATTTCACCCCCCTGTAACCAGCATTTAAACCATGTGGGAACCCCACTACATGGGCACGTTTATAAGCGAGTTAGACTTTAATCCCCTTGACTACACTTTCATTTTTAGTCTGCATTCTACTTCCCAAAGTCCATCGTCTGTATAAATTGCCTGCGAAGCTTCCTGACCAGTGGATCCAGGCTTTGCCCAGCCAGCCAACCATAGGTGTGCCTGAGCACACCCCTAATCACAACGTTAGAGCATGTTTAGATCCCGGATTCTTTCTTTTTTCTAATTATATATATATATTTTTTTTTTTTACTAAATATAAAAAAAAAAAAAATATAAAAAAAAATAATAATAATGCCACTGTCCACTGCCCTACTGACACCATATTAGGGCTTTGGGGTGCACATCCTAATGCAATAGGATGCGCATGCCTATGAGGTCAACTGACATCTTTATAGGGTTGCAGGCGGTCTTTAGGACGGGAAGGGAGAGCTTTGGGAGCTCACAGAGATAATAAAAACAGGCAGAAAAACACATTTTAGAAAATATAGGTCACGAGGCCTTTAAAAAGAATGTTACCCCAACATTTCATATTCCTGATATGTGACTGCTGTACCCGTATGAAAAAGTATCTCATTCTCATTGTGTGAAATCCCTGGTGTTCCTGCCAGTAACTCCACTTTCCTAATATAAACTGACCATACTAGGCATGAGAGCACAGCATAGTCCGTTCTCTAGCTATGCTGGGCACTCAGCCTGCTCTCCTCCAATAATCAGGATTCTGCACACACACACACACACACCTCCTGCACAGCTTATCACTGGGAAGCTTAGTATGCTGCCGTTTCCCCTCCCTCACCTCTGTGCTTCTAAGTGGTACTTTTGTACTTAGTTCTTACCAGGCAACATTCTGTATGCCAATAGTGTTACCACTAGTGATGGCCGAACGGTTCGCCCGGCGGTCGTTTCGCGGCGAATTTCCGACTTTCGCCGTCCGCGGGTTCGAACGCCTTTTTCCGTCGTTCGCCCCGGCGGACTTACGTGTTTAATGTATACAAGAACTTTAACCTTTCGTGACACGTTTATCATGTGTTACAGGACAACCAATTGAGACATGACAGCTCATGGACACTTGGACATTCCCCCTAACCTATAAATACACCCGATCCGGTGGCCATTTTACATTCTTTCTTCTGTCACTGTAGGGAA
Organism: Lithobates pipiens; assembly: GCF_037356315.1. Taxonomy (NCBI): domain Eukaryota; kingdom Metazoa; phylum Chordata; class Amphibia; order Anura; family Ranidae; genus Lithobates; species Lithobates pipiens. The sequence continues at coordinate 35,667,062 of NW_027507785.1, forward strand.
AGGATCCTGTGTGGAGTAGGGACAGAGAAAACGCTAGCTATTTGGTACACAAAAGTTCTTTTCAGGACTGGTATAGGTGTTAGGTCAGCAGCCTGAGTTTCTTTTGTCAGTTTAGATAAAGGGACAGAGCGCTGTATGCTGCTATTTTAGGGACAGCTCAGCCAGATTAGTCTTTCTTCATCATCATCATCATCATCATCATTAGCTGTTACTATCAGGTCCACAAAAGAGCTGTTCCAGCTAATCGTTCCAGCCTACTCTTTTTTGCCAATTTGTATAGGGACAGGCAGGAAGCAGTGTGTCAGGCAGTGAGGATAATTTTAAAGACTTGCTGTTACTATTAGTTCCACAAAGGTTCTTTTCAGGACTGGTATCAGTGGTACGGTAATAGGCTTGTACACGTATAATATTCTTTCTTCCAAATATAGAAAGAATATTATACTTGACTGCTGCCCTTCTGCTGCAGTCTGCTAATCATTCACAACTCACTTGTTCCACAAAAGTTCTTATAAGGACTGGTAACTTGGTCTGTCTAGGGTGCTACGGTACATAGGCTTGGGTGCGGTACAGTCTGCTGTTCTGTAAGGACCGCTATCGGTCCACAATAGATAGGGTTGCCGTGCACTACTGCTGACCGCTGCCCTATACTGCAGCAGTCCTTCAGCGGTATAGGGACTGACGCACAGTCTGCTAAACACTAATACACAACCTGCTTGGTCCACAAAAGTTCTTATAAGGACTGGTAACTTGGTATAGGGTGCTACGGTACATAGGCCTGAGTGCGTTACAGTCTGCTGTTCTGTAAGGACCGCTATCGGTCCACAATACATAGGGTTGACGTGCACTACTGCTGACCGCTGCCCTATACTGCAGCAGTCCTTCAGCGGTATAGGGACTGACGCACAGTCTGCTAAACACTAACACACAACCTGCTTGGTCCACAAAAGTTCTTATAAGGACTGGTAACTTGGTATAGGGTGCTACGGTACATAGGCCTGAGTGCAGTACAGTCTGCTGTTCTGTAAGGACTGCTATCGGTCCACAATACATAGGGTTGCCGTGCACTACTGCTGACCGCTGCCCTATACTGCAGCAGTCCTTCAGCGGTATAGGGACTGACGCACAGTCTGCTAAACACTAATACACAACCTGCTTGGTCCACAAAAGTTCTTATAAGGACTGGTAACTTGGTATAGGGTGCTACGGTACATAGGCCTGAGTGCGTTACAGTCTGCTGTTCTGTAAGGACCGCTATCGGTCCACAATACATAGGGTTGCCGTGCACTACTGCTGACCGCTGCCCTATACTGCAGCAGTCCTTCAGCGGTATAGGGACTGACGCACAGTCTGCTAAACACTAATACACAACCTGCTTGGTCCACAAAAGTTCTTATAAGGACTGGTAACTTGGTATAGGGTGCTACGGTACATAGGCCTGAGTGCGTTACAGTCTGCTGTTCTGTAAGGACCGCTATCGGTCCACAATACATAGGGTTGACGTGCACTACTGCTGACCGCTGCCCTATACTGCAGCAGTCCTTCAGCGGTATAGGGACTGACGCACAGTCTGCTAAACACTAACACACAACCTGCTTGGTCCACAAAAGTTCTTATAAGGACTGGTAACTTGGTATAGGGTGCTACGGTACATAGGCCTGAGTGCAGTACAGTCTGCTGTTCTGTAAGGACTGCTATCGGTCCACAATACATAGGGTTGCCGTGCACTACTGCTGACCGCTGCCCTATACTGCAGCAGTCCTTCAGCGGTATAGGGACTGACGCACAGTCTGCTAAACACTAATACACAACCTGCTTGGTCCACAAAAGTTCTTATAAGGACTGGTAACTTGGTATAGGGTGCTACGGTACATAGGCCTGAGTGCGTTACAGTCTGCTGTTCTGTAAGGACCGCTATCGGTCCACAATACATAGGGTTGCCGTGCACTACTGCTGACCGCTGCCCTATACTGCAGCAGTCCTTCATTGGTATAGGGACTGACGTACAGTCTGCTAATCACTAACACACAACCTGCTTGGTCCACAAAAGTTCTTATAAGGACTGGTAACTTGGTATAGGGTGCTACGGTACATAGGCCTGAGTGCGTTACAGTCTGCTGTTCTGTAAGGACCGCTATCGGTCCACAATACATAGGGTTGCCGTGCACTACTGCTGACCGCTGCCCTATACTGCAGCAGTCCTTCATTGGTATAGGGACTGACGTACAGTCTGCTAATCACTAACACACAACCTGCTTGGTCCACAAAAGTTTTTATAAGGACTGGTAACTTGGTATAGGGTGCTACGGTACATAGGCCTGAGTGCAGTACAGTCTGCTGTTCTGTAAGGACCGCTATCGGTCCACAATACATAGGGTTGACGTGCACTACTGCTGACCGCTGCCCTATACTGCAGCAGTCCTTCATTGGTATAGGGACTGACGTACAGTCTGCTAATCACTAACACACAACCTGCTTGGTCCACAAAAGTTTTTATAAGGACTGGTAACTTGGTATAGGGTGCTACGGTACATAGGCCTGAGTGCAGTACAGTCTGCTGTTCTGTAAGGACCGCTATCGGTCCACAATACATAGGGTTGACGTGCACTACTGCTGACCGCTGCCCTATACTGCAGCAGTCCTTCATTGGTATAGGGACTGACGTACAGTCTGCTAATCACTAACACACAACCTGCTTGGTCCACAAAAGTTCTTATAAGGACTGGTAACTTGGTATAGGGTGCTACGGTACATAGGCCTGAGTGCGTTACAGTCTGCTGTTCTGTAAGGACCGCTATCGGTCCACAATACATAGGGTTGCCGTGCACTACTGCTGACCGCTGCCCTATACTGCAGCAGTCCTTCATTGGTATAGGGACTGACGTACAGTCTGCTAATCACTAACACACAACCTGCTTGGTCCACAAAAGTTTTTATAAGGACTGGTAACTTGGTATAGGGTGCTACGGTACATAGGCCTGAGTGCAGTACAGTCTGCTGTTCTGTAAGGACCGCTATCGGTCCACAATACATAGGGTTGACGTGCACTACTGCTGACCGCTGCCCTATACTGCAGCAGTCCTTCATTGGTATAGGGACTGACGTACAGTCTGCTAATCACTAACACACAACCTGCTTGGTCCACAAAAGTTTTTATAAGGACTGGTAACTTGGTATAGGGTGCTACGGTACATAGGCCTGAGTGCAGTACAGTCTGCTGTTCTGTAAGGACCGCTATCGGTCCACAATACATAGGGTTGACGTGCACTACTGCTGACCGCTGCCCTATACTGCAGCAGTCCTTCATTGGTATAGGGACTGACGTACAGTCTGCTAATCACTAACACACAACCTGCTTGGTCCACAAAAGTTCTTATAAGGACTGGTAACTTGGTATAGGGTGCTACGGTACATAGGCCTGAGTGCAGTACAGTCTGCTGTTCTGTAAGGACCGCTATCGGTCCACAATACATAGGGTTGACGTGCACTACTGCTGACCGCTGCCCTATACTGCAGCAGTCCTTCAGCGGTATAGGGACTAAGAGTTTTGTCACAGGGTGATTTAAAAAATGACAGGCAGAGGAAGAGGCAGGCCCTTCCGCAGGGGTGGTAGGGGTAGGGCAGGAGCAACAGCCTTGAGCCAAAGTGGGAAGTTGCAGAAGGTGCGTTCAATTACTTTAAAGGACGCACCAGACTTGGTTGAGTGGCTCACTCAGCCTTATTCTTCTGCACCCTCCTCATCCTCTCGATCTGCACCCTCTTCTTCACTCTCTGCTATGTGCACCCCCAAAGACACTACCACCAACAACACCACCACCACCACATACCTTCCGCTTGAGTGCAAATGGGGGCCTTCATGCTCCAGTGTTTTAATAGGGACCCCCGTATAAAAAGCATGAGGGTCAAGGACCAGTACTGGGTGGCAACGTACTTAGATCCCCGGTACAAACACAAAATGGCGGAAATGTTACCGCCGTCGCAGAGGGCTGTCAGAATGCAGCACTTCCAGGCCTTGCTTCGAGAAATGCTGCATTCTGCTTTTGCGTGCGCTGGCAGAGGAGCAATTCCCACTCCCAGAGAAGGATTTGCGGGTACCAATCCAACAGCGCCTGCAAGAAGAGGCCGGTTTGAAGATGTGTTGGTGACTTCGGATATGAGGTCATTCTTTCAGCCGACCCATCGACAGGTGTCATCCGGATCCAGCATCAGGGAACGCCTAGACCGTCAGGTGTCCGACTACATTGGGTTAACGGCCGATGTGGACGCTCTGAGGAGTGATGAACCCCTAGACTACTGGGTGGGCAGGCTTGACCTCTGGCCAGAGCTTGCCCAATTTGCAATCGAACTGTTGGCTTGCCCCTCATCCAGTGTCCTGTCCGAAAGGACGTTCAGCGCAGCAGGGGGGATTGTGACCGATAAGCGTACTCGCCTAGCTCACGACAGTGTTAACTACCTCACATTTCTAAAAATGAATGAGGCATGGATCTCGGAGGAATTCAACACATGTGATCAGTAGACCATGTATATGTCTATAAACAATTTTTGGAATCAAGCACACAGACCTTCTTAATTCATTTGGCTCACTTCCCTGACCCAAAAAAGCACACCGTACTATATGCCCCTACCCTCCTCTTTGAAGAGGTTGAGCGGTGTCATATTTCTACTGGGGCTGCTTATTATGAGGGGTTCCCACCATCCCTGTGCTGTGCTGACTTCCTCCTGGGTGTTCTTATTATGAGGGGCTCCCACCATCCCTGTGCTGTGCTGACTTCCTCCTGGGGGTTCTTATTATGAGGGGCTCCCACCATCCCTGTGCTGTGCTGACTTCCTCCTGGGGGTTCTTATTATGAGGGGATCACACCATCCCTGTGCTGTGCTGACTTCCTCCTGGGGCTGCTTACGGTGCTGCTGTCAGCGCTGTATGTCACGGAGCTGCTGTCAGCGCTGTATGTCACGGAGCTGCTGTCAGCGCTGTATGTCACGGAGCTGCTGTCAGCGCTGTATGTCACGGAGCTGCTGTCAGCGCTGTATGTCACGGAGCTGCTGTCAGCGCTGTATGTCACGGAGCTGCTGTCAGCGCTGTATGTCACGGAGCTGCTGTCAGCGCTGTATGTCACGGAGCTGCTGTCAGCGCTGTATGTCACGGAGCTGCTGTCAGCGCTGTATGTCACGGAGCTGCTGTCAGCGCTGTATGTCACGGAGCTGCTGTCAGCGCTGTATGTCACGGAGCTGCTGTCAGCGCTGTATGTCACGGAGCTGCTGTCAGCGCTGTATGTCACGGTGCTGCTGTCAGCGCTGTATGTCACGGAGCTGCTGTCAGCGCTGTATGTCACGGAGCTGCTGTCAGTGCTGTATGTCACGGAGCTGCTGTCAGCGCTGTATGTCACGGTGCTGCTGTCAGCGCTGTATGTCACGGAGCTGCTGTCAGCGCTGTATGTCACGGTGCTGCTGTCAGCGCTGTATGTCACGGAGCTGCTGTCAGCGCTGTATGTCACGGAGCTGCTGTCAGTGCTGTATGTCACGGAGCTGCTGTCAGCGCTGTATGTCACGGAGCTGCTGTCAGCGCTGTATGTCACGGAGCTGCTGTCAGCGCTGTATGTCACGGTGCTGCTGTCAGCGCTGTATGTCACGGAGCTGCTGTCAGCGCTGTATGTCACGGAGCTGCTGTCAGCGCTGTATGTCACGGAGCTGCTGTCAGCGCTGTATGTCACGGAGCTGCTGTCAGCGCTGTATGTCACGGAGCTGCTGTCAGCGCTGTATGTCACGGTGCTGATGTCAGTGCTCTGTATTACGGTGCTGCTGTCAGTGCTCTGTATCTCCTGCACCCTCTTGTTTGCCTACCCTGGTCCCTGACCTTCCCTCTCCTCCATTGCCTTCATTAGCTCCATAGTCCTGAATTGTCAGAACAATTTCCCAAATAAAAAAAAAATGCTTGTAGTTATCGATCCCAAATTCACCTCATACATGTATTATGCTATTGTCCAGGTGGTGGGACTGCGTGCTACCCCCTAATAATTACCCCGTGGCCGCAAATTCGACCTAAAGGTTTGCGAAATTCGCCTCCCATTGAAGTCAATGGAGCCCGCGGCGAACGGTCGTTTTCGCGAACGTTTGTGCCCGTTCGCGTTTCGCGTTCGCGAAACGTCCCGTCGGAAGTTCGTCCATCACTAGTTACCACCATTGTTGATTCAACCTAATGCTTGCTTTATCAACGACTCATTGACAATATACTTAGTCACTTAACTGACTTGACTAATACCCGTTTCTTTGTGGCGTTGATTGGCAACTACTAATTTCAATGAGTTTCTGTGTCCATGTGCTACACTCTACCCAGCGTGTCAGAGGCTCTTCAGGAGGTTGAAGCAGAGAACAAATGTACCCATTCTATAGCGGCTCCTATGGCATTAGATCTACATCAGCATTTGGTAGAGGATACAGAGGTAACCCACCTGATGCCTTCCAATATCATCCCAGATCTGCCCCCCTGCTGTGCCCTCTATGGGGAGGCTTCCACCATCCCTGCTGTATTTTATACTATAGATCAGGGGTCTCTAAACAAAGGGCCAGTTTAATGTACTTTTGACTTGGCGCGGGGGGGGGGGGGGGGGGGGGCTGGACTAGGGCCAGTGGGAGTAAACAATGCCCTAGCTTTGGTGCCAGAGGGAGGGATATTGTCCCATTGTTGGGGTCAATGGAAGGAACTTTACCCCATCATTGGTGGCAGCATGAGGAATGGTGGCCATTCGGTTGGTGGCAGCGCAAGCAGATCTGCCCATTCGGTTGGTGGCAGCGCAAGCACATCTGCCCATTCGGTTGGTGGCAGCGCAAGCAGATCTGCCCATTCGGTTGGTGGCAGCGCAAGCAGATCTGCCCATTCGGTTGGTGGCAGTGGGAGGAATAATGCCCCAAGGGCCAGATAAAGGCAAGTCAAGGTCCGCATCTGACCCTCGTGTCGCAGTTTGGAGACTGCTGGCATAGAGAATGGAATAGGAGGAGCTGGGACACAAAGCTGGCCAGGAATACCACCCCCCCACCCAAAAAAAACAACACCTCTCACTATTGGAGCATACAAGACATAAAAGAGGCGGACTCAGACCACCAAGCGCCACAAAGGACCACTTTCCAATGAACCAATTGTTCACCTCCCACCCCAAAACTTGACCCCTGACCCTACACTAGTAGATCTTTGAATGAACATTCATGCAAAAATGTTCAGTACATTCGATAGCTTGGCGAACGTTGTTCAAGAATACATCAATTTATTTTGCTTTGAACATTCAAATTTTGGAACAAAAAATAAATAAATAAACTTTCCTGAATGAAAACCACATTCAAAAAAAATCAGCTAAACAAAAAAAAAAAAATATTCAATACGGCTCCAATGCATTGGGGTCATATACAAACGTTGACCCAACGAACAATGAAAAACAGAATTGAGCGAACGTTCTTAAGTCTATTAGGTGTCACATATAGAGAAATGGGAGAACAAAGCGTAGTTGGGGGGGAACGGGACACAAAGCCTAGTTGAGGGGGGGGGGAACACAAAGCCTAGTTGGGGGGGGGGGGACACAAAGCCTAGTTGGGGGGGGGGGGGACACAAAGCCTAGTTGGGGGGGGGGGGACACAAAGCCTAGTTGGGGGGGGGACACAAAGCCTAGTTGGGGGGGGGGGGGACACAAAGCCTAGTTGGGGGGGGGGACACAAAGCCTAGTTGGGGGGGGGGGACACAAAGCCTAGTTGGGGGGGGGGGGGACACAAAGCCTAGTTGGGGGGGGGGGACACAAAGCCTAGTTGGGGGGGGGGGACACAAAGCCTAGTTGGGGGGGGGGGACACAAAGCCTAGTTGGGGGGGGGGGACACAAAGCCTAGTTGGGGGGGGGGGACACAAAGCCTAGTTGGGGGGGGGGACACAAAGCCTAGTTGGGGGGGGACACAAAGCCTAGTTGGGGGGGGGGGGGACACAAAGCCTAGTTGGGGGGGGGGACACAAAGCCTAGTTGGGGGGGGGGGGACACAAAGCCTAGTTGGGGGGGGGACACAAAGCCTAGTTGGGGGGGGGACACAAAGCCTAGTTGGGGGGGGGACACAAAGCCTAGTTGGGGGGGGGACACAAAGCCTAGTTGGGGGGGGGGGGACACAAAGCCTAGTTGGGGGGGGGGGACACAAAGCCTAGTTGGGGGGGGGGGGACACAAAGCCTAGTTGGGGGGGGGGGACACAAAGCCTAGTTGGGGGGGGGGGGGGACACAAAGCCTAGTTGGGGGGGGGGGACACAAAGCCTAGTGGAGGGGGGGGACACAAAGCCTAGTTGGGGGGGGGGGGGACACAAAGCCTAGTTGGGGGGGGGACACAAAGCCTAGTTGGGGGGGGGGACACAAAGCCTAGTTGGGGGGGGGACACAAAGCGTAGTTGGGGGGGACACAAAGCGTAGTTGGGGGGGACACAAAGCGTAGTTGGGGGGGACACAAAGCGTAGTTGGGGGGGGACACAATGCGTAGTTGGGGGGGACACAATGCGTAGTTGGGGGGGACACAAAGCGTAGTTGGGGGGGACACAAAGCGTAGTTGGGGGGGACACAAAGCACAGCTGGGGACACCCAGCAATCTGAGGAATCGCACTCTCCGGCCAGCTGCTGCTTGTTCACTAACATAAAACATGTGTGCTAAAGAGAGTCCAGCAGATCCCCCCAGAGGGATGATTGTATTACCGCAGCCCTGAGCCCAGCCTGCCCCACACTGCAGAGCTCTATGGGGGGGGATGGGAGGTGGGGGGCTCATCTCAGGGATACATTACAACTCCTCTGCTGCATGCTGCCGAGAGCTGATTGCAACTAATTCAGCATGCAAGAAAATAATCACTGAGCAAAAGTCAATGCAATCACCCAGCATGGCATGAGCCATGTGCAATGGACACACACAGCTACCCCCTCCCCCTCCCAGATCCATCCAGGTACATTACCTGTCCCAGGGGTGTCAGGAGCCCAGGTGCTGCCTGCACAGATACCAATCACAGCTGCTCCAGCTCCTCTGCTTCTACAACTCTGCTACACAGACACAACCCTCCCCCCCCCACCCCCCCCACCAGGGATGGGGCGGCCAGCAAGGCATCATGGGAGATGTAGTCTCTTTCCTCTCCCTTTCATTGCATTGCCGAATATCTGCTCTTCTAATATTAGTGTTGTTTATAAATAGAACATGAAATGTATACAATGTTGTCATTTATTCAATCCCCTGTTTAATAAACATTGATCACTTGTTACATTGTATTTAAACACTTTCCATCGATGACTTGTTACATTGTATTCAATCGCCTGTTTAATAAACATCGATCACTTGTTACATTGGGGGTTATTTACTAAAGGCAAAGCCACTTTTTACTACAATGTGGAACGTGGAAGTAAAGTCGCTGTAGATCCGAGGGGGACATGCAAGGAAAATTAACCACTTGCTTACTGGGCACTTAAACCCCCCTCCTGCCCAGACCAATTTTCAGCTTTCAGCGCTGATGCACTTTGAATGACAATTGCGCGGGCATACAACACTGTACCCAAATGAAATTTTTATCATTTTTTTCCCCACAAATAGAGCTTTTTTTGGTGGTATTTAATTACAGCTGGGAGTTTTATTTTTTGCTAAACAAACAAAAAAAGATGCAAAAACAAAAAACAAAACAAAAAAAAAACATGTTTAATAGTTTGTTATAAAATTTTGCAAACAGGTCATTTTTCTCCTTCATTGAAGTGCGCTGATGAGGCGGCACTGGTGGGCACTGATAGGCTGCACTGGTGAGCACTGATAGGCATAGTTAAGGCGGCACCAATAGGCACAGATAAGGCAGCACTGATGGGCACAGATAAGGCGGCACTGATGGGCAAAGATGGGCACAGATAAGATGGCATGGATGGGTGGCATGGATGGGTGGCACTGATAGGTACCACTGATAGATGGGACTGATGGGCACTGATAGGTGGCACTGATAAGTGGCTCTGATAGGTGGCACTGCTGGGCACTGATGGGCGGCATTGATGGGCACTGATGGGCACTGGTAGATGACACTGATGGGCACGGATATGTGGCACTAGGGTGCAGCACCGTTGTTGAGGCAGATTGTGGGCACTGATGGGTGGCACTGTGGGCACTGATGGGTGGCACTATGGGCACTGATGGGTGGCACTGATGGGGGGCACTTTTTAATTACTGAGGTGGCACTGGCAGGGGGCAGGTGGGCACTGGTAAGCTGGCCGTGATCGGGACTGATGTCCCGATCACGGCCGCCGGTGATCACAACACATCACATCACATCACATCACTTCCGATTTTTTATTCTGACAGCATGAGGAAAAAAAAAAGCCAATCACCGGCGGCAGTGAGCGGGACATCAGTCCCGATCACTGCAATGTGCCCCAGCTCCTCAGTACCCACCTGTGCCCCCTACAAGTGCCGCCTACCAGTGTCCACCAGCGCCACCTGTCAGTGCCCACAGTGTCATCTGTCAGTGTCCACAGTACCACCTATCAGTGCCTGGACAGTGCAGCTACATATCAGTGCCATCCATCAGTGCCCATCAGTGTCACCTACCAGTGCCCATCATTGCCCATCAGTGCCACCTATCAGTGCCATCTATCAGTGGTACCCATTAGTGCCCATCCATGCCACCCATCCGTGCCACCCATCAGGGCCCATCAGTGCCACCTTATCAGAGGCCATCAGTGCCGCCTTATCTGTGCCCATCATTACCGACTTATCTGTCCCCATCAGTGCCACCTTAACTGTGCCTATTAGTGCCCATCAGTGCAGCCTATCAGTGCCCACCAGCGCCGCCTCATCAGCGCATATCAATGAAGCAGAAAAATGACCTGTTTGCAAAATTTTATAACAAACTATTAAACACGATTTTTTTTTTCCATCTATTTTTGTTTAGCAAAAGATAAAAACCCCATCTGTGATTACATACCACCAAAATAAAGCTCTATTTGCGGGGAAAAAATGATAAAAATATAATTTGGGTACAGTGTTGTATGCCCGCGCAATTGTCATTCAAAGTGCGTCAGTGCCGAAAGCTGAAAATTGGTCTGGGCAGGAGGGGGGTTTAAGTGCCCAGTAAGCAAGTGGTTAATAAACATTGATGACTTATTCCATTGTATTCAATCGCTTTTTAATAAACATCGATCACTTGTTCCATTGTATTCAATCATCTTTTAATAAACATCGATCACTTGTTCCATTGTATTCAATTGGCTTTTAATAAACATCGATCACTTGTTCCATTGTATTCAATCGCCTGTTTAACCACTTCCCGACCGCTGCACGCCGATATACGTCGGCACAAGAGCAGCAGTGAGCAAATGGGCGTACCTGTACGTCCCCTTTAAGAGCCGTCGATAGCAGGTGCCCGCCGCGTACAGCATGACCGTGCCTGCGGGACCGGTGGACTTGATGCCCGCCGGTCTCCTGGTAATCATGTCACGGAGCCGCAGAACAGGAGAAGTGCCTATGTATACAAGGCATTTCCCCGTTCTGTCTTGTGATATGACAGAGATCACTGCTTCCTGTCATCGGGAGCAGTGATCGCTGTCATGTGACTAGTAGCCCATCCCCCCACAGTTAGAATCACTCCCTAGGCCACACTTAACCCCTTGATCACCCCCTAGTTTTTAATCCCTTCCCTGCCAGTGTCATTTACACAGTAATCAGTGCATTTTTATAGCACTGATCGCTGTATAAATGACAATGGTCCCAAAATAGTGTCAAAAATATCTGATGTGTCCGCCATAATGTCGCAGTCACGATAAAAATCACAGATCGCCGCCATTACTAATACATTTTCTTTAATAAAAATGCCATAAAACTATCCCCTATTTTGCAGACGCTATATCTTTTGCGCAAACCAATCAATATACACGATTATTGCGATTTTTTTAAACAAAAATATATAGAATACGTATCGGCCTAAACTGAGGAAAAAAATATATTTATATATTTTTGGGAGATATTTATTATAGCAAAAAGTAAAAAATACTTTGCGTTTTTTTCCAAATTGTCGCTCTCTTTTTGTTTATAGCCCAAAAAATAAAAACCGCAGAGGTCATCAAATACCACCAAAAGAAAGCTCGATTTGTGGGGGAAAAAAGGACGTCAATTTTGTGTCGCACAAACGCGCAATTGTCAGTTAAAGCAGCACAGTGCCAAATCGCAAAAAGTGCTCTGGTCAGGAAGGGGGTAAAATCTTCCAGGGCTGAAGCGGTTAATAGACATTGATGACTTGTTCCATTGTATTCAGTCGCCTTTTAATAAACATCGATCGCTTGTTACATTGTATTCAAACAATGTTTAATAAACATTGATTACGTGTTACATTGTATTTAATCACTTTAATGAACATCAATGAATACGAGAATTATTGCGCTTCTATCTATGATAATAGCTGCTGGCACTACAATCTGACAAATTGTGAAAGTGGAAACATTAAAAAATGCAGCGCTGAAAATAAACCATATTGCGAGCAAAATGGTTGAATAGTGCACAACTTATATACAATTATAAATGTAAAACAAGTACACAATAATGGTGTAAAGGGTGTGACTGGTAATATTGGCATATACCAGTAATGGTGAACCTCGGCACTCCAGATGTTTTGGAACTACATTTCCCATGATGCTCATGCACTCTGCAGTGTAGATGAGCATCATGGGAAATGTAGTTCCAAAACATCTGGGGTGCCAAGGTTTGCCATCACTGGCATATACCAATGATAAAGTGCTCATACAATCATACGACATGGGTAGGAATGGACCACTTTCCACACTACTGATGATGGAAGTCTGTTCAGTGAGAATAGAAATAGACCATCACCTGCTAAAGGAGTCAACCCAGGATTGTGCATCCGCCACCCAGGGGGAGAGTAAATACCCTTACCAGAAAATGTTAGACATGATGTGCGATTAGTTTTGTACCAATATAAGATACAAATTTTTATGCATACGAATTCCGTGAGAAATACCAAATTTCGTTTACGAATTTCGAATACAAATTCATAATGAAAATTCGTAATTAAAGCGGAGGTCCACCCTAAAGTGGACCTTCCGCTCATTGGAACCCTCCCCCCCTCCGGTGCAACAATTGGCACCTTTCAGAGGGGAGGGGGGTGCGGGTGCCTGTACAGTACAGGTATCTGCACCCACTTCCAGCGTAGATTCTGCAGAAGGTACGCCCCTTTCCGCAGAATCTACGCCCCTTTCCGAAGGTCCCCCGCTGTCTGCTGGGAAACACACGGATCCCAGAGACAGCGGGGACCATCCTTATTGCGCAGCGCGACTCGCGCATGCGCAGTAGGGAACTGGGAAATGAAGCCGAAAGGCTCCACTTCCAGATTCCCATACCCAAGATGGCGGCGGCAGCACCCGAGAGGCGATCGAGAGATCGGCTTCGGGTGCCGACATCGCGGGCGCGCTGGGCGGGTAAGTGTCATTATTTTAAAAGTCAGCAGCTGCAGTATTTGTAGCTGCTGGCTTTAAAAAAAAAAAAAAAAAACGGCGGACTCCCGGCGGACTCCCGTTTTAATCAAAAGTCAACAAATCTAAAAGTGAAAAACTAAAAATTTAGCACAGCACAGGGATGGTGGGAACCCCTCATAATGATAAATTCATCATAACGAAAGTTTGTAATTGTTACGAAAAGTTAATGAACCTAAAAGTTAAATCCCCAGGACTTCAGCACAGGGATGGTGGGAACCCCTCATAATGGACACACAGCAGGTGTACAGACCTGGGAACTCAGCAGTCAGCACAGGGATGGTTGGATTCCTATGGGAATTTCTATGCTTACAAATTTCATACAAAATACAAAATTTCGTTAACAAATTTCGGATCTAAATTAACAGAAACGTGATTGGTGTTTTGTTCACCAATCAGAGGAAGTCAGCACAGCACAGGGATGGTGGGAACCCCTCATAATGATAAATTCATCATAACGAACTTTCATTATTTCAATGAAAAGTTTACGAATCTAACAAAAATTCCTATTTCGTACGAATCCAAATTGAATTTTGTACACGAATTACAATTTTTTTTTAGGTACGGAACGAAATTTTTTTGACGGCGCCCATGTCTAGAAAATGTGGACTCTATTGCCAGAGGCAAATAATCAAACAACCATGAAGATGGAACTGTAGGTTGAATCTCTGAAGGACCGTTACTGGGTGGAGATCAGTCACACAGCGTATCCCAAAGTCTTGTCACCAAAATGGATAATACGCTCCACCATTCATAAAAGAAAAAAAGAGCCTTCACATTGTGTAAAACCGTTGTAAATAGGTTTATTTTTTTTTTTAAACGTAGAACACTTACATCAATGCTGACGTATTCAAGCATAAAATCAATGTGATCACAAGAGAGATCCAAATAGCGCAAATGTTATGGAGCTGGCTCAATGCAACCCAGCGTGTTTCGTCCACAAGGACAGCATCTGGGGTTTCACACTTGCAATATTGTTTTTCTTTCAGCGCTGCACTTTTTAATGTTACCACTTTAATAAACATCGATCACTTGTTATATTGTATTCAATCACTTTAATAAACATTGATCGCTTGTTACATTGTATTCAATCACTTTAATAAACATCAATCGCTTGTTACATTGTATTCAATCACTTTAATAAACATTGATCATTTGTTACATTGTATTCAATCCAGGGCATCTTAACAGCATCATGGGCCCGTGGGCAAAGTAATGCTATGGGGCCCCTACAAGTTCCAGTCATCATTTTTTTTTTTTTTTTTACAGTAATCAGCAGCATTAAATACAAGGAACAACCTATGGAATTTTTTTTTTACTCACCTTTTCAGGTCTGTTGCTAGGGGGTCCCTTGTAATCTGCCTCTTCCTCTCCAAGGTGCCTGACATCACTTCCGTTGCCATCACAATGGGGGCGGCACTTCCGACGCAGCTGCGCGTTGTGACGGCAACTGCAGAAGTGTAAGTGTAAGTGCATGCTGGTTGCTTAGCTGCACCGGAGCGCGGAATATAGTGCTTGTGGGCTTCACATGCACACAAACACTATGGAAACTACCCAGAAAGAAGAATATAAAATATATTCCTCTACGAAATCCTCAATCCAGGCTGATTCTGCATAAAAACGCAAGCTCTTTAAATTAGCCTTCTTAACAAAAGATATGTTTACTAAAAAAAAAAAGGCTCACTATCATTGCAGCCTCACCATGCCCAACATTGCAGCCTCACCATGCCCAACATTGCAGCCTCACCATGCCCAACATTGCAGCCTCACCATGCCCAACATTGCAGCCACACTGTGCCAACATTGCAGCCTCACCGTGCCCAACATTGCAGCCTCACCATGCCCAACATTGCAGCCTCACCATGCCCAACATTGCAGCCTCACCGTGCCCAACATTACAGCCACACTGTGCCCAACATTGCAGCCTCACCGTGCCCAACATTGCAGCCTCACCATGCCCAACATTGCAGCCTCACCATGCCCAACATTGCAGCCTCACCGTGCCCAACATTACAGCCACACTGTGCCCAACATTGCAGCCTCACCGTGCCCAACATTGCAGCCACACTGTGCCCAACATTGCAGCCTCACCGTGCCCCCATTGCAGCCTCGCCAGGGTGGAGGAAGAGAGAGGGCGGCTGGATAATGACTGGAGGAAGAGGAGAGTCAGAGATCACAGAGCGGATAGCATGCTGTTACAGATTACATGAACTTGCCTCCACTCTGCTCGCCGCCACACTCAGCCCCGCCTCCTCCTAACCTCGCGCCTATGATAGACAGAACACATCCCAGCATTGGATCCGCATTCTGTCTATCACAGGCGCGAGGTTAGGAGGAGGCGGGGCTGTGTGTGACGGCGAGAAGAGGCAATTCCAATAGCTTTGCTCTAGATCCGACCGGCCCTGATGGTGCCCCCATGTGCATCTGGGGGCCCCTGGGCTGTGCCCGCTCGGTAAGATGGCCCTGATTCAATCATACTTGAAGACCAGGCCTTTTCTGCCACCTTTGGCATGTGTACAAATCTGTATTTTTTGCTAGAAAATGACTTATAACCCCCAAACATTATATTTTTTTGTTAGCAGAGACCCTAGAGAATTAAATGGAAATCGTGGCAAATTTTTAATGTCACGCGGAATTTGCGCAACGGTTTTTCAAACCCAATTTTTTGGGAAATAATACCCTTTAATGAATTTTAATGCAAAATAATGCAATATATAACCCAATTATTTGGTAAAATATAAAAGAGTATGTTTTGTCAAGTAAATCGATATCTATGTATATATGTTGAGCTTTAACCACTTCAGCCCTGGAAAGTTTTACTCCCCTTAATGACCATGCCATTTTTTGAGATACGGGATTGCGTTGCTTTAACTGACAATTGCGCAGTCATGCGACTCTGTACCCAAATAGAATGTCCTTTTTTCCCACAAATAGAGGTTTCTTTTGGTGGTATTTGATCACCTCTGCAGGTTTTATTTTTTGCACTATAAACAAAAAAACAGCGACTGACCGACAAACAATATTTTTTACTTTCTGCTATAAAACATTCTCAATAAAAATGTTTTTTTTTTTTAAATTGAATTTCTTCATCAATTTAAGTCAGTGGTTCGCATCTTTTGTCCTCAGGCCCACTAAAGCTGGCCACACACCTATAGATTATCTGCAGATTTTCTATGTTTAGACGGAAAAAGCGGGAGATTCCTCCATCCACACAGTTTAGCTAACATGGAGAAATCTGTTACACTTTTTCCATCTAACCATAGAAAATCTGCAGATAATCTATAGGTGTATGGCCAGCTTAACAGGCCAGGTTTGCAAGATAAGTGAAATACATCACAGGTGATATCATTTGCTGCTCAGTGATTGTAGTATTCTAGTCTGCATCTCCCCCAAGATAATACATAAAACCTGGCCTGTTAATAGGCCCTGAGGACAGGAGTTAAGAACCACTGATTTAGTCCAATATTTATTCTGCTATATACGTTTAGTAAAAAAGATCCCTAAAAAGCGTATATTGATTGGATTGCGCAAAATTTATAGCGTCTACAAACTATGGGATTTTTTTGGCCTTTTTTTTAATTGTTTTTACTAGTAATGGTGATCAGCAATTTTTTTTTTGTGCGGCTATGACATTGCGGTGGACAAAGCTGATACTAAGAAACACTTTGGATACCAGTGACACCAATACACTGATCAGTGCTAATAAAAAAAAAGCAAAAAAAAAAAAGCACTGTCACTGTATAAATGACACTGGCAGAGAAGAGTTTAACATCAGAGGCGATCCAAGGGTTAACTGTGTTCCCTGGGAGTGTTTTCTTAAGCCTCGCACACACTATCGGATTTTCTGCAGACAAAACCTCAGACTTTGGCCAGGAACTTGTCTTACATACAAACAGCAAGGAATTGTCGGCCAACAAACACGAATGTAGTGATGTACTACGTGGTTTTTCAGCTCTTTAGCGCCACACTTTGGGCTCCTTCTGCTAATTTTGTGTTAGTAGAAATTTGGTGAGTGTTGAGTTGCGCTTTTCATTTTGCGCTTTTCAGTTCATTTCTGAACGGCCGTTCGTCAACCAGCCATGTTGCAGAATCGGAGGAGATAACGTGTTATTTAATATTAGCCTTGTAGTTATTGCTTTGACCCAAGTCCAGTCAAGGGACAGGAGCAGGAGGATTTCTTGGACCAAAAATTGGTTGCTTTATTAATCGTGACCAATTATGTCATATGCCTTTGCTGCGGGAGCTCCAGGAGAATAATCCAGATGTTTTTCGGAATTATGTCCGGATGACGGACCCCTGCTTTCACCAACTCTTGGCATTGCTGACCCCCTATATTAAGAAGCAGGACACATGCATAAGGCTTTTATTTTATTTTTTGGTTGAATAATGATTGGCAGATAGCACGTCTAATTTTGTTTGTTTTCTTTTTTTAATGCACGATAAAAAAAATTGTGGAGAATAATACTAATGTATAAATGTGTTTTACTTCAAATGACAGTTTGAAAGTAGGCAGTTACATTTTAAAAACTACAATGTAAAATTGTCAAGGGACAACAACATAGTTGTATCTTTGATCTTAAAAACTACGGGATAATGGTGTTGTGGTAACTTACACAAATAATTAAAAAAAAAACATAATATTATTTTTGTTATCACTAGAAAAAAAAAGCCTTTGAGAATTAGTTTGCAATAACTCCATCAGTATCACCAGCAAAGCAGCTTCATTATTATCCCATTAAAGAAGAAAAGAATGTGCGCTGCATTTCCAGATTTCATAATTTTCCGCATAACGAATGTTAATTCTCCCATTACGACCGCTAGTTTACAAGACAGACCGCTTCTGGTGTGTGTTTGTACTTTGGACTTTTGTCCGATGGACTTATGTACACATGCTCAGAAAATCTGACAACACAAATTTGTCCGTGGAAAATTTATAAGCCTGCCATTCAACATTTGTCCACGGAAAATCCGACAACAGTTGTCCAATGGAGCGTACACATGGTCGGATTTTCCACCAACAGCCTCTCATCACACAATTCCCATTGGAAAATCTGATTGTGTGTACGAGGCTTTACTGTGTGGGGGACGGATGCACTCAAAGAAGAGACACATCTCTGTTCCTGATTGGCAAGAATCACAAATGTCTCTCTTCCTATCTGACAGAACGGGGGTCTGCCTTGTTTAGATAGGCAGACCTCCGTTCTAGCTCTCCAGCGAGCGATCCCGGGTGGTCGGCGGACCCACTGATTGGCTCCTGCTGTGTCCAACCACAGCAGGAGCATGGCTCTGGTGGCGCACACGTCTGCCCCAGAGCCATGCGTGAGAATCACGTACAGGTACATGATTTTGCCCTTAAGGGCCACCCTGCCACAGTAAATGTACGTGTGGCGGTCCTTAGGTGGTTAAGATTGCCCACGCTGGTGGAATGGCGACAAACTACGATAGTCAAAAATCTCCATTAGCGACGCATTACATTTTTTTTACAGGTTACCAGTTTAGAGTTACAGAGGAGGTCTAGTGCTAGAATTATTGCTCTCGCTTTAATGTTTGCAGCAAAACCTCACATGTGTAGTGTGAACACCATTTACATATGTGTGTGCGACTTACGTATGCGTTTGCTTCTGCGGATGAGCACAAAGGATGGCGGGGGGGCACTTTCTTTTTTTTTTTCTTTTTACACTGTCCCTTTAATTTTTGTTTTGATCACTGTTATTCCTATTACAATGAATGTAAACATCCATTGAAATAAGGGATGACAGGTCCTCTTTATAGAGAGATCTGGGGTCAATAAGACCATAAGACCCCAAATCTCTCTTCTACCTTTAAAAGCAAAAGATCAGAAAAAAATGTTTACATTTTTTTTTTTTTTTAGATCTTTTGCTGTAAAAAAGAAAAAAAAAAAAAAAGAAAGACTTCCGTCCTAGACCATAAGTGACATCATGACGTTACTTCACTCCTCCAAGATCATAGAGGTGATCAGAGACGGTCTGGTCTCTGTTTGCCTCTGTGACCAGCTGGCTGCAACATTGGATCTTTTTTTTTGGGTGCACCGGTAAAGACAGCAAACCCGAGAAACAACATCGAGTGGTGGGGGGGAGTGATCTAGTGGCTAATGAGCAGCTCTTACCGCTTTTTTACAAGATAGGCATTTTTTTTTTTTTTTTTGCTTTAAGCCAATGACTGTTTGGCTGATTTGGGGAATTTTGTTTAGTTTTTTAGAATTTTATTTCCCTGGCAGATTGCTGGGCTCTGCTTATCAACTGTTGTTCCTGATGCTGGCTACACACCTTACAATCTGATTGTACAATCTTCTTAATGGGGGCTGTACACAGTGCAAAAAAACTGAACGATCGATGTCTGATTCAGTCAAATGATCGAAAAGACAAAAATGGCAGCTGCAGGGCTCTAATGAGGAAATCTGCTGGGCCTGCATCCCTGTAGATGTGCTCCTATTAGTGCACAAAAAAAAAACAAAAAAACACAGAAGTATTCAAATACTACCAAAAGAAAGCTCTATTTTTAGGAAAACAATGATATAAATTTCATTTTTGTACCATCTGCCCCATCCTATTAGATTGTAAGCTCTTCTGAGCAGGGCCCTCTTAATCCTCTTGTATTTTATTGTATAGTAACTGTATTGTCTCCCTTTTATATTGTAAAGCGCTGCGTAAACTGTTGGCACTATATAAATCCTGTATAATAATAATCCTCTGGGGTGCAGAAGCTGACCGACAAGAACCAAATCATTTATGTCAATACTTTAAAATAAAACCAGCAGAGCCATCTTTAATATTGATTGGACTCTGGGCAAACATTTTCTTGGGCCCTCTTAAATCCACTTATCAACTATTTGTTGGCAGTGCAGGCTCAAGGGGAAGCTGCCTTGGGCCCCACAACAATGAGTGGGCCCCGGGCAGCTTTCCCTTTTGCCCTTCGTTAAAAAAGATGGCCCAGAACAACCTATGGGCTCAGCTCTATTCTTCAGTCAGGACTCTTGGTTCTTAGACGGTTTAACCACTTCCTTACCTGCCCATAGTCAAATGACATTGGCAGGAGGGATCTCCCGCACTGGGCAGGCATCATATGACGTCCTTGGCTTCCTGGCCGTCTAGGGCGCACCCGCTGTGTCATTCAGGAGCTGATGCTCGTGCCCGGCAGCCGCAATGTCTGCTGGGCACCTGCGATTGCTGGTAATACAGAGCAGGGACGTGGATCTGTGAGTGTAAACACACAGATCCACGTCCTGTCAGGGGAGAGGAGACCAATCGTGTGTTCCCAGTACAGAGGAATCGGTCTCCTCCCCTTGTGAGTCCCCCTCCCCCTACAGTTAGAATCACTCCCTAGGTAACACACTTAACCCCTTGATCGCCCCCCCCCCTAGTGTTAACTCCTTCCCTGCGAGTGACATTTATACAGTAATCAGTGCATTTTTATAGCACTGATCACTGTATAAATGTGAATGGTCCCAAAATAGTGTCAAAAGTGTCCAATCTGTCCGCCGCAATGTCACAGTCATGATAAAGATCGCAGATCGCCACCATTACTAGTAAAAAAAAAATAATAATAAAAATGCCATAAATGTATCCCCTATTTTGTAGACGCTATAATTTTTGCGTAAACCAATCAATATACGCTTATTACGATTTTTTTTTTTTTTTTTACAAGAAATATGTAGAAGAATACGTTTCGGCCTAAACTGAGGAAAAAATTCGCTTTTTTAAAAAAAATTGGGATATTTATTACAGAGAAAAGTAAAATATATATATATATGTGTTTTTTTCAAACTTGTCACTCTTTTGTTTATAGCGCAAGAAATAAAAAACGCAGAGGTGATCAAATACCACCAAAAGAAAGCTCAATTTGTGGGGGAAAAAAATAATAAAAATTTCATTTGGGTACAGTGTTGTATGATGGCGCAATTGTCATTCAAAGTGTGACAGCGCTGAAAACTGAAAATTGGCCTGGGCAGGAAGGGGGTGAAAATGCCCGGTATTGAAGTGGTTAATGTGGTTTGGTTCATCAACAATCGGGCTGAATATTCCCTTCGATCATCCAAACATTTGAAAAGCGAATTCCTGTTCACTTCCAATACCCAAACACGTGCAGACAAATGAAATAAACAAGAATGATCTTTTCACATTATTTTGAATAATTATTGAAAAATGTATTATTGATAATTATCAATAACTATTCAATAATTATTTATTAAATAATTGAAATGACTATTCACACAATGTATTGATTCTCAAACTCTTTACCAAATCAACCTCATGGTATCTGCACTGTGTAGACATCTGCCACAAAACACGGACTTTGTCTCCCCCTGGTGGCCAAATATCATATTGCTCTCTTCGTCATTTTTTCACACCGTCCTCCTTCCATTGACATCTTTTTACCTTTTTCTACAGATAAATAATTAGTGTGTAGATTTTACATGTCAAATCGCATGCCAAATCGCTGCAATGTGAACCTGGGCTTAGGGACCTTAGATTGTAAGCTCCATGATGGCAGGGACTGATGCAACTGTACAATATATACGTAAAGCGCTGCGTAAATTGACAGCGCTTTATAAGTACCTGTAATAAAATAAATAAATAAAAAATGTTACTATAAGATATCTGTGGTCTGATCCAGCAGAACTTCAATTCTGACCTGAATGTTGTTCTCTTTCTTTTTTCTGCAAAAAACAAAACCAAAAAAAACACCTTTGGGCAAAAATTCTTCAAAAAGATTCTTTGTGGATCTTGGCAAAAACTTTGGGGTATTTGCTTTCCAAATTGGGGTGGTTTTGCAGGTGTTAAGAGGCGGCTCTAGGCTTTGTGAGGCCTTAGCCAAATCTGAGACAAGAGGCCCCATTCACATCCATAATGGGAAAAATAATTCAAGCGATAAAAATTGACTATAAATTGCATATATTAATCACTTTCAGACCGGACCATTTTGCTGGTCAATGACCAGAGGTCTTTTTACAATTTGGCACTGCGCTACTTTAACTGGTAATTGCGCGGTCATGCAATGTTGTACCCAAACAAAATTTGCGTCCTTTTCTTCCCACAAATAGAGCTTTCTTTTGATGGTATTTGATTGCCTCTGCGATTTTTATTTTTTGCGATATAAACGTAAAAAGACCGCAAATTTTGAAAAAAAATGATATTTTCTACTTTTTGTTATTAGAAAAATCCAATAAACTCAATTTTAGTCATACATTTAGGCCAAAATGTATTCAGCCACATGTCTTTGGTAAAAAAAAAGTCAATAACTGTATATTTATTGGTTTGCGCAAAAGTTGTCACATCTACAAACTAAGGTACGTTTTCTGGAATTTACGCAGCTTTTAGTTTACGACTGCCTATCTCATTTCTTGAGGTGCTAAAATGGCAGGGCAGTACAAAACCCCCCCAAATGACCCCATTTTGGAAAGTAGACCCCCTAAGGAAATTGATAAGAGGCATGTTGAGCCCATTGAATATTTTATTTTTTTGCCTCAAGCGATTGAATAATGACAAAAAAAAAATTTTTTTTTTTTTTTACACAAAGTTGTCACTAAATGATATATTGCTCACACATGCTATGGGCATATGTGAAATGACACCCCAAAATAAATTCTGCTGCTTCTCCTGAGTACGGGGATACCACATATGTGGGACTTTTTGGGAGCCTAGCCACGTACGGGGCCCCGAAAACCAAGCACCGCCTTCAGGCTTTCTAAGGGCGTAAATTTTTGACTTCACTCCTCACTACCTATTACAGTTTTGAAGGCCATAAAATGCCAAGATGGCACAAAACCCCCACAAATGACCCCATTTTAGAAAGTAGACACCCCAAGCTATTTGCTGAGAGGCATGTTGAGTCCATGGAATATTTTATATTTTGCCACAAGTTGCGGGAAAATTACAAACTTTTTTTTTTTAATTTATTTTTTTCACAAAGTTGTCACTAAATGATATATTGCTCACGCATGCCATGGGCATATGTGAAATGACACCCCAAAATAAATTCTGCTGCTTCTCCTGAGTACGGGGATACCACATATGTGGGACTTTTTGGGAGCCTAGCCACGTACGGGGCCCCGAAAACCAAGCACCGCCTTCAGGCTTTCTAAGGGCGTAAATTTTTGACTTCACTCCTCACTACCTATTACAGTTTTGAAGGCCATAAAATGCCAAGATGGCACAAAACCCCCACAAATGACCCCATTTTAGAAAGTAGACACCCCAAGCTATTTGCTGAGAGGCATGTTGAGTCCATGGAATATTTTATATTTTGCCACAAGTTGCGGGAAAATTACAAACTTTTTTTTTTTAATTTATTTTTTTCACAAAGTTGTCACTAAATGATATATTGCTCACGCATGCCATGGGCATATGTGAAATGACACCCCAAAATAAATTCTGCTGCTTCTCCTGAGTACGGGGATACCACATATGTGGGACTTTTTGGGAGCCTAGCCGCGTACGGGGCCCCGAAAACCAAGCACCGCCTTCAGGCTTTCTAAGGGCGTTACAGTTTTGAAGGCCATAAAATGCCAAGATGGCACAAACCCCCCCCAAATGACCCCATTTTGCAAAGTAGACACCCCTAAATTTAGGGGTACACTAGTGAGACTAGGTAATAAATGGCGGGTGCCCTGAAACTATAAAAAAATAACTAACCAACCAGCGTCACCTGTAACAGTTGTATGGTGATCACTGGTGAAAGGGTTAACTAGGGGGCAATCAGGGGGCTTTATGCGGTAGTATATGGGGGTCCCTGGCGCTATAAAAAGCTGCGGCGAACCTAAATACCTACCTGCCTAACTAGCGTCACCTGTGACACTAATACAGCGATCAGAAAAACAATCGCTTATTAGGCTGGGTTCACACTGGAGCGATGCGGGAACGCCACGAATCCGCGGCGGGTTCCCGCATCGCATGCCTCCCGGCGGCAGTTCACACTGCCCTATGCGAACTGCTGGGAGTGTCAGTGAAATGTTAATGACACCCCCAGATCAGTTCGCATATCGCAGTGCGATCTGCAAACTCGGATCGCATGGTGTGAACACCCATGTGATCCGATTCTGCTGCGGACCAAAAAAAGGGTCTGTGCGAGTTTGCGGCGGGTGCGACACGAATTCAGCCATACTATCTGTATGGCTGAACTCGAATCGCACAGAGATCGGATGTGATTTGCACTGCAGTGCGGTGCGAATCACATTCGTTCTCATAAACCGCTGCAATGTGAACCCAGCCTTAGTGACACTGGCGACGGGGGGTGATCACGGGGTTAAACCTTTATTGGGGGGGTTAGGGTGTACATTAGAACTAAAGGGGGCTAACCCTAACTGCCCTAACAGTTATTACAGTCACAAATGACACCAATGCAAAAAAAAAAAATGCAATTGGTGTCACTGTGACTGGGGGGCAGGGGTAATTGGGGGGGTGATCGGGGGGTGAAGGGGGGGTGAGAGTGTGCCTGGCATGTTCTACTGTACGTGTAGTGTGTTGGTGCAACTCACCGATCCTCTCTCCTCGGTGCCGGAACGAAAAATACCGACACGGAGGAGAGATTACATCACTTCCTCTCCTGTGTTTACATTACAGGAGAGGAAGTGATGTCACGGAGCATTTCTATTCGTCGGGAGCGATCGCGAGGGGGTGGCCATGAATGAATGGCCGCCCCCTCATCCCGGATCGCTCCCGAACGAATACCGACCGCCGCAGGCACCGGTGGGGGGGGGGGCCCGATCGGGCCCCCCACCCGCGGGAAGGCATGGACGTATATATACGCCCATATGCCTGCCCGTGCCATTCTGTCGACGTATATCGTCGTGCGGCGGTCGGCAAGTGGTTAAGAGTTTTAGATTCTATGAAGTCACAGTTTATAGAATTTTCTCTAACCAATTCTTCTTTAATCAAATATATATATATTACATATATACTATATATTACACGCATATTTCTCCATTTACATGAAGGTCAGGTTAATATAACCCAGCCAGCACAGAGTTCCCCCATATATCAGAGTCTGCAGGATTCTCCCCTACAGTGCAAGGAGAGTCTGATATAAAGGGGAATGCTGCAGATCATGATCTAAGGGGGAACCTGCAAACTTTGGTGTAAAAGGGAACTCTGATGTAAGGGAGGGGGCAGCACTGGAGACCAAAGATTACCTTTATATCAGAGTCCACTGCATCCCCCTTTACATCACAAAGTTCCAACTTGCATTTAAAATGGGAATTCTAATGTGGAGGAGGCTCTGGAGCACCTTCTGCAGAGTGAGAGAGTTGCGGACATGATACAGGAGATGGTCAGAAACTGCAGACATGATACAGGAGATGGTCAGAGACTGCAGACATGGTACAAGAGATGGTCAGAGACTGCAGACATGATACAGGAGATGGTCAGAGACTGCAGACATGATACAGGAGATGGTCAGAGAATGCAGACATGGTACAGGAGATGGTCAGAGATTGCAGACATGTCACAAGAGATGGTCAGGGACTGCAGACATGGTACAAGAGATGGTCAGAGACTGCAGACATGGTACAAGTGATGGTCAGAGACTACAGACACAGTACAAGTGATGGTCAGAGACTACAGACACAGTACAAGAGATGGTCAGAGACTGCAGACACAGTACAAGAGATGGTCAGAGACTGCAGACATGGTACAAGTGATGGTCAGAGACTGCAGACATGGTACAAGTGATGGTCAGAGACTGTAGACATGGTACAAGAGATGGTCAGAGACTGCAGACATGGTACAAGAGATGGTCAGGGACTGCAGACATGGTACAAGTGATGGACAGAGACTGTAGACATGATACAGGAGATGGTCAGAGATTGCAAACATGTTACAAGAGATGGTCAGGGACTGCAGACATGGTACAAGTGATGGTCAGAGACTACAGACACAGTACAAGTGATGGTCAGAGACTGTAGACATGGTACAAGAGATGGTCAGAGACTGCAGACATGGTACAAGATATGGTCAGAGACTGCAGACATGGTACAAGTGATGGACAGAGAATGCAGACATGGTACAAGAGATGGTCAGAGACTGCAGACATGATACAGGAGATGGTCAGAGATTGCAGACATGTTACAAGAGATGGTCAGGGACTGCAGACATGGTACAAGTGATGGTCAGAGACTACAGACACAGTACAAGTGATGGTCAGAGACTACAGACACGGTACAAGTGATGGTCAGAGACTGTAGACATGGTACAAGAGATGGTCAGAGACTGCAGACATGGTACAAGAGATGGTCAGAGATTGCAGACATGATACAGGAGATGGTCAGAGATTGCAGACATGTTACAAGAGATGGTCAGACTCTACAGACATGGTACAAGAGATGGTCAGAGACTGCAGACATGGTACAAGAGATGGTCAGAGACTGCAGACATGATACAGGAGATGGTCAGAGATTGCAGACATGTTACAAGAGATGGTCAGAGACTACAGACACAGTACAAGAGATGGTCAGAGACTGCAGACATGGTACAAGTGATGGTCAGAGACTGCAGACATGGTACAAGAGATGGTCAGAGACTGCAGACATGATACAGGAGATGGTCAGAGATTGCAGACATGTTACAAGAGATGGTCAGAGACTACAGACACAGTACAAGAGATGGTTAGAGACTGCAGACATGGTACAAGAGATGGTCAGGGACTGCAGACATATGGGAAGCGAATGACAGGTATGGTGCTTGTTGTATGCCACATCCAAAATTCACATAGAGAAAGAAAAGGGGCGTTCCCCTGGGTGGACTTTATAGGCAACACAATATATTTATGAAAACTAGAAGGATTCCAATAGAGTAATATCAGAAAGAGAATTCTATATATATAATAAAACAGTTATTTATTAAAGATCATAATGTGGACCATCTAATATGGAGGAGGCTCTGGAGCACCTTCTGCAGAGAGAGAGAGAGTTGCGGACATGATACAGGAGATGGTCAGAGACTGCAGGCATGTTACAAGAGATGGTCAGAGACTATGCTGACATTCTACAGGAGATGATCAGAGACTGCAGACATAGTGGGAAGCAAATGGCAGGTATGGTGCTTGTTGTGTGCCACATCCAAAATTCATATAGAGAAAGAAAAGGGGGGTTCCCCTGGGTGGACTTTATAGGCAACACAATATATTTATGAAAACTGGAAGGATTTCAATAGAGTAATATCAGAAAGAGAATTCTATATATATAATAAAACAAATTTTTATTAAAGATCATACATAAAAGCAGGCTTGTACATTCATAATACAAATCACCGTATCAGACATAAATTTGAAACAATCTTCTTACACCCGACGCGCTTCGGAAAATACCTTCATCAGGGGGTGTAGAAGAAAGAAAGAGAAATTTTCATATAATAAAAGTAAATGTTATATGTCTCAATGTTGCAAATGGAGAAACCGAAGATAGATCAGCATTTGGATGGTTTATCGATGAATGTGCTATCCCATGGCAAAAGTGGGAGGGCCGAAAGAAGGAAATATCAAAGGTATATTTTTTGGTTTTAATTACAGATTGCTGGTAATCCTCTTAGCCTCAATTTCCCGAATGTCTCAACCAGAGAGCGCCAATGTGAACCCACTGAAGCCGAAAGAAAAATGGGGGCCCCTTTCCTGAAGGTCGGGCCTATGTTAGATCAGAAAGCCAAAACTAGTTGGGGTTCCACCTAACATTCACTTATTTTAAGTCAATGTGAAACAAAAAGGGCGTCCAGCCGCACACCTCCACATCCAGCCACACACTGCTGAGGAAGGAGGATCAGCACACCATCCCAATCCCATCCTGGCTCCATTCACCCCACCTCAATCCCATCCCAGCTCCATCAATCCCCCGATCCATTCGTAGCTCCATCCATCCCCCATACCATCCTGGCTCCATTCACCCCACCTCAATCCCATCCTGGCTGCATCCACCCCACCCCAATCCCATCCCGGCTCCATTCACCCCCCCCCCCCCGATTCAATCCCAGCTCCATCCATCCCCCATACCATCCCTGCTCCATGCACCCCACCCCAATCCCATCCTGGCTCCATCCATCCTCCAGATCCCATCCCAGCTCTATCCATCCCCCGATCCCGATCTGGCTCCATCCATTCCCCCGATCCTACTCCAGCTCTATCCCCCCCTCAATCTCATCCCAGCGCCATCCATTGTAGCAGGTTAAGGGGGGAGAGCCACACCAATGCATTAGTCTGCAATAGTCTGCTAAGTGCAGGGGGGTGTCACCCTGTTCCAACACACCAGGTTGAATGGTACAGTGGCTGCATTTGATGTGCACAGTGGCTGCATTTGATGGGCACAGTGGCTGCATTTGATGGACACTGGCTGCAATTGATGGGCACAGTGGCTGCGTTTGATGGGCATAGTGGTTGCATTTGATGGGCATATTATGAGCACCAGCCACCACTGATCTCTGTGGATGGAGCCGGAATGATATGGGGGTTGGATGGAGCCGGGATTGGTATGGGGGATGGATATCCTCTCCACCAAATCACTACAAGGGAACTCTTTGCTTGCCCCCCCTCCCTCGCCCTGTTCTTCATGCCCCCCTTCTAAGACTCACTTTTAAATTGCGGTTTGCGATATGGGCAAATTAGGCGGCTGTGAGGCCCCGGTGGGGGCGAGGCCTAAGGCAACCGCTTAATTTGCCTAATTAGAGAGCCGCATCTGCAGGTGTTTGTATTCCGGGTCCAAAAATGTGATCGGCAGTCAGGAAAGCAGATGTGTTTATTACGCCCCATGAAACGCGGGACATCAGTGTTTTGGTGCTTAGGGAGCAAAAAAAATCTCACCTATACCGTACTGTGCAAAAGTTTTAGGCAGGTGTGAAGAAATGCTGTAAAGTAAGAATGCCTTCAAAAATATATATTAGAATTTCTTATTTTTATCAATTTCAATGATCAATTATCAATTTACAAAACGCAAAGTGAGCGAACAGCAGAAATGTAAAAATCAAACTCAAATCAATATTTGGTGTAGCTACCTTTTGGCTTCAAACCAGCATCAGATCTTAACCACTTTAATACTATACTGGGCACTTTACCCCCTTCCTGCCCAGGACAATTTTCAGCGCTGTCACTCTTTGAACGACAATTGTGCAGTCATACAACACTGTACCCAAATGACATTTTTATAATTTTCTTCCCACAAATAGAGCTTTCTTTTGGTTGTATTTGATCACCTCTGGGGGTTGCTAAACAAACTAAAAAAAAACTCAATTAAAAAAAAAAAAAAATCTTTTCTCCTTCACTGACGGGCACTTATGAGGCTGCACTGATGGGCACTGATGAGAAGGCACTAACATGTAGATGGGCACTGATATGCAGCACTGATATGCGGCACTGATGAGACTGCACTAATATGTAGAATTGATGGGCACTGATGAGGCTGCACTGATGAGGAGGCACTAATATGTAGAATTGATGGGCACTGATGGGAGCTAATAGGCGGCACTGATGAGGAGGCACCAATATGTAGAATTGATGAGCACTGATCAGGAGGCACCAATATGTAGAATTGATGAGCACTGATGAGGAGGCACCAGTATGTAGAATTGAATTGGGCACTGATATGCGGCACTGATTTGAACTAATAGGCAGCACTGATGAGGAGGTACTGACAGGCAGTACTGATGGACACTGATTGGCATCTGTGAAGGGTACCGACAGGCATTACTGATGATCCGCACTGATTGGTGATTTGGGTGGGCACTCATTGGCATTGTGGTGGGCATCTCTGATGCGCTGATAATCAATGTGCTGATTATCAGTGCACATCCCCCCTTCTGACAGGAGAGCCACCAATTGGCTCCCCCTGTCAGCGTGAACCGAGGAAAGCCAATTATTGGCACGTCCTGGTTCCCTCTGGGATTGGTCACAGCTGATCATGTGGTAAAGAGCCTCCGTCAGAGGCTCCTTACCATGATCGGAGATGCGGCATGTCAGAGTGACACACCACCGATCACTGCGCTGTGCGCCCCCCCGTGCGCGGGGGCACGATCGCGGCTTATCCTGCTGAAAGTCATACGACGCCCAGTCAAGATAACCAAACCACTTCCCGGCCGTCATTCTGCTATAGGCCGGGTGTGAAGTGGTTAAGCCTCGTACACAAAATCAGATTTTCGGACGTACAGTAAACCCCCGCTCTATTGCGGTTCAGTTTTTGCGGTCCCGGTATATCGCGCTATTTTAATTAGGACCTGTTATTCTGATATTGCGGTAATATTTCGCAGTTATGTAGCAGTGAATCGGAGCGAGGCTGCGGTGGAACGCATGCCTCGCTCGTGGACCGCGCAGAGCGTGGTGACATTAGAGGGAGCGGTAACATGCCTAGGGTGTATTTAAATAGGGTCTTTCTATTTTGCGGTTTTTCACTTTTCCACGATGGAGGGGGGTTTACTGTACGTTCATCTGTTTTCTTTTTGTTGCATGTTAGTCTCATATGGAAAGTGAAGAGGTCACTCACCATCCGAAAATCCTCCTATGACAGAATTCAACTTCAGAAGTGACGTCATGTGTTGAATAGGTTTTTATGTCTTTTTTCGCTTCTGAGCATGTGTAATTTTATTTTTTTATATTCGGACGAAATCTGTACTAATTAAGATCAGATGTTGTGTTCACATCCGTCAGAAATGTTATCGTCTGCACATCCATCTTCTGTCGTACGAAAAATCGGAATCGGCTGTTGAAGGCACCGTACTAACAATCCGAAAATCGCCAGATCGTTTGTCGTCCGAAAATGACCATACAATTTTCGGATCGTGTGTACGGGCCGTTACACTCAAACTCAGGTATTTTGTAAGATTAGAGTCAGGTGTGTGACTATCCAATCATACAAAGCAGGTGCTAATGATCATCATTTTACATTTATTTGTAGGTTGGAACACAGGCATTAAAGAGGAACTGCAGTCTGCTCTCATAATTTGTAATAAAAACATCTTTGCCATTATGAAGCTTCCCTCCAACCGCTTTGCATATTATTTTATATATATTGTGATTCTGTACTTGCCAAATATGCTGCAGAAATCTCCCTCCACTGAGTCTGGCTGCAGACATTTTAACTGTGGGCAGCTGAAGCTGCTGCCTGTTCACTTCCTGGATTTACACAGACACACACCTCCAGCTCTGCAGCTCTCATGACCTCTCTTATGATTCATCTCCCCCTCCCTTCCTGGCAAACTCTCAAGAGAGTGAGAGAGCTGTGCATGATGTCATAAGCCTAGGCTAATGACCAGACACGAAACATGAAGTGGGCAGTATAAGGGATTTACTGGCAGAAAAAAAAATGTTTTACAATCCAAAGTTAAAACAACAACAAGGGCAGAAGATTTAATTGTTGGAAAAGTGAACAAATGACTGAAGTTCCGCTTTAACCACGTCAGTCCTGGAAGATTTACTGCGTTACTTTAACTGACAATCGTACAACACTGTGCCCTAATGCAATGTATGTTCTTTTTTTTCCAACAAATAGAGTATTTGATCACCTTTGTGTTTTTTTTGCGCTATAAACAAAAAGAGACAGACAGTTCTGAAAAAAAAAAAAAAAACATTTTTTTTACTTTCTGCTATAAAACTGCTATAAACACGTAAAAACAAAAAAATTAAAAAAATCGAATTTCTTGATAAATTTAGGCCAATATGTATTCTGCTACATATTTTTGGTAAAAAATAAAATCCCATTAAGCGTATCGTGATTGGTTTGTGCAAAAGTTATAGCGTCTGCAAACTATGGGATATGTTTATGGATTTTTTTATTTTTTACTACTAATGGCGTTTAGCGACTTATAAAAGAGTGACTGCGATATTGCGGCGGACATTCAGACACTAACTGACGCTTTTGACACTTTTTGGGGACCAGTGACACCAATACAGTGATCAGTGCTAAAAAAAAAATAAGCACTGTCACTGTACTAACCCTTTGATTGCCCCTTATGTTATGTTTAACCAAGCTCTTTTGAAGAAGCACAAAGGAACGGACAACGCTGAGGACCGTAGACGCGGTGGTCAGCCAAGGAAACTTAATGCAACACATGAAAGATACATCATGCTTATTAACCTTCAACATTGAAGATGTCCATCAGCGCCATCAGCACAGAACTGGTGGTAACCAGGGGGACCCATCTACTGTCTGGAGGAGAATGGAAGTGGTCTTCATGGAACAATTGCAGCCCAAAAAAAAAACCACACCTCTGATGTGGAAATGAGGCTAAGCCACTCAACTATGACCTAAAACTAGACATGAGCATTTTATTTCATTACGAATAATTTTTCTGACATTTTTTTCAGAGATTCGGCTGTATACAAATCTCCGAATGGACATAGAAATGAATGTCAGCGAATACAAAAAAAAAAGTTATAAATACATTAGAAAATTTCGTTATTTCATTCAGATTACGTCACATGATGAGATAGTAGTAACCTCCGGGTATCTCCACTGTATAGAAATCTGACATAAAACAAGGACTCTGTCTCCCCCTTGTGGCCAAATGTCATATTGCTCTTCATTTTTCTCACATTGTCCTCCTTCCATTGCCATCTATTCACCTTTTCTACAGATAAACAGTGAGTAAATTTAGATGTAAATCATTATCAAAAAGGACTTTGCATGTTCTCCCTGTGCTGGGTTTTCTCCGGGTAATCCGGTTTCCTCCCACACTCCAAAGACATGCTGGTAGGTTAACCACTTAACAACCGCCCATTGCCGATTAACGGCTTCAGGGCGGTTGTTTAACTCTGAGAGGCCGTTAATTAACGGCCTCCCAGAATTCTGCTCTCGTGCGCCCCCTGGGGCGCGCACACGAGAGCATCCGTGACCGCTGGGTCCAGTGGACCCGGCACATCACGAATCACGGTAAACGGCCGCTCATCGCGGCCGTTTACCACGTGATCGCTCCGTCAAATGACGGAGTGATCACTTGTAAACAAGCCGGCGTCATGTTATGACGCCGGTTCCTCCCTCCCCTCTCTGTACCGATCGGTACAGCGGAGGGGGAAGAGATCGGTGTCAGCAGCGATGTGGGCTGCATCTGCAGTGCCCACATCGCTGCTCACCGAAAATTAACCCCTCAATTCCCTGCAAATACTCTGCATTACTCTGCAATTCCCTGCAAATACTCTGCATTACTCTGCAATTCCCTGCAAATACTCTGCATTACTCTGCAATTCCCTGCAAATACTCTGCATTACTCTGCAATTCCCTGCAAATACTCTGCAATGCCCTGCAACACTCCGCAATGCCCTGCAACACTCTGCAATGCCCTGCATTATGACGCCGGTTCCTCCCTCCCCTCTCTGTACCGATCGGTACAGCGGAGGGGGAAGAGATCGGTGTCAGCAGCGATGTGGGCTGCATCTGCAGTGCCCACATCGCTGCTCACCGAAAATTAACCCCTCAATTCCCTGCAAATACTCTGCATTACTCTGCAATTCCCTGCAAATACTCTGCATTACTCTGCAATTCCCTGCAAATACTCTGCATTACTCTGCAATTCCCTGCAAATACTCTGCATTACTCTGCAATTCCCTGCAAATACTCTGCAATGCCCTGCAACACTCCGCAATGCCCTGCAACACTCCGCAATGCCCTGCAACACTCTGCAATGCCCTGCAACACTCCGCAACGCTCTGCAATACCCTGCAACGCTCTGCAACACTCTGCAACCCCCGCCGATACCCTGCAACACTCTGCAATGCTCTGCAACCCCCGCAATGCTCTGCAACACTCCGCAATGCCCTGCAACACTCTGCAATGCCCTGCATTATGACGCCGGTTCCTCCCTCCCCTCTCTGTACCGATCGGTACAGCGGAGGGGGAAGAGATCGGTGTCAGCAGCGATGTGGGCTGCATCTGCAGTGCCCACATCGCTGCTCACCGAAAATTAACCCCTCAATTCCCTGCAAATACTCTGCATTACTCTGCAATTCCCTGCAAATACTCTGCATTACTCTGCAATTCCCTGCAAATACTCTGCATTACTCTGCAATTCCCTGCAAATACTCTGCATTACTCTGCAATTCCCTGCAAATACTCTGCATTACTCTGCAATTCCCTGCAAATACTCTGCAATGCCCTGCAACACTCCGCAATGCCCTGCAACACTCTGCAATGCCCTGCATTATGACGCCGGTTCCTCCCTCCCCTCTCTGTACCGATCGGTACAGCGGAGGGGGAAGAGATCGGTGTCAGCAGCGATGTGGGCTGCATCTGCAGTGCCCACATCGCTGCTCACCGAAAATTAACCCCTCAATTCCCTGCAAATACTCTGCATTACTCTGCATTACTCTGCAATTCCCTGCAAATACTCTGCATTACTCTGCAATTCCCTGCAAATACTCTGCATTACTCTGCAATTCCCTGCAAATACTCTGCAATGCCCTGCAACACTCCGCAATGCCCTGCAACACTCTGCAATGCCCTGCAACACTCCGCAACGCTCTGCAATACCCTGCAACGCTCTGCAACACTCTGCAACCCCCGCCGATACCCTGCAACACTCTGCAATGCTCTGCAACCCCCGCAATGCTCTGCAACACTCCGCAATGCCCTGCAACACTCTGCAATGCCCTGCATTATGACGCCGGTTCCTCCCTCCCCTCTCTGTACCGATCGGTACAGCGGAGGGGGAAGAGATCGGTGTCAGCAGCGATGTGGGCTGCATCTGCAGTGCCCACATCGCTGCTCACCGAAAATTAACCCCTCAATTCCCTGCAAATACTCTGCATTACTCTGCAATTCCCTGCAAATACTCTGCATTACTCTGCAATTCCCTGCAAATACTCTGCATTACTCTGCAATTCCCTGCAAATACTCTGCAATGCCCTGCAACACTCCGCAATGCCCTGCAACACTCTGCAATGCCCTGCAACACTCCGCAACGCTCTGCAATACCCTGCAACGCTCTGCAACACTCTGCAACCCCCGCCGATACCCTGCAACACTCTGCAATGCTCTGCAACCCCCGCCGATACCCTGCAACACTCTGCAATGCTCTGCAACACCCGCCAATACCCTGCAACACTCTGCAATGCTCTGCAACACCCGCCATTACCCTGCAATGCTCTGCAACGCAGTACTCTGCAACACCATGCTCTGAGATACCCAGCCATAGTCGGTGATACCCTGCAATACCCAGCCATAGACATCTCCCGCCGCCCTCCGCCCTCCGGTGCTTCTACCGAATCGCTAATACGATCAAAGCCAGAATCTTTTTTTTTTTTTCAGGCTTCCCAGCTTAGAGGTGAGATGTGGGTCTTATTGACCCCACATCTCACTGTAAAGAGGACCTGTCATGCCATATTCCTATTACAAGGGATGTTTACATTCCTTGTAATAGGAATAAAAGTGATCAAAAAAATTATTTTTGGGGAAAAAAATGTCAAACTAAAATAAATAAAGTAAAATGAACAATAAAAAAAAATGTTTTTTTTAAAGCGCCCCTGTCCCCATGTGCTCGCATGCAGAAGCGAACGCATACGTAAGTCCCGCCCACATATGAAAACGGTGTTCAATCCACACATGTGAGGTATCGCTGCGAACGTTAGAGCGAGAGAAATAATTCTAGCCCTAGACCTCCTCTGTAACTCAAAACATATAACCAGTAAAAAAAAATGTAAATCGTCGCCTATGGGGATTTTTAAGTAGCGACGTTTGCCGCCATTCCACGAGCGTGTGCAATTTTGAAGAGTGACATATTAGGTATCTATTTACTCAGCGTAACTTCATCTTTCACATTATGCAAAAATTGGGCTAACTTTACTGTGTTTTTTTTTTTTTAAGCACAAAACAGTTTTTTTTGCAAAAAAAAGCATTCGAAAAATTACTGCGCAAATACCGTGCGAGATAAAAAGTTGCAAAGACCACCATTGTATTCTCCAGGGTGTTTGCTAAAAAAACATATAATGTTTTGGGGTTCTATGTAATTTTCTAGCAAATAAATGATGATTTTTACATGTAGGAGAGAAATGTCAGAATTGTCCTGGGTGCTCCAGAACGCCTGATGGCGCTCCCTGCATGTTGGGCCTCTGTATGTGGCCACGCTGTGTAAAAGTCTCACACATGTGGTATCACCGTACTCGGGAGTAATAGCAGAATGTGTTTTGGGGTGTAATTTGTGGTATGCATATGCTGTGTGTGAGAAATAACCTGATAATATGACAATTTTGTGAAAAAAAAAAAAAAGTAAAAAGAATCTTGATTTTGCAAAGAATTGTGGGAAAAAATGACAACTTCAAAAAACTCATCATGCCTCTTACTAAATACCTTGGAATGTCTTCTTTCCAAAAAGGGGTCATTTGGGGGGTATTTGTACTTTTCTGGCATGTTAGGGTCTCAAGAATTGAAATAGGCCGTCAGTCCTTCAGGTGTGATCAATTTTCAGATATTGGCACCATAGCTTGTGGACTCTATAACTTTCACAAAGACCAAATAATATCCACCAATTTGTACTTATTTTTACCAAAGATATGTAGTAGTATAAATTTTGGCCAAAATTTATGAAGAAAAAAATTACTAATCTGCTAAATTTTCTAACAGAAACAAAGAAAAATTCGTTTTTTTACAGAATTTTCGGTATTTTTTCTTTTATAGCACAAAAAATAAAAAACCCAGCGGTGATTAAATACCACCAAAAGAAAGCTCTATTTGTGTGAAAAAAAGGACAAAAATTTCATATAGGTCCAGTGTTGCATGACTGAGTAATTGTCATTCAAAATGCGAGAGCACCGAAAGCTGAAAATTGGTCTGGTTATTAAGGGTGTTTAAGTGCCCAGTGGTCAAGTGGTTAATTGGCTGCTGTCTAAATTAGCCCCAGTATGTACATGTATGAATGTGAGTTAGGGTCCTTAGATTGTAAGCTCCTTGAGGGCAGGGACTGATGTTGAATATACAATATATGGAAGACCATATTCCATTTTCTTTTAATTTAGAATTGAGGTAAATGTTTTGCCCTACTTACCACTACACACTCTATAGGATTATTCAGTTGGGATACTATATGAATATGTTTTAAATCTTAAAATTATTCTCTCTCTTTGGTTACAAAAGGTCTTTCAATTTTTGTAAATCCTGGCTTCGGTCTATGCATCTATAATTAGTGTTTTATGAATACAAGCATTCCTTTTCAGTCCATCATTATCTTGTATAAAATGTATTCTATGCAATGTATGATTATTTCTCTATAAAATATATATATAGGTATGTCCTATTGACATGTCATGCGATGCGATTTTATACATGGCAATTTTTAAGCATATCCATTTACGATGATTGTTTTTCTTATAGTATATAATACTTCATGCAGCACTTCTCAAAAAACTCCTGAAGAAGCTCCTCTGAGAGAAACATGTAGAGTAAGATGTGGTTCTATATGTCCAAAGAAATAATACGTGATTCTTGTAAATGTTTACGGCAATTTTAAAGAATTGTTTAAATAAAATGTATATTTTTACAAATTGATTGTTTATTCTATACGTTTTATGTACCTTAAAAGTCCCACCTGCCCTCTCTCTCTTTTTTCTTACAATGTATATATGTTAAGTGCTGTGTAAATTGACAGTGCTATACAAGTATGGGCCCGTGGGGAAATGAATTCAATTTTCAAATTTGTTTGATAATTCAGGTTTGGATAACAAACGTATATGAATTTCGTTCTGTTTGTTAATTTGGATGCACATGACGCCAGTCAATGTTGTCCAATCAGCGCACGCCATTACTCCTGGGTTGGACTAGCGTCCGAAAACATTGAATCTATCCTATTGATGATATATTGAATATATAGAAATCTTTATGATAAACTGCAAAATTTTTCAAAAACCACTCGGACCAACGAATCTACGAAACAAATTCCGAAAACAAAATCGGGTTTGCATAACAAATGTGATGAAATAAAATTCTTCAATGAACGAATGTATCCAAAACGAAACAGAAATTTCCAGCGTGCACACGTCTAAACGAAACATATGAACTGGGATACAGAAAAATTGCAGCAGGTGCTCTGGACTGATGAGTCAAAATGTGAAATACTTGGCTGTAGCAGGAGGCAGTTTACAGGGGAAGGGCTGGGGAACAGTACAATAATAAGTGTTTGCAACTGTGAAGCATGGTGAAGGTTCCTTGCAAGTTTGGGGCAAATGGAGTTGGAGATTTGGTCAGAATCAATGGTGTCCTCAATGCTGAAAAATACAGGCAGATACTTATCCATCATGCCATACCATCAGGGAGGCGTGTGATTGGCCCCAAATGTATTCTGCAGCAGGACAATGACCCCCAAACATACAGCCAATGTTATTAATGTGATTGGATTGTAGTGTCTCCTTATTTTTATAGAAAAAAAAGTTATACTTACCTGCTCTGTTGCAGTGGATTTGCACAAAGCAGCCTGGATCCTCCTCTTCTCGGGTCCCTCTTCTGTGCTCCTGGCTCCCACAGCAAGCAGCTTGCTATGGAGGCACCTGAGCTGCGTCACAGGTCCCTGTGTCCATTCAGACACGGAGCTGTGGTTTGATCCTGCCCTCTCTCTCCTGATTGGCTAACTGACTTTGATTGACAGCAGCGAGAGCC
Organism: Lithobates pipiens; assembly: GCF_037356315.1. Classification (NCBI taxonomy): domain Eukaryota; kingdom Metazoa; phylum Chordata; class Amphibia; order Anura; family Ranidae; genus Lithobates; species Lithobates pipiens. The sequence goes on from NW_027507785.1 coordinate 35,706,127, forward strand.
AATGGTGCCTCTGCTGTGTCTCAGGCAATCAGGAGGGATTTAAGAGTGTGAGTGTGTGTGAGTGTGTGAGTGTGTGTGAGTGTGAGTGTGTGTGAGTGTGTGTGTGAGTGTGTGAGTGTGTGAGTGAGTGAGTGAGTGTGTGTGTGTGTGTGTGGCCCCCCTTGTGCTGGCACTGCGCCAGAATAGCCACCAAACACAGTCCGACTACCACACTTGCCGTGAACTTACCCTCACAAATTGTTGCTTATTTTAGCATTTAAAAAAAGTCCCCATTGCAACTTTTAAAACAAAGAACTACATAGTGATTTTTGTCCTTGGTGCTGCTGGATGGCCCGCTTGCTGACTCCACCGTTAAAACAGGAAGATGATCTGGACAGCCGCACTCCAAAAAATGTTTTGCCTTTTATTCAAAAATTATAAACAAAAATACAAGCCACAGCAGGAACAGACAGGAGCTAATGCGTTTCACACTTCAATGTAGTGCTTAGTCCTAGTTGACAAGGACTACAGTGAAGCGTGAAACGCGTTAGAGCCTGTCTGTTCCTGCTGTGGCTTGTATTTTTGTTTATAATTTTTGAATAAAAAGGCAAAACATTTTTTGGAGTGCGGCTGTCTAGATCTTCCCGTTTTAATTGTTATATGCATTTCCGGCACCTGGGCTTCCAAGCTGCATGAGAGGTTTTCCACTTTTGTTTGACCTACCTGGAGCGGTGATATTTCTGTCCCTATGCTGACTACACTGTCTTTGGTGGGGGGGTGGGGAAAACTGAGTCTTTGCCCTTTTGCGCTGGGGGGCAGGATGACTAGCTTCGCCACTGGTGGCAGTGACTATTTTTCTTTTTCGCTGCAGCAGATGGGGCAGAGAAATTTTCCGGCTACAGTCTACAGCTGGTGGTTTGCTGCTGGCAGATGTGCTGCTAGGACCGTGGATACCCGGCGCTATACCATCATCCCTGTCAGTGGAGGTTGTCGAGAGGTCAGGAGGTATAGCAGGAGCAGACTGAGGTGAGGAGGAGGAACAGATTTGCTCCCATTTTGTGTGGCTTCCAGGTGCTCTTGCCAACGGGCTGAGTGGTGGGAGGTTAAATGCAGTGTCAAGCATGTGGCACGCAAATGGTTGGCGTTTTTGCCATGCTTAACCGCTTGCCGACCAGCCACCGTCATTTTATGGCGCAGGTCAGCGCGATCCCACAAACTGTTGTAGCTGTACGTAGGTCCCTTTAAGCGGAATAGCAGGTGCGTGCGCCGGCCACGAGCGATCACAGGCACGAGAGGCAGAACAGGGATGTGTGGGTGTGTGTAAACGCACAAATCCCTGTTTTGTGAGCTGAGGAGAGAGAGATCGTTAGTTCCTAATAGCTAGGAACAATGATCTGTTGTCCCTATGGTCAGTCCCATCCCCCCCCCCCAGTTAGAACACAGTCAGGGAACATAGATAACCCATTGATCACCCTCTAGTGTTAACCCCTTCACTTCCAGCAACATTTACACAGTAATCAGCATATTTTTATAGCACCGATCACTGTATAACTGCCAATGGTGCCAAAAATGTGTCAAAAAGCATCAGATGTGTCCAGCATAATGTTGCAGTCCCCATAAAAATCAGAGATCGCCGTCATTACTAGTAAAAAAAAAAAATATAAAAAATAAAAAAAAATGCCATAAAGCGATCCCCTATTTTTGTAGATGCTATAACTTTTGCGCAAACCAATCAATATATACGCTTATTGCAATTTTTAACACCAAAAATATGAAGAATACTACATATCGGCCTAAATAGGAATAACATTTATTTTTATTTAAATTTGGGATATTTATTATAGCAAAAAGTAAAAGAAATTTTATTTTTTCAAAATTGTCGCGCTTTTGCTTATAGCACAAAAAACTGCAGAAGTGATGAAATGCCACCAAAAGAAAGCTCTATTTGTGGGGAAAAAAAGGATATCAATTTTGTTTGGGTACAACGTCATAACGACCGCGCAATTGTCAAAGCGAAAGTGCCAAATCGCAAAAAATGACCCGGTCATTGAACAGCCAAGTCTTCCGGGACTGAAGTGGGTAATGAGCTTGAGAAAAAGTTTGCAAATTTCAACAGTGAGATCAGCTGCACATGTGCTAAAAAAATAAATAAAAAATAAATAATAAAAAAAAAAAGGGTCCAGACAGCTGAGCTGTGTGAAGAGGGCCAGGAGATAACAGCTCCACAATGTGATGGGATAGGGTGGCTGCTCTCTACTCTTCCATGATGGCTGCCTCATTGAGGTTGTGCCTCACCCTCACTTTCCTCCTCTGCTCTATCTGGCACCCAAATCGCATCAGTGACATCATCATCATCCACCCTCATTACCACTGGAGACAACTTGGCAATGCGTTGTGGCTGGGGGACCATGACTGCCAATTTGTCTACCAGTGTTCCTCCCTCTCTCTAGGCTCATGTTCCTGTCATCCTCAACCTCAGAACCAACATCTGAATCCAGTAATGGCTGGGCATCATCAAGGTGCAAGTGGCTGACGCTGTGTTCAAATAACTCAGCTGACTCCTCCATGCCTGATGCTGGGGCTATGGCTGGAATAGCTATGGACAAGGAGGCAGGTTTTGTCACTCTGGCAGCTGCGGTGGACTGTGAACCAGGTCTGCTTGGGTGACGGAGGATGAGGAAGGTTTAGTAAGCCAGTGCACTACCTTCCTCTGCATGCTGTGGCTGAATAGCACGGAAACATCCCTAAACAGAGGAAATGATGCCCTGCTTGAGGACTGACCATGTCCACCTTTGCCTGTGGACACATACGCTTCTGACCCCCTTACAGCACTATGGGAACGTCTGCCTCTCCTCCCAGACATGATATGGGGGGGGGCATTTATTAACAAAATTTAATAAAGGTGTGGAAATGTGTGCGTGGATTAATCGATGGAAAGTGTTGTTTGGTGCACTTTAACTTGAGTACTTACCACACAGACACACTCCACTGATACACCATATTATACGGAAGTAAAACTGCACTGACATATACTGCGTCAGATGCACAGTAACGCACAGATATATACTGCGTTAAATGTGCAGTAATGCACTCATACTGCAGAAAACCTGCCCTGACAAATTAAACTGACACAAAGTAAAAACGAACAATCACACTGAACAAATCACTAGATTTACACTAAGCTAATATTCTACACTGACAATGGAAGCACAATAACTTGCTAGCAGCACTGAACAGAGCCCTGTTCTATCTCTCCATCACACTTCAAATGGCCGCTATGGGGAGAATATTTTTTTTTTTAGTGTGGGGCGGGACTAAGGGCAATGAGCCATGATTGGATAGAGTCATCATTACTTTCTCCAGTCATGGCTCTGACAGTGCTCTGTGCCCTGATTAGGCAAAGTTTTCATTGCTTCAGCCAATCAGGGCTTCCAATGCACTGTGCATCAGCGCACTAATGCTCAGGCCGAACCATTCGCCCAACTCTATTTATAACCAATTTAATACTGGACCCATCAGAACATACCTCTCTCTGTCCAATAGCTGACAGGCTGGGATAGAGACCTTATACCTGAGATTTCTTGGACTATACAACTACTGATGTCCTTTATACTTCTGGCTGCTAAAATATCAATAGCGGGAGCATGGAAGAAGAGAAAGCAGCTTCAGTACAGGAGAAGTGCCTATACAACTGTGCAAGACTGAAGGGCTGGAGCTCACCTGCCACCCACTATGCCATATACCCTTCTAATTTTCCCAAATTTTTCATCACTATTTATTTGGACTATTCATTCAGCACCTTGTTTCGTTTCATGATTGTTATATATTTTTTCACATATAAATTTGTTGTTTAGAGCACTGCTATCACATTCCCCATTTATATTATCCATTGTCATTTTGTGAGAACATCCAGGTGATAGCAGCAGTTTTTGTATATATGCGCACTTCATTTGTGTCACTGATATTAAATTGTATTTATTCACCACTAGGTGGCAGCGCACAAGTAAAAAAATTTAATTAAAGGGGTTGCAAGCCTTTGTGGTTTTTCACCTGCATGCATTCTATGCATGCAGGTGAAAGACCTCTTGCAGTGCAGCAGCCCCCCCGTTTTACCTACCTGAACCCTCTTTCTCACACTGAGGACGAGCACACCAACTCTAGCCGGTGTCTCGTGTCCTGATTGGCTAGATTGCTAGCTGCTGTCAATTAAATCCAATGACGCGGGGGCGTCGGGGCCGAGTCATACATTCGGCGGCTATGGACGCCAGACGCAAGGTAACCCCCTTGGGGAAGAGCTCATCTGATGTGGGCAGGAGCAGCGAGAGCCACCGGGGGACCCCAGAAGAGGACGTTCAGGGCCACTCTGTGCTGCACAGTAGAGGCTAGTATGATATGTTTGTTATTTTAAAAAAAAAATTAAAATGGAAGCACAGTGAAGGCAAGTATGATATGTTTATCATTTTAAATAAAAATAAAAAACAGACCCTTACAATCACTTTAAAGAGGAAGTAAAGGCAGTTGGAAAAAAAAAAAAAAAACCTGCAAGGCAAAGGCATAATGAGCTAGTATGCATAGCATACTAGCTCATTATGAATAACTTACCTGAGAACGAAGCCCCCGAAGCGGTCCTCCGTCTACATGTTCGCCGCTGCCATGGATCCCAGAGTGACTTCCGGGTCTCGCTGCTCCGGCGCTGTGATTTGCCGGAGCAGCGATGACGTCACTCCCACGCATGCGCACGGGAGCCGACACTCGCTGCATATCGCCGCGATCTGCGGCCTGCCCAGTGAGCCTGCACACCGCTGTCTACGGTGGCTGTCTTTTTGTAAATATCTCCTAAACCATATAGGTTTAGGAGATATTTCTTGGACCTACAGGTAAGCCTTAATCTAGGTTTACCTGTAGGTCAAAATGGTTTGTAAGGCTTTACAACCACTTTAAGCTCAGTGTACTGTTGCTTCCCCCTCCCCACAACAGAAGGAATGTGATCACTTATAAAAAATTATATATATATATATATATATATATATATATATATATATATATATATATATATATATATATATATACACACACACACATAATATTTATATATATATATTATATATATATATATATATATATATATATATAGACACACACACACACATTTATTTATATTATATAAATATATTGCATTTCATTTCTATTTTAAACTGAATTTTTTTATTTTATTTAACAAGGTGAATGCTTACAAATCATTTACCCCCCCCCCCCCCTTTCCTCTACCATATTTGTCATAGGTGTATGGAGAAATTAGGAGCGGTTAGCTAGTACTCCTTCCCCTGCAGTCTTCTGGGACAGGTCACAAGTCCCAGGAGACTGCAGGACCATTCACAAAGCGCAGCGCAGTGGGCTGTAAAGCCAAAAGCAGCACTGGCGACTACCCCGTTAGGATGCCGGTGCTGGGAACTCGAAGGCTAGTGAAGAACTGGACAGGTAAGTATCCTTTTATTAAAAGTCAGCAGCTACAGGATTTGTAGCTGATGACTTATTTTTTTTTCCCCCCTCAAAATGAAGAACCGCTTTGAGATAACAGCTGAACCTACTCAAATCTTGACTTTTTAGGCCTCATGTACACTGTGCTGCTGGTAAACGGACATTTAGGCACAGTTGGGCATTTTTTTTTTCAACTGCTCCTGAACTCTCCTCTATGTTATCTTATCAGTACGTGTACACGGGGTCGTTTATAGTCGTTTGCAGGCAGCTGAGTTTAGAGGCTTTTTTTTGGAACTCAAAAAAAAAAAAATGCGTTCAGAAGCTGTGTTTAGAGGCATTTCAAGTGCCAAATGCTTCTAAACGTAACTAAATGCATTAACTCACGTTTAGCCGCGTTTTGTTTACAGGCGTTTTTAAATTTTTGGCCATTTTGAAAAAAAATTAAGAAAAAAAAAAAAAAGTGTTTTTTTTTAAAAAAAACCTTCTAAAACGTGAATAAATGCTGCCAAATGCAGCAAAACAGACGTTTTAAACGTGGGTTACTAGCTGTCAAGTTAAATTCCTTCAGGAGGGGTTGTAAAAACGTCCCGTGTACATGAAACCCTATAAAACATGTTTAGGGTGTCGGGAGCTGGAAGGGGGGGGGGGGGGGGGACGAGGTTGGGCACCTCTCAGGAGCAAGAAGAGAGAACAGATAGGACCACAGCTGTTTGCCCGCTGGACTAAGGAGAAGCATCAGACAGGAAGTTGCAATAGTGGTGTCAGCCCTGTAGAGTGTCTCAATCACAAGACTGGCTAAATAAAATTACAAAACTGTCGGTAGGGGAAAAAAAAATAAAAAAATAAAAAAAAAGAAGATTTCACATAGATGTATTTCAAAAACGTTTTCAACTTTTTGCGTTCCACTGTAAGGTTCATCAATTCATAATAAAATAAAATGGACACAATAGAAGATTCTCCATAAAGGATCAATACAAATTTATTAAGAAATAAGTTAGGCACTGTTTCTAAGCATAGATCATCTGTCCACCAAACATTCAATATTAGGTATGCCAAGTAAAATACTTCTCTCCCCCACTGTGCGTGTTGCTAAACAGAGAGCCGATTCTCCTCGTCCCCCCCGCAGCTCTCAGTGGTTCTTCCCAACAGCCCCTATATCTCTACTGTCTCCTACAGCGAAGTAGGCATCATGGGGAGGAGCCACTGAGAAAAGTGGGGGACCAGGAGACTGACAGTCCTGGAAGAACCTGCAGACATCGATGTCTCTTCATTGACGGCACAGGCACACCATTTTGCTTGCAGGAAACCATTTTTTTTTATCCCAGCTGGATTGTAGTAATTTCTAAAATAAAAATGCTGTAGAGGTCACATGAACGCCACTATTCTCTCTTTGCATAACTTTGGCAGAATCAGTCCATAACTGCAAAAAACAACAAAAAAAACACAAAACAAAAAGAAAATCAAAAATTTGTCAAATAAGTTGTGCCAACAGTCTGTGCGCATAACGTCACCCACCTGGGATGAGGATGAGGTTGTAACACTTGTTTACCAGGATTGCTGTACTAATTTTTATTTTTTTTGTACGGGCCATTAGAGTCAATGGAGCTTGGGCTGTATTATTAAAGCCCATCTCCAGGTAAACATAGACCCTCCTCCCACACTGCTGTGTATAGGAGGACCCCCACCTCCAGTACAAAGCAGGGACTCAGGAGCGGAGTGTGAATGCACATTTAAGGGGCAAGTAAAAAGTTTTTTTTTTTTAATAGAAAAAGTAGAGAAAAAAAAAAAAAAGTGGTATAGTCCAATGACTTATCCGTTAGTTCCAAAAACCAAACAGTGAAGTTCTGTCTGTAACTGGCAGTACCAGTGCAACCGACACTTATATAACTTGGTATAAAAGATGTGCGTACAACGGTCAGGAGTACGCACACGCGTGTATTGTAGCTATACATAGATGCATATATGTAATGTCCGTAGTCAGAACGCTGGAGATAAGGCGTGTCACACTCTGCGGGGACCGTTCTGGAATGTTTGTGTGGTTCTTCGATTAGGCTTTTGTCAGTGTTTCTTCGGAGGTTCCACCACAATCACCGGCCACATGCCAAACATGAACTGTGCAAAAGAAAACAAGGAATTAAAAGCATGAAAATGCCTCAACTGTGCCTCTTGCATGTAATACCACATATATATACTTGCACAAAGCTTTCAATTCCCTTTTGTATTTGGATACTTATCTAATTTAGTTGCGTCTAGCCACGGTGGATTAACCCTTTCTTGCTGCTACCTCCGGGTCCTTTAACCACTTCCGGAGTGCCCGCTATTCGGTACTTTGACATTGAATACTGTTGTGATGACAGCAGATAGTATTTTTAAAAATGGCGGGTGGTCTCCTTTCAGGTAAAAGTGGTTTCTGCGGCGGATTTCGCCACGAGATCACTTTTAGTCAGCGGTGGGAGATGTGCCCACCCACCTCCCGCTGCGTCCTGGTCATCCCTGCCACTTACCGGAGCCGTCAGTAGCGGCGGAGACCATCCGATTCCCCATGAGACATGAAGTCGAGTGAGGGAAAGATGGCCCCCACTCGGCTCCATACCATTGGATGACAGAAGCAATGTCACTTCCACCCAATGGTCTTTTTTTTTCAATAAAAACAAAATAGGATTTTTTGTACTCACCATAAAATCCTTTTCTCGAATTCACCAACCGACACAGCTCCTCTCATAACCATTGGGTTGTTATGCCCTATTACTGGGAGATACTAGGCATTCGTTGCATCAACTCTCAGAACTCTTAGTTCTGCCCAGGGGGCGGGCCCTTGGGCAACAACCCTTAACCCTGTCATGCAGTCATCAGTACGTCAACAAGCAGTATAACGTAAAGATAAAAAGGAGTGGTGGGTGCTGTGTCGGTCGATGAATTACAGAGAAAAGGATTTTACGGTGAGTACAAAAAACCCTATTTTCTCTTATATTCACCGACCGACACAGCTCCTCTCATAACCATTGGGACGTCCCCAAGCAGTGCCAAATGAGGGGTGGGAAAACAGCATATAAAAAACTTCATCCATCGTGGCAAGTGGGAATTAGTGAAACTTTACCCACAAAAAAACAAACAAACAGTTTGTGGAGAAATCCACCACAAAACCAGGGTAACCTCAACAGGAATGACTACCTACAACCGCATAAAGAACTGCGGAATGTAATGCAACAGCGCATTAACTTAACGGTACTGTGTTTTTATCGAAAAAAAAAAAAAAAAAAAAAAAGGAAATGTATTGCATATTCAATTGCAACTATACGGCCAAAACAGGCATCAGCCGATGCACTGACGTCCACCTTGTAGAACTTGGTAAACGTATGGACAGACGACCAGGACGCCACTTTACACACCTGAGCGACAGGCGCTTGGTATCGGAAGGCCCAAGACGTTCCGATTGCCCTTGTGGAGTGGGCTGTGACCGGAAAGGGGGGCACCTGCCCCTTCAAGGCGTAAGCTTGTACTACAATCCGTTTGATCCACCTGGAAATGGTGGCCGACAAGACCACCATGCCTTTCTTGGGACCAGCTACCGAAACAAACAGTGAGTCTGACTTCCGAAAGGGAGCAGTGGCAGACAAATACACCTTCAGAGCCTGAACCATGTCCAGAGCGTGAAGGGCCACCTCCTTGGGGTGCTTTGGCTTAGGACACAGAGATGGTAACACAATGTCCTCATTAATATGAAAAGCCATATTTCTACTTTCGGTAGAAAGGACGGTTGCGGACACAACACCACTTTATCCTTGTGGATAACCAGATAGGGCGACTTGCAAGACAAGGCTGCCAGTTCCGAAATCCTCCTGGCCGATGTGATGGCCACTAGAAAGACCACTTTCTGGGAAAGAGTCAAGAGGGGAATCTCCCCGATATTCTCAAATGATGTTTTTTTGAAGCGCCGATAACACCAGGTTGAAATCCCACGGGGTAACGGTGGACGCACCGGAGGGACTACATGTCGTACCCCCTGAACAAAGGTACTCACTAATGAGTGAGACGCCAGGGGCCGCTGAAAAAAAAAATAAAAAAAAGACAACCAAGGCTGAAATTTGCCCCTTAATGGTGCTTAACGCCAATTTCTGTTCTACTCCTTGCTGAAGAAACAGCAGGATCCTGGATATAGAAAAGGATGCCATCCTTTCTCCTCACACATGGAGATGCAAGCCTTCCAGGTACAATGATAAATCTTCAGAGAAGAAGATTTCCGTGCCCTCAACATAGTTGGGATCACAGAGTCTGACAGACCCCAGTTCCTCAACACCTGGCTCTCAATAGCCATGGCGTTAAAGCCAGCGATGGTAAAACAGGATGGAGAATCGGACCTTGAGACAGGAGGTCCTCTCGCAACGGCAGTCGCCAGGGAGCGTCTGCCACCAGACGCACTAGGTCTGTGTACCAAGGATGCTGGGGCCAATCCGGGGCAACCAGTATTACTGGGAAGCCCTCGGCTTCCACTCTGCGAAGCAGACGTGGTAACAGTCTGAGTGGAGGAAAGGTGTAGACCAGCTGGTACTGACCCCACGGAGCCACCAGCGCGTCTCACGCGCCTGCCCGCGGATCTCTTGTCCTGTACACGAATATTGGCACCTTCCGATTGAGACGGGAGGCCAGAAGATCCAAGTCTTGTGTGCCCCACCTCAGGCCCAGTAACTCGAATATCTCTGGATGCAACACCCATTCTCCTTGGTCCAGCATCTGGAGACTCAGATAGTCCGCCTGCCAGTTCTCCACTCCCGGGATGTAAATGGCCGACAGGGCCGGTACGTGCCACTCTGCCCACCGAAGTACGTGAGCAACCTCCCGTGCAGCGGCTGAGCTTTTTTTCCCCCTTGGTGATTTGACATATGCCACAGCCGTGGCATTGTCTAACTGGATCCTGATCGGACGCCCCTGAATTCTCATTGACCATGTGGAGAGGCACAGCCTGATCACTCTGAATTTGAGCAGATTGATCGGCAACTTGGCTTCTTCCGTTGACCAGAGGACCTGAGCCGACTGAACCCCCATCACTCCACAACGGACGCCAGCTTATCCGGCTGGGGTGATCACTGTCCACTTCAGAGGTAGGAACAATTTTTCAGACTGAATCACTGGGGACCTCAACCACCAGATCAGTGAATCTCTGACTGACTGGCTCACCTGGATCTGTCGATCCAGGGACAAGTGAGATTTGTCCCATTTTGTCAAAATCTCCTGCAGGACTCTGGTGTGGAACTGGGCATAAGGTACTGCCTTCGAAGGAGGCTACCATGAGCCCCAGGATCCTCATGCAAAAGCAGAGCGACAACCACTTGCGGTTTATAAGCAGTTTTTACCGTGGATCCGAGAGTCTGCAGTTTGTCTGAAGGGAGAAAAACTCTCGCTTCCATGGAGTCCAGCAGCAAGCCTAGGTACTCCAGACGCTGGGTCGGTACAATCACAGACTTCTTTAGGTTCAACAGCCACCCAAATTCTTGCAGGGTCTGCATGGTGATCGCCACATCCTCCTCTAATTCTGAGGTGGAAGATGCCCTCAGGAGGAGATCGTCTAGGTATCCCACGATCGCGATCCCACGTTGCCGCAGCAACGCCAAAACTGGAGCCAATACCTTGGTAAAGACTCGAGGGGCTGATGCCAGGCCAAGAGGAAGAGCCACAAACTGGTAGTGGGCTTCCCCGACTGCAAATCGCAGAAACTTTTGATGCCGAAGGCATATGGGTATGTGCAGGTACGCATCCTGGATGTCCAAGGACACCAGGGAGTCCCCTTGATGGAGTGCAGAGACTACTGAGCGAACTGATTTCATTCTGAATCTCTGCACTTTTACAAAGTGATTGAGGGCTTTTAGGTCCAAGATTGGACGTACCCCTTGCTGCTTGGGAACTACAAAACAGATTTGAGTAGAATCCCTGGAAACGTTCCGATTCCGGAACAATCACCCCACGACTCAGCAGGTCCCTTACTGCCCCCAAAAGGGGCTCCCGGCGAGCTGGGGATACGGGTATGCTGGAGGGGAAGAATCTGTTTGGCGGCCAAGAGAGAAACTCCATCTTGTAGCCTGAGGAAAGCAGATCGCAGACCCATTGGTCAGATAGCCTAGAGGACCACCGGGCTGCAAACTCCTGAAGGCGACCCCCCACCCAAGACAAGGGTGGGGGCAAACCTTCATGCAGTAGCACTTTTATTCGCAGGCTTGTTAGGCTTGCTGTTCCAGGGAAGTTTTTGTCCGTCCGTGGACGTCCTGTCGGGCTGGGGGCGTTTTGCCGAAGCTCCGGGCGGATGAAAAATAAGTTTGTGAGGAGAAAAAGAGGGCCCTTGCCTACGGCGTGGCTCCTTAGCCTTCCTGGCCTGTGGGAGTAAGGTACTCTTACCGCCAGTGTCATTTTTAATAATGTCATCCAAAGAGGCTCCAAAGAGCCGGTCGCCAAGGAAGGAAAGATCAGTCAGGTCTTTCTTGGATGCCTGGTCAGCAGACCAGCATTTTAGCCAAATCTGGTGCCTCAGCACCACAGCTGACACTGAAGCCTTGGATAACAGAGGGAGAGTATCCAGGGCCGCGACACAGACGTACTTAAGGCCTTGCACTAGTTGGTCTGCTAGTTCCATGCAGATAGGAGAAGCCTGATGCTCTCCCAATTTGGGGTGCAAAGGTTTTGCCCACTCAGTGTTTGCGACACAATTGCGGATGCCAGTACTGGTCGCACGGCTGACCCCACAACCGTAAACAAGGAACGAGCCACCGTCTCGGCCTTCCTGTCCGTGGGATCCTTGAATGCAGGAGTCCCCTCTACCCGGATCATGGTTACTTTATTTAACCTAGATACTGGGGGGGTCCACGACCGGAGGAGCCGACCATTTTTTGAGAAGGCTCTCAAAAGGTTAACGCACCGCCATGTATTTGGGGACCGAAAATGTCCATTGCAGGTCACCCTATTCCTTGTAAATTAACTTGTCAAAATAAGTCAGAAACGGGAACACCTTAGGTGAACGTGCTGGCTTGCGGGACCCAAAAGGGACCGCTACATCAGCAGAGGGATCTGCTGGCTCCTGAATCTTCAGGGTATCGCGCACAGCTGTGATAAGTGCTCCAACAAGCGCTTTGTCGCGCCCGGACCTGGACTCATCCTCACTATCCGAATGGTCCCATACACCGCTCGGCAGCCACATGCAGCATCCCCCCCAGAGAGGGGGTGGCAGGGAAGATAGGGACAGGGGAAGAGAAGAGAGGGAGGTGAGGGACCCCTGAATCGACCTCCCAGGGAATGCCCAGCTGCTCAGCCCGCCGAGGCAGGGAGAGCGGTACTTACCAGTCCTGAAGAGCTGGGAGACATTCCATCACAGACCCACTCACTGATCAGTACAGGGTGGCTGCTGTCCCAGCATGCTGTGACGCAGACATCAGTAGCCCGGTCATATGTATGCCTCGGAGCATAAAAGCTCACTGACCACCTCTGGAGCTGAGCTTTTGTCGTGGCCTGCCGAGCGCGTAGCTGCAGCCTGCACACCCTCGATGGCCGGACTGGGGAGACTACAAGGATAAGGGTATCCAGCCTGTCACCCAGCCGGCTGTTGATAGTAGATCAAAGGATCATTCATCTTGCGCAAAAAGTCACACTTCTGCATAAAAAAGCACGGACCGATGGGCCCGCAGGGTTCCTAGGTCCTTCTCCTTCACTAGGCAAAATAAAACGGATAATCCCTAACGAACGGGTCGTCACCGCAGACACCAATTCTCGGCAACCCTAGTTTCCCACCGGGTCTACCGGCTATGCAGTTTCGGCGATTGCGTGACTCCGACCTTACTACGGCCTCTCAGTTTGTAATGCGTGACGGCTGGGTTTCTATCAGTGACCTTATGGACCTCAGAGGTCCTTATGGTTTGGATTTTTGGGACGCCGCACGTTTACATCACTTTCTTCAGTCCATTCCAAACCCCGCGGCCTATTCTAGACCGCTGACCGAGTTTGAGGAGCACTTTTCTGGCACGGAACCTATCTCCCGACTTCTCTCTAAAATGTATGTACTGCTAAATACACCACCACCAACGCACCGTATCTCCAGTCTCGCGAAATGGGAGGGGGATCTGGGTCGCACCTTCACACCTGCGCAGATTGCACAGGCTCTGCGGTTCACCCTGAAATCCTCTATATGCACCAAGACACAGGAGTTGAATTATAAAATCCTCACGAGATGGTACCTGACCCCTAATCGCCTCCACCTTATCTTCCCGGACGCGTCTGCACGTTGTTGGCGCTGCGGAGAGGATGGAGGTACGATCATACATGTTTTTTGGTCCTGCCCCAAGCTCTTGGACTTTTGGACGGCAGTCCGAAACATTGCCCAAAAATTTACGGAGTGGCAAATCCCGAATGACCCAGCATTCTTCCTCTTACATATGTCGGACATACCCCCTAGGAGATATGCGCGGTCAATCCTGCGCCATCTCACCAATGCGGCCAAATCTTGCATCCCTCTGCTCTGGAAGCAACAAATTCCCCCTTCCGTGGCGATGTGGCTACGGTGGGTGGAAGAAATTAACAAAATGGAAGATCTGATAATGACTGCCCAGGATAGGCAGGAAGTTTACCGAAAAAGACCTGGTCCCTTTGGAATGCGTTTGTGTACTCGACAGAAGGCAGAGCTCTTCTTGGGCGATAAGGGGCGTTCCTATAGGGTACTCCGAATCACCTCCACTCCCCTTCCCTAATCTCTCCCTTGCCCCTCCTTCCCTTATCCCCCTCCTCCCTTAATCCTTCCCCTCTCTTCTCACTGCTTCTCTTTTATTCCACCCCCCCTTTTTTTTTCTTTTCTGTATTTTTCACCCCCCCCCCCTCTTTTTCTCTTGTTGGTGCGCTAAATGTCGACCCTCTTTCTTTTTGTATAAATGCGACCTGCTGACTGCTCACAGCGGTCGTGATCCCGGCCTATGGGTCTAGAACTTGGGATATTGACTGGATCTGGTATATCTTTGGCCCCCTATGCCGGAGCCGACAGAGGGGGTGTTTCTGGTCCAATCGATTTACTATTCACGATGTAATATATCAGCTGGTAGTCTTATTTCTGTTACTGTGCTGCACATTCTGGAGGATGCGACCTCCACTGTCTATGTTGTACCTTCTTGTTTGGGGGCTCTACCCTATTTGTGTAAAAAATTTTGAATAAACTTATTTTTGCAAAAAAAATAAATAAAATAAAACTGATGACTGCATGGCAGGGTGGAGGGTTGTTGCCCAAGAGACCACCCCCTGGGCGGAACGAAGAGTTCTGAAAGTTGTGTTACAAATAATGCCTAGTATCTCCTAGTAATAGGGCATAACAACCCAATGGTTATGAGCGGAGCTGTGTCGGTCGGTGAATTAGAGAAAAGGCTTTTTTTTAAAATTGCATTTAAATGTAAATGTGAGTTCTGAGGTCTTTTTGATCCCGGATATCATATTTAAGAGGTCCTGTCATGCTTTTTTTCTATTACAAGGGATGTTTATATTCCTTGTAATAAGAATAAAAGTGAAACAAAAAAACAATTTTTTTTAAAGGGACAGTGTAAAAAATAAATAAATAATAGAAAAGGAAGAAGAAAAAAGTGCCCTGTCCCGCCATGCTCGGGCGCAGAAGTGAACGCATACGCAAGTCACACCCGCATACATAAATGGTGTTCAAACCACACACGTGAGATATCGCTGTGATCGTTAGAGCGAGAGCAATAATTCTAGAAAAAGACCTTCTCTGCAACACAAAACTGGTAACCTGTAGACATTTTTAAACTTGATCTATGGAGGAGATTTTTAAGTGTCAAAGTTTGTCGCCAGTCCACAAGCGGGCACAATTTTGAAGCATAACATGTTGGGCATCAATTTACTCGGTGTAACATCTTTCACAATATATAAAAAAATAAAAATAAATAAATAAATAAAAAAAAAAAAAAGTTGGCCTAACTTTACCATTTCCTTATTTTTTTAAATTAAAACATTTCCAAAAAAAATTGTGTTTTTGTAAGACTGTTGATCAAATACGGTGTGACAAAGTATTGCAATGATCGCCATTTTATTCTCTAGGGTGTTTTTTTTTTTTTTTGGGGCGTTTTAAGTAATTTTCTAGCAAAAAAATTATTTTAACTTGTAAGCACCAAGTGTATAAAAATAGGCCCGGTCCTTAAGTGGATAAGAGGATCTAAATGCTGGGAGGCGGATTTTGATCATGTGACGGCTGTGACACAGATGGGGAGGTGCATTTTGGTGAGTTTCTTTTTAACTGACCAAATATGCAGCAAGCAGGTGCCGCGCATGCTCAGAATAATCTAGGAGACAAAAGCCATTGGCTACTGGCCCGTTTATAGTCCCGACGTACGTGGTTTACGTCACTTCATTCAGAACGGATTTTCCGACAACTTTGTGTGACCGTGTGTATGCAAACAAGTTTGGGCCAAAATCCGTTGGAAAAAAAAAAATCTGACTAATTTTGTGGTTGGAACATCCAACCATGTGTACAAGGCATTACAGGCCTCCTCAGACCACCCGTGCAGCATTACAGGCCTCCTCAGACCACCCGTGCAGCATTACAGGCCTCCTCAGACCACCCGTGCAGCATTACAGGCCTCCTCAGAGCACCGTGATTAAGTCGAGGGGATTTCCAAGACCCGGTCCGGTGAGGCGGCTACAGCAGGGCTCAGAACGATAGATCACCGAGCTCCAAGTCAGCAAGACGGGGACGGGGGAAAGGGGGGGTTGTGTTGAGGAGGGCGCCCTGTGTAATTTCACCTTACAGATTTTTCTGTAAATGTGAACTTACTCTTTAATTAAACAAGCTGAAGTTAGAAGCCAATTGGTTTCTATCCAGAGCTGCACCAGTTTTAGTACATCAACCCCAGTGTTCCTTGAACAAAATGCAGATGTAACAGCCATGTTAGCTCTCACATCCTTTTTTTTTTTTTTTTTTTTTTTTAAGAACTACGAAGAACAGCATGCAGTATAATGGAGCTAGAGGTTGCACACTAAAAGTACTCACCTTCACTTTTGGCCGATACTTAAGGAAAAGAGTTCGTGTGTACAAACTGCAACAAAGCACATAAAACCAGTCAAAATAAGGCAATACAAAAATATAATTTAGCATGCTACATCATAGTCACTAAATCATATCAGCTTGTAAACCACATACAAAAGGCGTCAAAAGTTCTACTGCTGAAGGATGGTGATATTATAAGACTCAAAAATGCAGCTCCACCCTTGGAATGCTGTGACATGCATCCATAAGTGTAGGGTGACTTGCTTTTGCCCGAAATGTGTATAAAAGCTGTTGGATCGTCAAAACAAATTTTTTAAGCACACAGAAGCAACAGGTTCTCTTTGGTAATAAGCAATATGGAATCAGTTAAAGAAGTGCCACATTAAGGGGCAAAAATGGGGATTTACCTAAATAAAATATGCAGGTAAGAACCCAGTCCAGTCAGTATGTGCCACCAGGCATGGAATTGTGTCACGGCCCCGACGACCGGGGGCATCTTCTGCCGTACATTCCTGGAAGATAATAAAAAAACTCATGTTATTTGGTCATATTTACAGGGGAAAGATTTAAAACACATATGCTTAATAGGAGGAATGTTTAGATCAGGGCTTCTCATTCAAGGTTCCATAAAACTCTAGGGCACACTTTCTCAACCTTTTCAACACAAAGGAACCCTTGAAATAACCTTTCAGTCTCAGGGAACCCCTGTTATAAATGTCTAGATCTACAACTCATGATACATTGGTGTGGTGGTCAGTGGAAGAATGCTGTGGTCACATCTGTGGTCTTGGGGAAAAATTTCCCCCTTACTGATAGCTAAAAAGATCATTGGTGTCACTGGGAACTTATCCGAGAGGCAAAAATTGGTCATTGCTCTAGCAACCATTGGAGGAACCGTAGAGTTTCATGGAACCCTGGTTGAGATACCCTGCTCTAGGGTTCCTCCATAGGTTGCTAGGGGTTCCTTGAGCAATGACCAATTTCTGCCTCTCAGATAAGTTCCCACTAATACCAAGGATTTGTTTAGCCATCTATAAGGGGGCAATTCTTCACAATGACCACAAGTGTAAGGATCGTTCTTCTCAAAAAAACGTCAACACTATATATATATATATATATATATATATATATATATATATATATATATATATATATATATATAGCAATTTTTATCAGGGGTTCCTCAAGACCAGAAAGGATATTTCAAAGGTTCCTCTGTTGAAAAGGTTGAGAAAGACTGGTTTAGATGCAAAGGCACCCTATGGCATTGCATTTCTTTTATCCTTGATTTTGGAAGAATACCTTGAATGGGGAAAAAGTTACAAAGTGAACTTGTGGTTTTTGTCCATGCAGGGAAAAGCAAAAACACCAGCTCCTCCCCATACAGCACACACTCCCCTTTCCTTCGCTCCCCAATGTTTCTTTATTACATGCATTTACAAAGCACCAGCAGCACTTTACATACACATCAATCTCTGTCCTCATGGAGCGTACAATCCAAGGTGAGTATATCACATGTTTCAACAATACAAACAAATGACCAAGGCACCTGGTATTTTCTGTAGTCCGTTTCCATCCAAGCATACCATAGAGAAAAGCAGGCTGTGTCCACGCTGCATAGTGGAGCAGACACGGACCTGTCATCCGCCTGCTCAGCGGGGGGATCAGCGGAAAGATTCCCCGCTGAGCAGGCGGATCCTCTGGATGGGGTCCACCCCGTCTGAAAGGGGTCTCAGGCTTGAGCAATGCATCTTGGATTGAAGCAAAGAAAATGACACACACCTGGCTACTGGGGATTTTCAAAGGCTCTGAAAGCCCTATAGGAGGAGAAAGAGTACTGTCACGTGACTTCGACTGGGACAGTGACGTAACGTGTAGGAAAGCAGACGGACAACGGAAGTGACGTTTGCACACAAGCAGGGCGCTCGTAGCTGCTCTCAGTGTGTACCATACGTTTGAATTTTGTGGTTAATTTTTGACTGGAATAAAATGACGTTTATTTTATAAACTACCGCACTATGGTGGGCTCTATTTTTATATTTTGAGCATCTCCTTGGAGTTACCTTGGGTATTAATCTCGTACCGAGAAGTGGTGAGGATATAAGAAAAAACCGAAGCTCCCTCCCTGTTTCCCCCCTGTAGGAGGTTATATACAAGCTGTATACCTTACAGCTGTAAGGTAATCACCTAGTGTACTTACGGGCTCAGTGGACACCACCGCCACTGCTTGCCACATACGTGTGATGTTTGTTGCACCATTGTGTGGAGGATGTTATTCACTTTTATATAGATTTTCACTCTGAATGACACTATCACTTTGATTTTTGATTATATATATTTTAAAATTTATTTTTTTTATTAATTTTTATCTATTTCACTACCTTTTCACATGTATAATTTTATTCATGTCTATTAACTTATATATTATTTTAAAATAGTTATAAATGAATATTTACCAGATTTGGCGTTTAGGATTTGCACATCAGCACTTTATTGGATTCAAGATTAATTTAATAGCTTACACAGTGTTTTTTAATTGAGATTTGACTTTTTAATATTAATGATTTTCACGTTTGGGAGCGCAATACCATTATTTATTATCACTGTTTATTTTAATGAGAGTGTTTGACTCATACGGTGTGTGCAGCATCCATTTAGGGGTGACATATATACACACACACACACACACACACACACATTATATATATATATATTCACACTGGTTATACAATTTTTCACATACACCTTGATGTACTCGCATTTGGACCTGACGAGTGGAAGTTGTCCACAAAACGCGTAGAGCCCGCTAATGATGCGACAATATATGTCTACAACCAGTTTATCTACCTGGAGTTTTTAGAACCATTTACCTTCATCTTTTTACTGTCCATGTTCAACTGGGGTGTAGCCAGTTACTCATTTATATATCATATATGGATCTATCATGATGGAACATATACACAGACACGTATACATTATGTCTTTGATACTGCTTATACTTCTAGTTCATGTTTATTCTGCATTTATTTATATGCCAAGAGTAAAACATATTACTGCTTTTCTACTCCATTTACTGTAGTCACATGCCTCATTTAAAGTCCCAAACCAGGAGACCAGTGACCTCACTGAGAATGCAGCCTATCCCTTCACTAGAGACCAGTGACCTCACTGAGAATGCAGCCTATCCCTTCACTAGAGACCAGTGACCTCACTGAGAATACAGCCTATCCATTCACTAGAGACCAGTGACATCACTGAGAATGCAGCCTATCCCTTGACTAGAGACCAGTGACCTCACTGAGAATGCAAATCAATGGCACCATAAAGAATGCAGCCTATATATTCATTGGAGACCAGTGACATCACTGAGCTGGTATTAGCTGTCCTCTGCTGTTTGTATATATTCACATATAGAGCAATAACCTGCTGTTAGGGACAGATGTTTATCCTTGGAGGCAAGCTCTTTGAATCCTCATCTACTCCTAACTGCAAATGATAGAGAGAGATATACATATACATATACATATACACACACACACACACACACACATCAGTCTGCTTCAACATAAAAGTGGTCTCTGCGGCGGATTCACTGCCAAATGACTTTCATCGGCAGAGGGAGAGGCCCCCCCCCCCATCCCGCCACGGAGGCGATCGTCTGTTTCCCCTTGTGGACATGGGGAGACCCACCCATCACCATACCATTGCAGGGCGGAAGCGAAGTCAAAATGTCACTTCCACCCATAGAATCGGTTGAAACTATTTGTGGGAAAAAAAGGACATCAATTTTGTTTGGGTGCAACGTCACGCGACCGCGCAATTGTCAGTTAAAGCGACAATGCCGAATCGCAAAAAAGTGCTCTGGTCAGGAAGGTGGTAAAGTCTTCCAGGGCTGAAGCAGTTAAAGGGCCATTATTTAATTTTTTTTAATTGCATTTAAGTGTAAATATGAGTTCTGAGTTCTTTTTGACTGCGGATCTCATATTTAAGAGGTCCTGCCATGCTTTTTTTCTATTACAAGGGGTTTACATTCCTTGTAATAGGAATAAAAATAGTGACTTTTTTTTTTTTTTTTTTTTTAAAGAACAGTGTAAAAATAAAAAATAAAATAAAATAAATCAGAACAAAAAAAAAATAATGCTTTTAAACGTGCCCCATCAAGTTCTCGTGCAGAAGCGAACACCGCATACGTGAGTAGCGCCCGCACATGTGAGGTATCGCCGCGATAGGTAGGGGGAGAGCAATAACTCTAGGACTTCCGCTGTAACTCTGATTCCTCTTGTACCAAATTGTATTGTAACTGTACTGTCTGCCCTCATGTTGTAAAGCGCTGCACAAACTGTTGGCGCTATATAAATCCTGTATAATAATAACATGCAACCAGTAGAATTTTTTAAACATCACCTATAGAGATTTTTAAGGGTAAAAGTTTGTCACCATTCCAAGAGCAGGCGCAATTTTGAAGTGTGACATGTTGGATATCAATTTACTCAGCATAACATTATCTTTCACAAAATAAATAAAAAAAATTGGGCTAATTTTATGGTTGTCTTATTTAATTCAAAAAAGTGAATAAAAATAAAAAAATAAAAAAAAATAAAAAAAAATAAAGTGTGCTTGGAAGACCGCTGCACAAATACGGTGTGCCAGAAAGCATTGCAACAACCGCCATTTTATTCTTAAGGGTGTTAGGAAAAAAAAAAAAAGTATAACGTTTGGGGGTTCTAAGTTAGTTTCTAGCAAAAAAAAACCCAACAACAAATCTCAGAAAGAGGCTCGGGCCTCAAGTGGTTAAAGTGTCAAAACTTACCTCCAAGTGTCACAGAAGATGTTGTCAATGTTCCAGAGCACAAATCCCATTAAAAACACTCCTAGCGAGGTGTATGCCAGACCCCGGAGCCAGGGATACACCCTGAAAGAAAGCATCAGCATGCATTATTAAAAGTGAATGGCAGCGTATGACACGAGTACTACACTGATCTGTACTGTGTTTATAAACCTTAAGTTATAAAGAGATATAGGCTGGATTACATTACAATGACAAATAATTTGCTATTGGGAGGCTTGTAGTTGGCTCAGTCAAGTCTGCCCCATGTCACCTCCTCTGTTTAGAAGTACTAAAATGGAATAAAGCTATAAAATGTTATATAAAAGCTATAAAACAAAAAAATTAAAAAAAATAACTTTGACCAATAGCTGCTCCCTAAAAAAGAAATTTTGCACCATCTACAGCAAATGCATTATATTACCAAAAGTATTGGGACGCCTGACTTTACACACACATCAACTTTAATGACATCCCAGTCTTAGTTCATAATGAAAAGAAAAAAAAAATATCCCATAGTTTGTAGACGCTATAACTTTTGCGCAAATCAATACACGCTTATTGCAATCAATTTATTTTTCTTTTTTTACCAAAAATATGTGGCAGAATACATATTGGCCTAAATTTATGAAGAAATAATTTTTTTTTTATTAGATATGTTTTACAGCAGAGAGAAATTTTTTTATTCCTCCCCCCCTCCCCCAATTGTTTTTTTTGTTCATAGCGCAAAAAATAGAAAAAAAAACGGCAGGTGGTGATCAAATACCATCAAAGAAAAGCTCAATTTTCAGAAAAAAAGGACATAGGGGTAAGTCTTCCTGGAGCTGAAGCGGTTAAAGATGAAGTTTAGTGTTAAAACATTTTTTTTTTTGGTGTACAGCTTCAGTCACATAACTCATCTCTAATGAAAGGAGTCCTATGTCCTTGCTGGTGGCTGCTTATTGTAAAAATCCTTCAATTAAGGATTCCAGATCCCCCTCACAGCTGTGAACTTCCAGCACTGCATGGGTTAAGAGTAGCGGCTGCAACTCTGAAGGCCTTATGATGCCTGCCCTCCCCCCTCCATTAACAAAATTTGGTTTTGTTGTCACAGAATGCAACACGTTCTCTGCATGGAGAAGAGGTGGATAAATGACAGGATCCCCTCCTCCATTCACAGAACTTGTTGCATTCTGTGAAAACAAAACAGAGTTTTGGTAATGAAGGGTAGAGGGAAGACTTTCACATGCGCAGCCAAAAGTTGGCATCTGTCGGGGGATCCGGCATCACTGAAGAGACGAGTTTAGGGCTGCCTTCACACCTATCTGCTTTTCTTCTGTTTTTGGCTTTACAAAAAAAAAGGAAGAAAAAAAACGTATGACCATTTCAGCTTCAAATGATTTAAACGTTTTACAACAGAATCCCCCCCCCCCCCCCCCAGAAGGAAAGCCCCAATATAGAAGTGCAGGAGTCCAGTCCCACCCTTATGGTCATTTTTTTTAAATAAAGGCCACTCTCTAAAATGACAGATTTCACCTGCACCACCTGGAGTTAAAGTCAGGTATTGCACCAAGAACGCTAAATGAAAAGTTTCTTTAAAAGGAACCATTTCCCTCTGTATGCAGGAATCTGTAAAAGCGATCAAATGGCCTGCTACTGAAAAAAATATAAAGCCCCACTACACTAAATTGGCCCAATATAACTAGATATTGACATTTTTCTTTCTTTCAGAATCTTGCAGACGTACCAGGTAACTATATACACAGATCGGAGGACCAGTAAAGCCACCAGAAAGCCGTACATGACCTAGAAGTGGGGAAAAACAGACACACAGTTAGCAGAGGCACCTGATGTAATAGAAGTTATACTGGGCACTGCAGCCTATGCCTTCACTAGAGACCAGTGACATCACTGAGAATCCAGCCAATCCATTCGCTAGAGACCAGTGACATCACTGAGAATGCAGCCTATCCCTTCGCTAGAGACCAGTGGCATCACTGAGAATCCAGCCAATCCATTCGCTAGAGACCAGTGACATCACTGAGAATGCAGCCTATCCCTTCACTAGAGACCAGTGGCATCACTGAGAATCCAGCCAATCCATTCGCTAGAGACCAGTGACATCACTGAGAATCCAGCCAATCCATTCGCTAGAGACCAGTGACATCACTGAGAATGCAGCCTATCCCTTCGCTAGAGACCAGTGGCATCACTGAGAATCCAGCCAATCCATTCGCTAGAGACCAGTGACATCACTGAGAATGCAGCCTATCCCTTCACTAGAGACCAGTGGCATCACTGAGAATCCAGCCAATCCATTCGCTAGAGACCAGTGACATCACTGAGAATGCAGTCTATCCCTTTACTAGAGACCAGTGACATCACTGAGAATGCAGTCTATCCATTCACTAGAGACCAGTGACATCACTGAGAATGCAGCCTACAGTGGATATAAAAAGTCTACACACCCCTGTTAAAACGTCGGGTTTCTGTGATGTAAAAATAAATAAAAAAAAAATAAAATATGGAGACAAAGATAAATAATTTCAGAACTTTTTCCACCTTTAATGTGACATATAAACTGTACAACTCAGTTAAACAATGGTTGCATAAGTGTGCACACCCTTAAACTAATACTTTGTTGAAGCACCTTTTGCTTTTATTACAGCACTCAGTCTTTTTGGGTACTAGTCTATGAGTATGGCACACCTTGACTTGGCAATATTTGCCCGCTCTTCTTTGCAAAAACACTCCAAATCTTTTAGAATGCAAGGGCATCTCCTGTGTACAGCCCTCTTCAGTTCACCCCACATATTTTCAATGGGATTCAGGTCTGGGCTCTGGCTGGGTCATTCCAAAACTTTAATCTTCTTCTGGTGAAGCCATTCCTTTGTTGATTTGGATGTATGCTTTGGGTCGTTGTCAAGCTGAAAGATGAAGTTCCTCTTCATGTTCAGCTTTCTAGCAGAAACCTGAAGGTTTTGTGCCAATATTGACTGGTATTTGGAACTGTTCACAATTCCCTCTATCTTGACTAAGGCCGCTGTTCCAGCTGAAGAAAAAAAAAAAAAAAAAAAAAAACCCCCAAAGCATGATGCTGCCACCACCATGCTTCACAGTGGGTATGGTGTTCTTTTGGTGATGTGCAGTGTTTTTGCGTCAAACATCTTTTGGAATTATGGCCAAAAAGTTAAACCTTGGATTCATCAGACCAGAACACATTTCCCCTACATGCTTTTGGGAGACTTCAGATGTGTTTTTGCAAAATTTAGCCGGGCTTGGATGTTTTTCTTCATAAGAAGAAAAGTCTTCCGTCTTGCCACTCTACCCCATAGCCCAGATATATGAAGAAAACGGGAGATTGTTGTCACATGTACCACACAGCCAGTACTTGCCAGATATTCCTGCAGCTCCTTTAATGTTGCTGTAGGCCTCTTGGCAGCTTCTCTGACCCGTTTTCTTCTTGTCTTTTCATCAATTTTGGAGGGACGTCCAGTTCTTGGTAATGTCACTGTTGTGCCATATTTTCTCCACTTGATGAGGACTGCCCTCACTGTGTTCCATGGTTTTTTGTACCCTTCTCCTGACTGATACCTTTTAACAATGAGATCCCTCTGATGCTTTGGAACCTCTGTGCGGACCATGACTTTTGCTGGAAGATGTGACTAAGAAAATGTCAGGAAAGACCTACTAGAACAGCTGTACTTTATTTGGAGTTGATCAGAGGCACTTTAAATGATGGCAGGTGTGTACCGACTCCTATTTAACATGGCTTTGATGTGATTGCTTAATTCTGAACACAACTACATCCCCAGTTATCCCCAGGATGTGCACACTTATGCAATCACATTATTTTGTTTTTTTATGTAGCGGTAGACTTTTTAGATCCACTGTAACTATGCACTATAGACCACTGACATTACTGAGAATGCAGCCTATCCATTCCCTAGAGACCAGTGACGTGGCTTAGAATGAAGAGAAGTGTGCATATTTTGTTTTCTATATTTTCACATTGTTCGTGCTAAAGGGTTAAATCTTGAAGAAGCTATAAAGTTAAGAACATTATTTTTTTTTTTCAAAAGATTGCCATCTAAGCTATGGAGGGGGGATCCTGTCAACTCTTGCAATGGGAACCAGATGTGGACAAGTAATGAGTCAAGAGATTTCCCAGAATCCTCCACCCTACAGATGCAGCTTTAATCAGGAACAGGCAACGCATATGTAGAAAAAGGTCAACCGCTCAGCTGGAGAGCGGGTGTTCCGTCAGATTAGGCAACCTGTCAGAATTGGCAATGGAAGTGACGTTCCGTCGCCGCCATCTTGCTACACCCCGCACTCCTCCACAGTAATGATACGCTGAGAAGGGGGGAAATGGGCATCTTGTTACACCCACCGTAGTTTAGCATTTCAGTTATTTTTAACAGGAAACAAAAACACATATGGAGAAATACATTTTTTTAGAAATCCATCAGACTGTTTACATGTTGAATTTTAAAAGCAGAGATGTCCTGTCAGATTAGCAAACCTGTGAGATCAGCAGGTTTGGCGCGGCTTTTAAGTGTCAACATCTAAACAGTCCGTCGGGTTTCTAATTACTGTTTTTTCACCTTATAAGCTCCGTTTCCTGTTAAAGCGGAGCTCCACCCTAAAGTGGAGCTTCCGCTTATTGGAACCCTCCCCCCCTCCGGCACCACAATTGGCACCTTTCAGGGGGGAGGTGGGTGCAGATACCTGTACAGTACAGGTATTTGCACCCACTTCCGGCATAGATATCCGCAGAATCTGCGGATATTTACGCCACTTCCTGCAGGTCCCCCACTGTCTGCTGGGAAACACACGGATCCCAGAGACAGCGGGACCATCCTTATTGCGCAGAACGACTCGCGCATGCGCAGTAGGGAACCGGGAAGTGAAGCCGCAAGGCTCCACTTCCTGATTCCCATACCCAAGATGGCGGCGGCAGCACCCGAGAGCCGATCGAGAGATCGGCTTCGAGTGCCGACAACGCGGGCGCGCTGGGCGGGTAAGTGTCCTTATTTTAAAAGTCAGCAGCTGCAGTATTTGTAGCTGCTGACTTAAAAAAAAAAAAAAAAACACACGGCAGAACTCCCGCTTTAAATAACTGTGAAATGCAAAACTCTGGTGGGGTGTAAAAAGATGTCCGCTTGCCCCCCTCTGGGTGCATCGTTACTGTGGTGGAGTACAGGGAGCAGCAAGATGGCGGCAATGGAACATCACTACCGTTACCAATTCTGACAGGTCACCATATCCAAACGGAACACGGGCCCATTCAAATTCAACATCTAAAACAGTCCGTCGGATTTCCAATTACCGTTTTTCACCTTATAAGCTCAGTTTCCTGTTAAATAACTGTGAAATGCAAAACTCCGGTGGGTGTAAAAAGATGTCCGCTTCCCCCCTCTGGGTGTATCGTTACTGTGGTGGAGTACGGGGAGTAGCAAGATGGCGGCAATGGAACATCACTACCGTTACCAATTCTGACAGGTCACCATATCCAATGGAACACAGGCCCATTGTTGTACACCAGCTATCAGCTGTGCTTAGCACATCACAGGGGCTCTCTGCTCCCGGCACTACTATGAAACATTCCATATGTACTAAATTTCTTCCACTTTCCAGCACTGCTGTGTCCACCCAATCTCAGTGCTCAGCTTCTGGCCAAGCTTGCTCCTTCTT
Organism: Lithobates pipiens; assembly: GCF_037356315.1. Classification (NCBI taxonomy): domain Eukaryota; kingdom Metazoa; phylum Chordata; class Amphibia; order Anura; family Ranidae; genus Lithobates; species Lithobates pipiens. The sequence continues at coordinate 35,733,099 of NW_027507785.1, forward strand.
AAGTGGTCACAGCTCCATCTTACTGCAGCAACCTGAACTAAAGTAGCTCAATTATAATGAAGGTCTGATGAAATCAAGACTAGCATCAAATTATTTTATTTTTTTTACATGAGAGGCTAATAGTCCTTTTCTACACAGGGATTTTTTTTTCTAATTAAAATATTATAAGTCCTATAAATCCCGATCCCCCAGCCCTGGCTGCAAGGCAGAAAAACCCATTCCCTGTTGCCTTTTATGTTATCGGAGTTTAAAGTGTGTATAAAACCAGATTATTTTTAGTTTTGGATATACAGTGCCTTGCAAAAGTATTCACGCCCCCCTTGGCTTTTTACCTATTTTGTGACATCACAGCCTTTAGTTCAACTTTTTTTTTTTTTAATCTGAATTATATGTGATGGATCAGAACACAATAGTCTAAGTTGGGGGAAGTAAAATTTGAAAAATATATACATAAAAGCATTTTTCAGAAAAAAGAAAAAAAAACTGATAGTTGGCATGTGTGTATGTATTCACCCCCTTTGTTACGAAGCCCATAAAAATCTCTGGTGCAACGAATTACCTTCAGAAGTCACATAATTAGTGAAATGAGGTTCATCTGTGTGCAATCTAAAGGCCCATACACACGATCGGACTTTTTGACAACAAACATGCAAATTAGCTGTTTTAAGGCAACATCCGACCGTGTGCACGCTCCATCGGACATACTTTTTCGGTTTTCTTCGGACAAAAGTTCGCTCCGCAAACACAAACGTTTCAGCTTTAAAAGGCCGATCGTGTGTACAGAAAACCATAGGACTTTAGTCCAAAGTACATACACGCATGCTCAGAACCAATGCAAAAGATTAGACAACAATACAGAAGTTGACCAAAGGGTGGCAGTAAAGAGCAGAAAAACCATGTGATTTGGTGAAAGTTGGCTGAAAAAGTCCTTCCGTGTGTATGTTTAAGAAGTTCACGGCCAATGCCCTTTGTACACAAATCCACGGGAAAGTTTGTTTAACCTCCTTGGTGGCATCCCTGAGCGTGACTTGGGTTTTATTTTGTTCTGGCAGATGCGGTAATCCCGAGTCACGCTCGGGGTAACATTGCAGAGCGGCCAGCGGAGATCTTACCTTCTCCTGGCACTCCAGCGATGTTCTCCACTGTCCTCCCCTATGATCGCCGACGCAATCGCCGGCGAGATCACCGGCATCTCACTTCCTGGTTCCGTTCCCTGCGAGCAGCAGCGACGCATGGGAGTGGAACTAGGCGGGAATTAAAAAAAAAAGTAAAATAACACAAACACATAAAAAGAGGTGATACACTGTAATCTGAGAGGATTAGACTGTATCATCTCTTTATCTGACTGATAACTGTACAGTGCCCCTTGCCTCCAATAAAATAATCTAACATGGCATCAAAAAAAGCGCCACTCCGCTACAAAATTGCCTTTGGACCAGCTGAGCGACAGCGACACGGAGTTGCTCGTAGAACTTAGAGATAGAGAGTCGTGGGGAGAATTGTCTGACAGTGACACGGATCTGGCAAGTGACAGCGGTGATGATCATGCACCCGACCTCAGTGATGTGCGCATTTGGTACCCTATCAACTGCGATACGGACCAGGTAGCGCCGCCAAGATTCCCCTTCACTGGATCACCTGGGATGAAGGTAGATGTAGAGCGTGACAACCCTCTGGCATACCTGCAGTTATTCCTCACTGAGGAGGTATTTGAAAAAATTGTCAGAGACAAATCGCTACCAAGAGCAGAAATCCGCTACGCTGCATGCCAGGTTTTCCTGAAGCAGAAAGTGGGAACCGGTGACCAAAGAGGACATCTGGCAGTTTCTGGGACTCATTATTCTTCAGGGGGTGGTGGGGAAACTGCTCCAGAAATGGTACTGGACCACCAATAAATTACTGGCCACTTCGTTTTTTGGCGCCGTGATGTCCGAATACCGTTTTTCCCTCATCATGAAGTATTTCCACTTCACGAACAATGAAGAAGAGTTTTATGAGGCTACGCATCCTGCACCCAAACTAAAAAATATCTGGGAGGTATGCCAAATTATAGTGACCAATTTCCAGCGGACCTACGTGCCAGAAAGGGACGTCTGCGTGGATGAAAGCTTGATGGCCTACAAGGGATGCCTGAGCTGGATACAGTTTATTGCATCCAAAAGAGCACGGTTTGGCATAAAATCCTACATGCTCTGCGAGTCATCCACTGGGTACATCTGGAATTCCGTCATTTACACCGGTAAAGGCACAAGTTCAACCCCAGGTACAGCGGCTATGGGATGGCCACATCATCAGTCCTTCTATACGTCTCTGGAACGGTTTGAGGTTTTGCTACAAAACAAGACCGATGCGTATGGTACTGTTAGGCCTAACCAACGTGACATGCCATCTATGTTTTCCAAGAAAAAGCTAAAAACCGGAGAATTGGTTGCCTGGCAGCAGGGTAAGATGATGGCAATGCGATGGCAAGACAAGGACGTGTGTCTCATGAGCACGGTGCACAATACCTCCACTGCCATGGTCCACACAAAAGGTGGGAAAGATGTGCTAAAGCCGCAAGTCGTGATAGACTAATTGCACTATGGGAGGGGTTGACAGAGCCGATCAGGCAATGACATTTTATCCGGCTATGCGCAAACAGCAAAAAAAAAAATATAAAAAGATTTTCCGGCATCTTCTGTAACAATGCCTTTGGAATTCATATATTCTATACAGAGCAAAGAGTGACAAGCCTCTTGTTCATTCTATCTGGAAGGTGGCTGAGCAGATTTTTGTCAAACACCAGACACCATCAGGAGCTGCGAACAGACCTGGACGACGTGCCGTTGACGTTGCCAACCCAGAATGCCTAACAGGTCGTCACTTTATGGACTACATACCACCAACCGCAAAAAAGGCAGCACCTACCAGGATGTGCGTGGTTTTCTGTTCAAAGAGAGATGGCAATGGAAAAAAAGTCTGAAAAGAAAGCCGGTTCTATTGTCCGGTTTGTGATGTTGGACTGTGTGCTGTACCTTGCTTCAAAATTTATCACACTCAGGATGTTTATTGAATTTTCTTTGTTTGACAAATTTCATTATTTCGCATTACATTATTGAATAAAATTATATTACTTATTAGATTATAATTCATGATTTTGTGTTTCAAACTTTATCACATCTGGGATGTCTACTAGAGTCTTGTTTGGTCAGGTTTAAGTAATTACTAAGAATTGCAGGCCTATAATACATAACACCAAATTTCCATGCAAAAGAATTGTACCGCTTTTGGTACAAAATTCCTGACATAATCATACCGCCAAGGAGGTTAAAGTCCGATCGTGTGTATGACGTTTAAGTGTCACATGATCTGTCATTACATATACACACCTTTTTGAAAGGCCCCAGAGGCTGCAACACCTAAGCAAGAGGCACCACTAACCAAACACTGCCATGAAGACCAAGGAACTCTCCAAACAAGTAAGGGACAATGTTGTTGAGAAGTACAAGTCAGGGTTAGGTTATAAAAAAATATCCAAATCTTTGATGATCCCTAGGAGCACCATCAAATCTATCATAACCAAATGGAAAGAACATGGCACAAAAGAAAACCTGCCAAGAGACGGCCGCACACCAAAATTCACGGACCGGGCAAGGAGGGCATTAATCAGAGAGGCAGCACAGAGACCTAAGGTAACCCTGGAGGAGCAGTAGAGTTCCACAGCAGAGACTGGAGTATCTGTACAAAGGACGACAATAAGCTGTACGCTCCATAGAGTTGGGCTTTATGGCAGAGTGGCCAGAAGAAAGACATTACTTTAATCAAAAAGCCACGTTTTGAGTTTGTGAAAAGGCATGTGGGAGACTCCAAAAATGTATGGAGGAAGGTGCTCTGGTCTGATGAGACTAAAATTTTACTTTGGCGCAAACCTATCACATCACATAAACAGCAGTCAGGACTGGGAAACTTGTCAGAGTTGAGGGAAAGATGGATGGTGCCAAATACCCTTGAGCAAAACCTGTACCACTCTGTGTGTGATTTGAGGCTAGGATGGAGGTTCACCTTCCAGCAGGACAATGACCCCAAACACACTGCTAAAGCAACACTTGAGTGATTTAAGGGGAAACATGTAAATGTGTTGGAATGGCCTAGTCAAAGCCCAGACCTCAATACAATAGAAAATCTGTGGACAGACTTAAAGATTGCTGTTCACAAGCACCAACTTGAAGGAACTGGAGCAGGTTTCAAGGAGGAATGGGCAAAAATCCCAGTGGTGAGATGTGACAAGCTCATAGAGACTTATCCAAAGCGACTTGGAGCTGTGATAGCCGCATAAGGTGGCTCTACAAAGTATTGACTTTAGGGGTGTGAATAGTTATGCACATCGACTTTCTGTTATTTTGTCCTATTTGTTGTTTGCTTCGCAATAAAAAAAAAAAAAAAATCTTCAAAGTTGTGGGCATGTTCTCTAAATTAAATGATGCAAATCCTCAAACAATCCATATTAATTCCAGGTTGTGAGGCAACAATACACGAAAAATGCCAAGGGTGGGATGAATACTTTTGCAAGGCACTGTAGCTGTGTCAGAGACAATGGTCACCAGGACAAATAGAGAGGGGGGATCTCCCCAACAGGGTAAAAACACACACACACACACACACACACACACACACACACACGGGTTACAACACTTCCTCATTCAATCCAAAATAGAAAGGAAAAAGGTTTTGGCTTTACATAAACTTTAAAATGGTACGCCGAATGGAACTCAGCCATCAATGCCATTTCACAAGTACTTATAATTGTGATACAGTCACATTCATACAGCTAAATCAACTCTGCATAGAAGCTTCTTCTATTGTTATACATGTAAGAAATGCTGGCATATATGATGAAGTGAAGAAGAATGGAACATGGTTTGTGAGAATGTCAAAGGGGAGGATATTAGCTGCCCCTTGATGATGTTGGTTGTGACTATACGTGTAGAGGGAGCCTCATCAGTGACGTCATCACGCTCGCAATATGTCTTGTGGTAAGTAACCCTATTTTGTGAGTACCTCACTTTAATTTTTAATAAAAAAGTTCATACTTTATTACACTATGGGGTTTTCATTTCTCTTTGGTGCAAAATTATTGGGCCTGATCTGATCGGCGTCTATGTGTGAGAAGAGCCAAGTCCCTTCTGCCATTATAATCAAGAGTATTTAGACCTCTTATATTATGGGGTCTTGATTTCTGCTAAGCAGTTCTGCGTTTTAATGTGGTGGAGGAAGAAACACCTTACACTGAGCATAAATACTGTCTTAAACAGACCTAATTTAGTCTCACTGCGTTTGAGCACTCCTTTCACTTATATTTATTATTTTGGGTTTATGGATATTTGCTCCTTTTGCACTATAGTAGATTGTGAAAATTTAAGCCCCGGTTCACACCGGTGCGACTTGTCATGTGATTTGACAGTTCCAAATCGCTTGACAAGCTGCACCCCATTGCCGGCAATTGAACCGTTCACATCGCTGTGGCTCATGTCGCAAAGGGGTTTTGCAATATTTTTTATGGATTTCATTACAATTTGAATAGACTTTTGTTGAATGAAGTTTCAAGCCACAATGAAATCGATAGTGCAAAGTCACGCTGAAGTAGCACAATTTCAAAGCCGCACCTTTGTGAACCAGGGCTAGAGGGACAGCACAACATTATTTTTTTTTTAAAGTGCATGATGGATGTATCCTTAGGGCCAGGTCACACCATAGAAACAGTCTGGATGCGCTCCAGATGCTTTTTTGCATGCGCGGTTTTGATGCATTCCGGGGCGTTTTTTATGCAGTCCAGTGCATTTACCCCCCCCCCCCTTTTTTTAAGAACATGGGTGTTCCAGTGCATTTTTGGTGCATTCCTGTGAGTTTTTGATACTTTTAACAGCATTCCAGTACAGTCCAGTGCAGGAAAAATGCAGCATGTTCTATTTCTAATTCTGGAACTGCGTTTTTGATGCAGAAAAAAAAAATGTACTGGACTGCATGTGGTGTGAACTGGCCCTAATATCAATGAGTGCTGCTCTTCTTATTGGGTGGATTGGAGTTGGTCTTTATTTTTGGATCCATTATTTCACAGTTGGGCACTAAGCACAGATTTTATTTTATTTTGTATTCCCGTTGTCTACCAAGTACTGAAAAGCAGTTCTTACATGGGCAAGAATGCATGTACAGTCCCTAAAAGGGTTCCTGCACCATTTCTACAACAATACCCAAGTTTTGGTTATTAAACGATTGAGAAATCTTCTGATCCATGAATGTAGCAACACAAAAACAAAGATTCCAAGACATGCAGCTAATGTACCTGGTGGAATACCGGTTCCTTCCAATTTAAGTAGACCTGAGAAGAAGAAAAATTACAATGATTAAAAGTTGACCAAAAAAACCCTGTACCCAACCCTACATATTCTGATTTGCAGTGGGGAATGCAAATAGAATTCTGGGGTGCATCACAAGCTCTTTAGCTACTACTAGAGGGGTCCCATTCCAATCTATAGATCTTTAGTTACCACTAGAATAACCACCAGCAGGAGGAAGGAGGTCCTCATTCCAATCTATAGATCTTTAATTGGCGGGGGCTTGGCTTGATGGTGGAGCGAGCGGCTGCATTGAAACACCGCTCCGCTCTCAACACCCATCCTACCCTTATCCTGGGTCCTACCTCCTCACCTAAGGTGCCAAATCCTTCCCCACAGCAGCGGGAACCCATCAGGCTGGCTGACATGGTGAAGTACGGGGTGCTCTAGCCCCCCATCTGCGATAGACAATATGGCGCCGGGACACATGCAGGGCAAGCAGACACGCTGCAGGCATCCTCCTCTGCTGACCGGAGCTCTGCTACAGGGGCGAGTATCTCAACTCCTGCTACCTTGCACACCCAAGTAGACCCCCTTTGTCCCAGGACTCCCAGCAACACGATGAGGGCAACCAGGACGTAGATTCTCCCCCTAATGAGCCTACACTGTCCACTATCATGCTGGCTATACAGGACTGTAAGGCCTCACTCTCCACAAAGATTGCTTCTATATGTCTGGACTTCTCCCTTCTGAAGCAGGATGTCCAGAACCTACGTGATAGAACCAGGGACATGGAGGAACGTATCAGTTTCCTAGAAGACACTGTGCACCCCTTGTCAGTTAATGTGCGTGTTACTACCAGTGAGATGGTTGCCTCTCTCGCCAAAAATATGATTTAGAGAATCGTTCGTGCAGGAACAATCTCCGTTTTGTCGGGTTTCTTGAACGAGCAGAAACGTTTCTATACTCATGGCTGCAGGACATCTTTGGTATTAATGCACCCTCATTCTCAAACTTGCATACCGCCCCCACCCTAGTCCTCCCCCAGTGGCAGCGCCCCCATGCTCCCTTATTGCACGGATGCTTAACCTTCAGGACAAGGTGGCAATTCTACGCCTGGCAAGAGAAAATGGTCCAAGCAAGTACAATGGCAATACCTCATTTCTCAGCTGAAGTCCAGTGCCAACGCATCTCTTTTGCAGCAGCGAAGTCCCGCCTGCGTGCTGAAGGCCTACCACATGCTATGCTTTTCCCCGCCAAGCTGTGAGTCATTCATGATAGTAAGGCCCACTTCTACACCAGCCCCAAAGAAGCCATGTCGTGGCTGAGTGACCATTATGGGAACCTGCCCAGATGCAGGGGTGAATGACAGCAGTATTAACTCCTTGAAATTGCCTTCTGCCCCATTACTACAGATCCAGGGGTTTCTACACATTTTTAACTAGGCTACAACATTTATATCTGTTTCGTCCACCATGTTGCCTTCTGCCCCATGATAATCCTGGTCCCCCCTCCAGCACATTAACGGGGAGCACTTCACCACTGCACCTGGCCTTCTCTCTCAAAGTTATTCTTTACCTGGCCTGAATATTATACCTCCTGATCAGCAGAGAGGCTAGTGGTATTTGACTTCCCCTACATCAACGGAGGTTCTGTATCCTTGAAAAGGACCTCTTTATATGATTCATGCTTTCTTTTGAGAGCCCCACTGGATGCCACATTACCCCCTCACTGGTTAGTGGCGCGGCCAAGGAACAGTTCTCAACTCCACTGACAGTTTAGGGAGGCTTTCTAGGTTTAGGGATCCAAGGCTCGCTTGGGATGGCCAAGCGGGGTGGGGGCATGGGTTTTCTGTTGGACTCTTGGACTTTTTTTTTTCCTTTTTTTACCTTTTGTATTTTTTATGGGTAATGCCCATGGCAGAATATTGATTTTTCATGTTCACTACCTTTATGGCTCTCTAGCGGTAGATGTACACATTGTAATGTATGCATATTTGAAAACATTTTAGGTGGCACGACCTCTTAGGTTATACATGTGATTATATTCATGCCCTTATGTGATTATTTTGTACTGACTACTCAGCCATGGTGAAGCCCTTACGGATAAAAAGCAGTCCCTGGTCTTCTCAGTTTTAAATTTTTTTCGCACCCATATCATATGCCTCCAAGAAACTCGCCTTACTGGAACTAAGGTGAGAGCCCTCAAACGCCCGTGGCTGGCCCAATATGATCATACTGCTCACACAAATTATTCTGAGGGGGTCTCTATTCTGCTGGCTGAATCTCTCCCCGCTGAAATTCTACAAGTTAAAACAGACCCCGATGGGAGATTTATTGTACTCGCCTTACAAATTTCCTCTGTCACATTCACCCTTGTTAACATTTATATCCCTGCCCCATTTTTAGCAGAGGTGCTGTCCAAATTGTCCCTCTAGCTGCGGTCCAGACCCTCTACTTTATGTAGCGGAATTTAAACGCCATTTAAATCCTACTATGGACCGCTTGGGGGGTTGGTGGTAGGCCCTTCCCCTCATTTGTAGACTGGACACAGGTTCATGGTCTCACGGAGGTATGGCGCTGGAAACATCCGTGTGCCAGTATTCCTGCCACTCTGACTCTTTCCACACCATGTCTCGAATTGACATTGGCGTTTGCCACAACGAACACTCTTCCCATTGTCTCTGCTGTTTCCCCATTTGCCCAGAGGGGTTTCGGATCATGCTTCTCTGTGGACCTCCTCCTCCCTGGCTTGGGCTCTACTATTTGGTGCTTGAATCCTTGGAGGAATTTGGTGCTTGAAACTGGCTGGAGGACGAGGTGGTGCAGGGGGAATGTAGAAAGGGCATTTCAGGCTACTGGAGAGACAATCTGGGCACAGTGGATCCCTCCACAGAACGTGAGGCTTTTAAAACTACATTACGGGGTATCTTTATGTCCATCACTGGTGTTATAAGCAAAAATAACCGACAACTTACTAATTAGAAACAGTCATGGTGTAAGTGGAGTCTGCCTATGCCTCTAATCCTGTCCCCGACACAAGAGACGCATGGCTACAGAGTCACAGAGACTATGGACTCCGTTTGCTTGATCTTACATAAAAATGTATGTTACATGCTACCCAGAAATCATTTGAACATGGTAACAAACCTGGACGTATCTTAGCCTACCTGACCGTCCCCCCATTTCTATCCCACGTAGCCTTACTACACAAGGCCAAATCAGTGACACCCCTAAGGATATTATGGAAACTTTTTTAAGCTTCTACAAGGACCTATATACATCCAGAGCGGACTATACCGAATTCCAACTGAATGACTACCTAGCTGACATATCTCTCCCCTCCCTATCAACTGAGGGAAGAGATGAGTTAGAGGCACCCATTTCGGTTGATGAGATGCAGCAGCCATCTCACAACTACCTACACATAAGACCCCAGGCCTAGATGGCTATCTAGCCGAATGGTATGCTCAATTTAAAGATCTATTATGCCCATATCTCTTGCATACATATAACAAAGCCGTGGACGGTGGAACCCTTCCCCCCACCATGCGAGAGGCTTTGATTGTACTTCTACTAAAACCCTGTAATGACCCACTCAAATGTGATTCCTACTGCTCAATATCTCTCATCAATGTGGATGTCAAAATCCTGGCCAAAGTGCTGACGAAAGGGGTGAATACTGTAGTTGGGACCTTGGTTAACAGTGACCAGTGGGGCTTTATACTTGGCAGGTCCACCAGAATGAATATCCGCAGACTGTTCCACAATATTCAGTACCCACGTGACTGTCCCTCCACTCGTGCCATCGTATCCCTGGATACCTGTAAAGCATTCGACAGTGTGGAATGGCCATATTTCTTTTGTATGTTACAACTGTGTGGCTTTGGCCCCCATGTTATAGCATGGATAAAACTCCTTTACACCTCCCCAGTGGCCTGCATTCAGGTTAATTCACATGCTACTGACTTTTCCAATCACTAGGGGCACCAGGCAGGGGTGCCCGATGTCGCCCCTCCTGTTTGCCCTGGCCATGGAGCCTCTTTCAGTACGCATTCGCTCCTCTCCCTCAATCAAGGGTCTCCCTATTGCCACCATAGAGGAGCGGGTCTCGCTATATGCGGACGATATCCTAGTATACCTGGCCAACACAAATGAGTCGTTCCACACTTTTCTATCTGAAATTACCGTACATATATTTGGCGATTATTCTGGCTTCCAGGTGAATTGGGGCAAAAATCCAATCTTTTTCCTTTGGATTCCGCTGCAATTCCCCAGATTCACCTGGAGTCCAGATTGCAGGTGGTGTCCTCTTAGGTATCTCGGGGGTTCTAGTACAGAAGCCTCTGCCTATATCATTCATTTTTATTACATTATACACGATTTACATAGCACCATCAGTTTCTGCAGCGCTTTACAATGTATAGGGGGGACAATACAATTACAATACAGTTCAATACAAAAGGCACAGGAGGGCCCTGCTCATAGAGCTTACATGCTAAAAGGGAGGGGGTGGTGGTACAAAAGGTAATAGCTGCAGAGAATGAATTGATAAATTTGATAAATTAATGATTTGATGATTTAATGATTTAATAAATTAGACCCCTTATTAACACAACTGCAAGAGCAAACCAAGCAATGGCTGTACTTGCCTTTGGACCTTATGGTAGGGCCAACACCCTAAAAATGATCTAGCTACCTAAATTGCTGTATATACTGGCTAATGCCCTGTGCAAAATCCCAACGTCTATTTTTAAACGCATAAATGTGATATGTATGGCATTTCTTTGGAATGGTAAACCCCCAAAAGGTAGCTCTTGAAATGCTAAGATTGCCAACACATTTGGTGGGCTTGGAGTTTCCTGACTTATCTATATCATCTAGCATCTCAACTGGTACATATCGATGACTGGCTACACCCAGCTGCAGCGAATGCTTGTACTACTACAGAGAGAACTATTGCATCATCCCTAGAGACCCCACACAACATCATCTACAGAGGCAGAGTCCCATCCCGCCCTGGCACCTCTTTACTAGCCACCTCTTTTTCAGTATTCAATTACATTGTTAAGATGATATCTACACATACTTGGTTGACATCCCCCAATAACCCCATGCGGTTCAATCACAATCTACAGGAACTGTACGTTATGCCTGACCCTAACCACTGGAACTCAAAGGGGGTTAAATACCCGTGTCATTTATACAATGCACAGGGCTTTAAATCCTTTTATCAGCTACACCTTGACTTTGACTTGCCACGCTCCTACCTGTTCTATTACTATCAGCTCAGACATGCTGTTCGTGCCCAATTTGGTTCCCTAGATGACCCCACTACCCTATCCCCATTGGAGAAATTACTGAGACACCCCGATTCTACTAAACTGGTCTCCACCTACTATGCTGCCCTAATGACTGACTAACTCCAGATTTCGAAGGCCCAGGCAAAATGGACTTCTGTGGACATTCCCCTTACAGATGATGACTGGACCGAATTTAGTGACACATACAAAACCTCAGTAATCTCATCAAGGGATTGCATTATATGGGTTAATATTTTCCATCATTCCCACCTTACCCTGGCTAGGTTACATAAAATGGGGTTATCGCCCTCGGCTAAATGTTTCCGAGGCTGGGGTCAAACGGTTTCTGGTCATGTCCCGTGATCCAGGCCCTCCCGGTGGAAGTGGGCTCTCTCATATCCTAAGCATTAGCTCTCCCAAACATTATCCACCCCAAGAACTGCCTTCTGGACATCTTTGGTGACCTGCATATAACGTCCCATGCTAAGAGACTTCTCTGTATACTTTATTTTTATGTTAAAAGGACTTATTGTCCTGGAAGGGGGCAAAGACTTCTCCAAAATCCCTCTGGTTAAAGTTAATTAATGATTCTATACCACTATATAAAATCACTATAAAACATTTCACAAGATCTGGGGTAGATGGATAGCTAGTCCTTTGACCTTACCCCCAAAGTGAACATATCCCAAAGCTACTCCCAGGTCATGCCATGTCCTTTAATATCCTGGTGAACACTGTTGCTAAATTTGCACCAATAAGTGTGTCTGAACCACGTTTATGTATCTAAATACAATATGCGATTTATGCATCAACTTATGTTTATTGACTGTAAGACCTACTGCTTGTTACTGTATACTAATGACCAACCCAGTTTTATTTTTATTTTTTATATGTTGGTTTCGTCTTGAAACTTAATAAAAATATCTTTAAAAAAACAAAAATGACCAGTTACACTTACCGGTAACGTCTTTTCTAGGAAATCTTCCAGGACGGCACACCTGAGAGATGACTGGTCCACCTGACAGGAAACACAATCAACAACAAGTTTAAAAGTCCCCACCCCTCCCTCAGACCCTCAGTTATGGTAAAGAAAATCCCACACCGGTGTCAGAGGGAACATTCTGTGAGGAATCAATATACCACACCAATAAAACAAGGGTAGGGAGTAGGCCTGCCGTCCTGGAAGATTTCCTAGAAAAGACGTTACCGGTAAGTGTAACTGGTCATTTTCTCCAGTCATCTTCCAGGACGGCACACCTGAGAGGATAAGCAAGAAGTTCAGGCCTACTTTTAGGGCGGGACAACCGCTTGTAGGACCTTCCTGCCAAATGCCAAATCCTGAGGGGACAACAGCTCCACTCTGTAGTGCCTCAGAAAAGTTCTATGGCTCGTCCATGTTGCTGCTCTGCAGATCTGGTCGATTGAGGCGCCTGCCTTCTCTGCCCAGGAGGTCGCCAGGGATCTGGTTGAATGCGCCTTAAGGCGGGTTGGTACTGGTTTACCTGCCTGCCTATATTGTCTAACCCATCTAGCTATCGTTGTCTTAGAAGCTTGTAGACCCTTTCTCTTCCCTGAGAAGGTGATCAATAAGTGACTGGATCTCCTAAAGTCTTTCACTCTTTCCAAATAGGCTAGGAGACAACACCTGACATCTAAGAAATGGAACCTTTCCTCTTCCTTATTCTTGGGATTCTGGCAAAAAGACGGGAGAATAATCTCCTGTGTCCTGTGAAATAGTGAAGCCACCTTTGGCCAATAAAGAGGATCCTGAGTGAGGATTACCCCATCCTCTAGGATGTGCAAAAAAACAGTTCTTTAATCGAAAGGGCCTGTATATCACCCACCCTTCTGGACGTAGTGATAGCCAGAAGGAAGGCCAACTTAAAATGATAAAAGTTTAACAGAAATTTGAGCCACTGGCTCAAAAGGCCCCCTTGTTAGGGCATCTAATACCAGGGACAGGTCCCATGGAGGGCAACTGACCGACCTGACTGGAACTACCCTTTCCCTGGCCAACAAAAATCTTTTTATCAGCGGCTCCTGTCCTAGCTTCCTATCAAAAAAACACGGACAGGGCTGCCACCTGGACTTTTAGGGTGCTGACTGAAAAACCCTGGTCCACCCCCTCTTGAAGAAAGTCTAGGATGGTAGGTATCATCTGGAGAACCCCCTCCTTAGACTGCAGCCAATGGGAGAAAACTTTCCAGACTTTTGCATAAATTTTTCTGGTGACGCCTTTCCTACTGAGGAGAAGAGTGTCTATCACTCTCTCCAAACAGCCCCTGTCACGGAGTATTTCCCTCTCAAAAGCCATGCTGTCAGAGAGAGACGTCCCGGGTCGGGGTGAAAGACTGGACCCTGACTGAGCAGGTCTCGTTGCACCAGCAGATGCAACTGGGGAGCTACCGAGAGACTCTGAATGGTGGGAAACCAAACCCTCTTGGGCCACCAGGGTGCTATTAGCACCAGGTCTGTCCTTGAGTAGGTTAACTTCTGTAGGACTCTGGGAAGGAGTACCAGTGGGGGAAAGGCATAAGCCAGCCTGAAATTCCACACCTGTACAAGAGCGTCTATCCCTTTTGCTTCTTGATCCTTGTAAAGGGAGAAAAATCTGCTGACCTTCGCATTCCTCCGGGAAGCGAATAAATCTATTTCTGGCTTGCCGAAATGTCTGCAAACCAGGAAGAAGATTTCTTTGCTCAATCCCCATTCCCCTGAAGGATGGGCTGTCTGCTTAAGAAATCTGCCTGTAGATTGAGTGAGCCTTTTATATGAACCGCTGACAGTGAAAGGACCTTCCTTTCTGCTTCCCCAAGGATTTGCTGCGCTAACCCCCTCAGTTTGCCAGACCTTGTTCCTCCTTGGTGATTTAAGTATGCCACCGTGACCTGGTTGTCCGAGAGGACCTGAACCTCTCTGTCCTGCAGCTACTGTTGGAAATAGTCTAGGGCCTTGCCTACAGCCAGGAGCTCCCTGAAATTGGAGGATTCCCTGGCTTGGCTGTGGTTCCAAGACCCTTGGGCATACTGGTCTACCAGATGAGCCCCCCAGCCCCAAGCGCTGGAGTCCATGGTCAAGACTAATGGGTTTACCTGGGCCCAGGGGCGACCTTTCACCAAATCAGGTTACTGCCGGTATGCAGGCCGTCATGAGGCCCAGCAGTCTCATTATATATCTCAGAGAGGCTTCTCTTCTTTCGAGAAGGGTGACAACCGCATTCTGGACCTTCACTACCTTTTCCGCTGGTAAGAACACCCTCTGTGCCTGTGAATCTAACAGGTAGCCTAGGTATAGTTTGGACGGAGAAGGTGTCAGTAAGGACTTCTCCCGGCTGACCAACCAGCCCAAGGTTTCCAGAACCTCTAACACAATGTCTCTGTCTATCACTGCTTGCTTCTGATCCACACTGTAGATCAGCAAGTCGTCTAGGTAGGGTATTAACCTTATGCCCTGTAAGTGTAGATATGCTACGACCTTGGCCATCACTTTTGTGAATAACCTTGGGCTTGCCGCCAGCCCAAAGGGAAGAGCTCTGAACTGCCAGTGTTCTACTCTCTGTTGTATATGGACTGCGAAACGTAGGTATCTCTGATACTCGGGAGCAAAGGGTACATGTAAATATGCGTCATTCAGGTCCAGAGTGACCATAAAAACTCCTGCCTGAAGATGTTTTCTTACTGAGTAAATACTTTCCACCCTGAACCTCTTCTGAAGTAAGTAACGGTTTAGTGCTCTCAGATTTATTATTAAACTAAATCTGCCTGAGGGTTTTGGAACCACAAATACGTGTGAGTAAAAAAAAAAAAACCCTGGGCTAATTGACTGGCTGGTACTGGAGCAATGTTCCTTGCTCTGCCAGCTCCTTTAAATTTTCCAGTAAACCCGCTGCCCTGGCTGGGTCCCTGGGAGGAAAGGCAATTAGAAAATTCTGTGGGGGAAGACTTTGGAATTCCAGTCTGTACCCTACTTCTAAGAGATTTAAAATATATGGACTCTGCGTAATCCTTTTCCAATGGGGAAGGAAGTTGCTGAGTCTTGCGCCCACTCCTATGGTGGCGCATTTACCCTCTTTCTGAGAGGTTCCGGAACTGGAAAAAAGAATTGTACTCTTATCCTTTCCTTTTCCACCTCTTCCTTTGTTCAACTTTCCCTTTATGATGAGTCCTTGAGTGGGGGCCTCGAAAAAATTTCTTACCCCTTTCCCTCTTGGGTTTTACCGGGAACTTCTTTCCCTTTTCAGTAGATCGGAACCAAACCTGATCCAAGCCTGACCCAAACAAACGGGAACCCTCAAAGGGAATGCCACACAAACGGGATTTGGAAGTGAAATCTCCATCCCAGGTCTTTACCCATAGGGCCCTCCTGGCGGAGTTTAAGAGTGCTGCTGTCTTAGCTGTGGTCCTAACAGTCTCCACCGCTGCATCTGCCACATACGCTACCGCTCGACTGATTACCTCCAGTGATTCCAAAATATCTTTAGTCTCCTCACCCCGGGAGACGTGATCTATTGATTTGCCAAGCCAGGTGTCTGTATTTCTGGCTACTCAGGCGGAAACTAGGGCCGGCGCCATTGCTGCCGCATTCGCCTCCCAGGCCCCTTTTAGTAAAGTCTCAGATTTCTTATCCATCTGATCTTGGATATTTCCAGAATCTTCAAAGGATAAATCCGACCTCTTGGACACCTGTGCCAGGGCTGCATCCAAACGAGGGGTTTTTTAAAAAATCTTTCCTCCTCCTCACCCTTAAAGGGACACCTTTTCCAAGCTTACAGTCTGAGAAGCTTACGTTCAGGTTCCTTCCACTCTCTGAGGACTATCTCCTTCAGAGACTGGTGGATGGGAAAGGTTCTGGCCTGCAACCTTCCTAGGCCCCTATACACCCTGTCCTGTGCTGAAACTTGGGCAGAGGGGACCTGGATATCCTCCGAGGTGTAAATGGCCTTTAAAAGACCCTCCATGTCCTCACTTGGGAACAAAAAACCCCCAGGTTTTGCCTCCCCCTGGCTATCCTGGTCCGAATCCTCCCCAGAAGTAACTTCTGGGACCTGACCTTCCTCCACTCAGACAATAGGGAGGCCTGGCCCTGGCTCTCCGTATAGGATGTGGAAAAATTTTCTTGTGGGTGAGGAATCTCTCTCTCAGAGGGACTCTCATCCTGCTCTTCACTAGAGTAGTTTGAAAAGATTGAAGGGTGGCTAACATTTCAGACTGTAAAGCCCTACCTTCCTTCACGACCTGAGCGGTCTCCCTGCCTGCGAGTTTAAAGATATACCTATCGCAGAAAGGTTTGCTGTGGTCCTGTGCTAATTTAGCATTACAATAACCACAGCGTTTGGACTTTGAAGTAGCCTTTTCTATAGACCTACAGGCTGACCCCTGGGCAGAGCCTTCAGTCCCTGTAAAATAGGAAATTTAACAATTAGCTACTCAAGTCTAAAAGGGCCAAGGGGAGTCTACCTCAGAGTACCCCGCCCCTCAAAACACAGCTGGATCACTCACCCCCTGTGGCGACCTCAATAGCTGTCTGCTCAGACGGACCTTCCAGTTCCATGACGATTTTAGCTGCCCTGCAGAATCGCTGGGTTAAGGCACAGTCCTGAGCGTTCCCCTGTTTGCCTTTGAAAGTGCTGCAAGGTAAACGGCGTTTTCACAAACAGTAGCCGGGGTGCTTCACTGCAGCCTCTGCTGTTTGAATATTCCCGCCGGTCGGCGCCATCTTTAGGAGGTCCGTCGGCCGGAAGTGACGTACGGCCTCTTCCGGACCTGCGCCGTGCAGTTGGAACGCACGCCAATGCGTCCAGACCTCCCAGCCTCCATCCAGAAATCCGATGGCCGGAAGTGATGCATCCGGACTTCCGGACCTGCGCCGTAGAGCTGGAACGCACGCCACCGCGTTCAGCACTGGAGGAATGCAGCTTACCACCAACGAACAGTCGCTCAAGGTAGGCAAACACAAATGGGGAGCAGCACGTTTAGGACAACTCCCCTGTCCCACGAAGCTGCAAACAGGGCTCCTAAAGGAGACCTTAAGCGAGGACTATCTCCCCCAGGTGTCTCTGGGGGTTGCAAGGGAGAAAGGCAGACCCTGTCCGCTGAGCCCCACAAACAAGGATAATCCTCTCTAGGAAAAAGCGAGGTCCCAGACCTCTCCATAAAAAAATAAAAGGAGAAACTTGGTTTCGCTGTCATCTGTGGGAAACACAATCAAGAACTGAGGGTCTGAGGGAGGGGTGGGGACTTTTAAACTTGTTGTTGATTGTGTTTCCTGTCAGGTGGACCAGTCATCTCTCAGGTGTGCCGTCCTGGAAGATGACTGGAGAAAAACAGATCTTTAGTTACCACTAGCGGTATCACCAGCTGGAGGAAAGGGGTCCTAATTCCCCAACATAGATATTTGATTACCACTTGAGGGGTCACCAGCAGGAGGAAGGAGGTCCTGGTTCTTCTATATAGATCTTTAGTTATCACTAGAGGGACTCACCAGCAGGAGGCGGAAGGTCCCAATTCCCCTATATAGATATTTGATTACCGCTAGAGGGATCACCGGGTAGAGGAAGGGTGTCCCGATTCCCCTATATAGATATTTAGTTACCCCTACAGTACAGGAGTCACCAGCAAGAGGTAGGAGGTACCGATTCCTCTACATAGATCTTCAGTTATCACTAGAGAGGTCACCAGCAGAAGGAAGGAGGGAGGTCCTGATCCCCTTATATAGATCTTTAGGTATTAGTAGAGGGATCATGAGCAGTAGGTCCCGATAACTCTACATAGATCTTTAGACTTCATTTAGAATAGCTCTGGTGACTTCACTTAAAGTCTAAGGGATAAAACATATTAAGATCCTGCTGTCTATTTTAATCTGTACAGTCTGGAGGAAAGAAAAATTGGAATATGATGGAAACCTCCTGTGATGCATTTTCCATGAGACTGTACCAAGAACACGGGGACATGACTTCAACCTAGCAGGAGGAGGAGAACTCCAAACTAACTTTATTATTATTTTACTAAAAGAGTAGTTGAAGCTTGAAACTCCCAGCAGAGGTAATGAGTCAGCCAACAGCAAGTGAATTTAAACATGCATTGGACAAAAACACAGATTTATACTCAAAGTAAAAAAAAAAAAAAAAAAAAAGAAGGAGGAGGGGGGGGGGGGGGGGGGCTGGGGGGTGCAGACTCAAAGCACCACTTTGTCTTGTCTGCCGTTTACTCCTTTATATTTCACATTCAGTTTTTGAGACAAAGTGACACACAGCATATTGAATTAGCACACAATATAGCAAAACGATAAAGAAAAAAAAAAAAAAAAAACACACTTACTAGTGTTACTGTTAAACTGAAAAGTCCTAGCAGAAATAGCAACACGTAATTATATGAATTTCTGCCCTTGAAACATTCATATCTGCAACAAATAAAAAGCGTAATTAAAGTCGACTTCTTGATAAATCACACTTCACATCAACAGAACAAATCAGCATTGACAAATAATTCTATGAATTAAAAGGGGCCTCTTTCTTATTATCAAAATGAAAGTTATTACTCCAGACATAAAAACATGGTTTTACTTTAATGCATTTCCTCGATTATGGTAAAAAAAAAAAAAAAACGCCCATCACCTTTGATAAAAAAAAAAGTGTTAGGGATGTGGGGACACTTTTGTTTTTAATTACGTTTTATTGTGAGACTAAGAACAATGGCCGCAACATTTGGCCAGCAGGTTCTGTGATCACTTATCACAGGGAATTATAAAATATACTTTGTGATAGCAATAGGCAGTGAGAGATGCTTTTTTTTTTTCCCCCTCAGAGATCTGGGGTCTATTAGGCCCCAGATCCCTCCTCTGCCCTTAAAAGCTTCAGATCATACCAAGATTGGTATGATACAATGCTTTTTTCAAAGCACTAAGGGTTTATTTTGCGGTGAAACTGGAAGTGATTAAATGCTCATACCTGTAGCTTCCTGTTTCCTATACCATAGAGATGATCGGAGCCGGTCAGCCAGTGGAAACGCTGGCAGAAAAGTCAGGTTCATTCCCGCTGCTAGTAAAAGCAATCCAGTGGCTAATTAGTATCTAGGGTTGCTTTTACAAGAAAGCTGAGCACCGCCTGAAAAAAACCCCAAAACAACAAAAAAAAACAAACAAAAAAAAAATAATAAAAAAAAGACCCACACTGGTGATGTCTGCATTATTCCTCCCACCGACACCAATGGGGCACCATTTCTTCCCGTAATACCAAAGATGAGACATGTTTTACTCCCACTGGGAACAGTCCGGACCCCTAAAGTCTGATGGACAGTAAAGTGCCCCCTTGTGTAGAAAGTTTGGAGACCCCCAAATATAGAGCATATTCATGGTTTTATAAACTAACACACCTAAAAGTAGCCACTAGATGGCGATGTAGGAGCATATTTAGCGGTTGAGCATTCCAACATGATTCATTAGCAGAGACTTCTCTCACATGTGGAGTGCTGGTAATCTTCAGGCCTCATTCACATCTGGACTACATAGATGCCGTGTGTTTTATATGTAAGCAATGAACGAAAAAAAGTTTAATGACCCCGCTGCCTTTTCTTCAAAATCTACCCAGTTGCCAAGTGTGTCCTACCAACACATTTTGCACTGCAATGTGGCTGCAAATGTGCCCATTTTCCATATATGCATTATATAAAAAAAAAAAAAAAAAATGTGAAGGCAAGAAGTGTTTTCAGTGTGGAATGAAACCAACAGAAAACCAACAAAAACGGTATACTGCTGCCAAAACATAACGATACACACACACCTCAAAAAGTTTCTGCACTTTTCTGTTTACTGCATTAAATATATATATATATATATATATATATATATATATATATATATATATATATATATATATATATATATATATATATATGTATGTATATTTTTTTTTTATTAAAACAAGGTGTTGTCCGATTGGACAAGGTGGAGAGGCAGGGTGGCAACATGATCGCCGCGCCGTCCAATCAGAGAACGCTTTGTGTTCATCATAATGGTGGCCCTGCTGAGTGAGCGATCCCTTCTGGTTACTATGCAGAGGGGCTGCTGCTTGACACAGGACCCAGAAGACTGCTGCTAGCACCGACTATTACAGTGATTTACAGCTTGCACAGGGATCAGTCAGGTATGAGATACTTCATTGGTCCAAGCTAGATCAATGTAACCAAGCTGGCCCTTACATGGATCAAACTGTGTCCAGTTCAGCAGGATTCAGATGAATTTCGATCCATGTGTAGCCCCCTCTGTTCAACAGAAGCTGGTCATAAGAGTTAGAAAACCTGATTTTCGATCAGCACATGCAGCCAATTGACTGTAGTGTTGAACAGTGTATCCTGATGGAGGGGGATCCCACTGTCACAATACAAAAAGATACAGTGAGGAGGATTTCCCAATAAAGGAGTTGTAAACCCTCATGGTTTGTCACCTTCATGTATGATGGTAAAAAACCTTCTACGCTACAGCTGCCCCCTAGAGCCCCTCCCCTTTTCCCTACCTGAAACCGATTGTTCCAGCGATAAGTACGAGCCCAGCAGCTCCAGTCGCCGTCTCCCTCATTGGATAGATTGAGAGCAGCAGGAGCCATTAGCTCCCGCTGCTGTCAATCCCATCTAGCAACAGGGGGGCCGGGCCAAGTCCTGATATCCATGTCAATGAAAGCAGGACTCAAGATCGTGCCCGCTCTAGTGCCCCCAGGGAATGCGGCTCTCTGTGGAGGCACTTGAAGAGGAGGAGCGCCGCTGGGGGACCCCAGAAAAGGAGGATCGGGGCTGCTCTGTGTAAAACCCTTGCACAGAGCAGGTAAGTATGACATGTTTGTTATTCTAAAAGAAAAAGAAAATGAACCTTTACAATGACTAACCGCTTCCCGACTGCCTCACGCAGATATACAATAGGCAGAAGGGCACGTATAGGCAGAATCACATATCTGTACATTGCCCTTTAAGAGGCGGCTTGCGGGCACGTGCCCGCCAGGAGCTCCGTGATATATATATTGGCATATAAAGTGTAGTGCTGGATTGCACATTTACACAGTAATCAAGGCATTTTTAATTGCACTGATCGCTGTATAATCGTGAATGGTCCCAAAATCGTGCCAAAAGTGTCCGTTCTGTCTGCCATTATGTTGCAGTGCAGATAAAAATTGCTGATTGCTGCCATTACTAGTAAATAAAAAAATGATTCATAAAAACGTCATAAAACTATCCCCTATTTTGTAGACGCTACAACTTTTGCGCAAACCAATCGCTTATTGTGATTTTTTTTTTTTTTAACAAAAATATGTAGAAGAATACGTATCGGCCTAAACTGAGGAAAAAAATGTTTTTTTAATATATTTTTGGGGGATTTTTTATTCTTGCAAAAAAATTAGTTTTTTTCAAAAAATTGTCACTATTTTTTTTGTTTATAGTGCAAAAATAAAAAAAACAGAGCTGATCAAATACCACCAAAAAAAAGCTCTATCTGTGGGGGGGGTTGGGGACCATAAATTTTGTTTGGGAGCAACGTCGCACGACCGCGCAATTGTCAGTTAAAGTGCCGCAGTGCCGAATCGCAAAAAGTGCTCTGGTCTTTGGCAAGCCAAATGGTCCGTGGCTGAAGTGGTTAATGTTTGCATGGGGAAATCAATCCAGTTTTTTTTTTTTCCAATGGTATAGCTAGGTTTACTGCAGTAAAGTATGCCAACCTGACTGTGCCATCTGGCATGGATGTCCACATCACAAGACTGGACGAATGGAAATACCATTCATTTTTTTTTTATCTTGTGCAACAGTTAAAAGATCTTTATTGTCTATATATTTAGATTTGTATGGTCTGTATATTTAGCCGTCTGTCTGGAGCTCAGCTTAAAGAAAAAAAAAAAAAAGAAGTTACTTACAGGCAGTAGACAAAGACACTACAGCTGTAGATCATGGGCAATTCATCCAGCAGCTAAACAGAAGGGAAAAAAAAAAGAAAAAAACACAACCAATGTTAGACAATAGAATCATCCTGGACATACATGCTTCCCGCCAGGGACCTGGGAGCTAACCTGGGGACTATGCTCAGCCGAAAGGAACCAGTCAGGATGGGGATATGCGAGTTTATATTGACACATTTTTGAAGCTGCGCACTGGAGGGCCATCATCAGGGCTGGAGCTACCATTAAGAAAAACTAGGCAGCCGCCTAGGGCACATTGCTACCTAGGGCTCCTGGCCACTGGTGTTTCTACTCTCTTCTCTCTGCAGCAAGCAACTAAGTTTCAGCATCAGCAGGCAGCTGCCACTCAGATAGGATGCATTAAGGTAAAAAAAAAAAAAAAAAAAAAAATCACCCGTCAGTGACCGGCCCCCCAATCTTACATACCCGAACCCTCGAACTTGACCTGGCGGGGACGCGCTCTCTGCCTAGGGTTCTCAGCTCTCGATTGGATAGATTGATAGCAGCACAGCCATTGGCTCCCACTGTCAATCAAATCCAATGATGCCAGTGCCAGGGGGCGGGGCCAACTCCTGTATTCAGCCTCTATGGACACCAAATGCTGGACTCAGGAGCGCGCCCGCAAGGTAACCCCCTCGGGGGGGAGTGCTACTCCAAGAGGGTTATCAGATGTGGGGAGGAGCCGTGAGAGCTGCTGAGGGACCGCAGAAGAGCAGGTTCGGGGGCCACTGTGCAAAACAAGCTGCACAGTGGAGGTAAGTACGATGTTTGTTTGTTTTTGTTTTTTTAAGTGTTTACCTTTACAATCACTTTAAGCATAGAATGCATTAGGATAAACATCCTTCTGCCTTTACAATCACTTAAACTAATAGTATGTAGCAGGCTTTAGTCATCAGGGCTGTATAACTAAGCCCCATGGGCGAGGCGAAACGTGTCAGTGACCTGGGAGGAGCCTAGGCTGAGGTCGCTATCTATCTGTACCTTGTACATGGGCTGTTAGGAGTGCGGCATCTCTAAACTTATTACACAGTGTGCTTAGATGAACACTACAAACGCCGGTACCTAGATCTAGTGGATCACCGGAGCAGAAGAACTGACACTTGAAGCGGTGCTCTAAGCAATTGTATGGGGTCACTAGAGAGGCACCCGCACCATCAAGCTTAGAAAACCTTCAACACTCCAGGGAAGCCTCCGCTATTACAGATGGGAGTTTAGCTTATCGGTTTCCTTAAAAAAAAAAAAAAAAAAAAAAAAAAAAAGGTTACCTGCATTTCGTATTGCAGTGTCATGTGGAAGCACCAGGATCCCAATCCCACAGCTGAAATGAAAGAAAAGAGGGGATAGTTAGGGTATCTAGTAATGCAACGCTGTGAATACCGTGTCATGTCAAACAAAGCTTGCGACGGAGAAAAAGGTCATGATTCATATATTACAGATTATATTCGTTATTCGTGCTTATTTTGAATTGATGTAAACGCATCACGTATGCTTTTTTTTTTTTCATGCGACACGGATGTGCTTTTTTTACAGGACACCGTATACTGATTATACATGTGGCACCTGTTATTTATACATAGATTTAACGTTTCCACGGGTCCCTCTGTGTATGTGTTTGATTTTTTATCAATCTATATCCTCCACCCACTCTAATTTTTTGTTTTCTTTTTGCTCTTTTTCTTGCACGGGATTTAATAATTTTTCATCTTTGATAAAACTGAATATTTTCATTTCACTTTCTAGGGCCTACTAGTCTATTTTTCACTTACTTCATACAGACATACGCACCTGTATAAGGTGGTGTATGCCTGCAGCATCTTTTTTCACTAAGAGCTAAATTTTGGTTAGATTTTTGATCAAAAAGATTTTTTCTTTTTGCTTTCTTTCAAGTTTTCTTATTTTTACTGCTTGGCAGGACATGCTAGGATCTAATTGCAAGTGCGATTCAGCTGTATATAATTGCCTTCAATCTTTCAATTATGTGATATGCCTTGCCTCTATGTTTTATGCTATATATTTGATATTTGCTTGAAAGATGGTTAGCTATGAGTAAGCACTGATTACGGTGCGAAACGCGTCAGTTGTCCTGTACCCAGTTATTCTTTTGCTGTGGATTTTTTAATTTTGTTTTGATGTGACCCACGTTGTTTCAATTAAAGATGGGATTTCAAGTCTTTTTCCAGTGTTGCGGCTATCCAGAGTTTTGTCCTGCTTGTTTGCTCGGAGAAAAAGGTCTGAAAGTGGTAGAAAAACTGCCTGCAATTTCTCCTAACCTGCAAGGCATCACATACTAGCACATTATGTGAAACTTGCCTTAGAACGAAGCCTTCAGAGTGCATGTGACGGTGACGTCACCGGCTGTATGTACAGTAAATATCTCCTAAACAGTGCAAGTTTAGCAGATATTTACAGTATTAATAGGAAAGCCTTACCTATAGGTACAATTATTGCATGGGAGTTTACTCCCACTAGAAATTCCATCTGCTTGTGTTAGTGTAAAGCCTCGTACACACGATCGGACCTTCCGATGGGAACTGTGTGTACGCTCCATCAGACAATTTTTGTTGGACTTTCCGCCAACAAAATGTTGGATGGCATGTTTTCAAATTTTCTATCAACAGATGTCTGTTGTCAGATTTTCCAATCCTGTGTACACAAGTCCGTCGGACAAAAGTCCAAAGTACAAACACGCATGCTCGGAAGTAGAAGCGGTTGATCTTGTAAACTAGCGTTCGTAATGGAGAACATTCGTCACCTGGCAAGCTATGAAATCTTCAAATGCAGCGCACACATTCTCTTTTTCAACCACTTAACCACTTTCCTAAGCGGACTGATTTTCAGCTTTCGGTGCTCTCACACTTTGAATGACAATTACTCAGTCATGCAACACTGTACCTATATGAAAGGTTTGTCTTTTTTTTTCACACGAATAGAGCTTTTGGTGGTATTTAATCACCGCTGGGTTATTTGCTGCAGCAACCCAAAAAAAAAAAAAAAAACAACAAACTATATGCTTATTGTGATTTTTACCAAAAATATGTAGCAGGATGCATATTGGCCTAAACTGATGAAGAAATTCGGGGAGGGGGGTTTACTTTTTTTTGGGGATATTTATTATAGAAAAAAAAAAAAAAAAATTCTTCAAAATGTCGCTCTTTGTTTATAGAGCAAAAATTAAAAAAAACGCTTTGTACCACTGCTGACAGCTGAAGTGTAAACAAAACAGTTGCAGTGGGCGGGGGGGGGGGGGGGGGGCTAGACTTGGTATATCGGGCTGCCAAGGTGGAAGGGATATCTGCAGTCACATGGGTGAATGGGTGAAGGGACAGTGTGACTTTAAAAGATGAACTCCAGGGAAAGGAAACCTCCTCGGCAGCGGGGGCGGGGGCGTCCACTCTTCTCCCTCCCCTGCATCCACCAGGTTGGTCCTGGGTTTACAGATGACCAAATGGAGCCCAGAATAAACGGTGGGGGCGCCGGTACCAGGAGTGTGTGGAAGAAGTCTGGGCAGCACCAATACTGTTACCTTTTTTTTTTTTTTTTTACCTTAATACAGGGGATCTATTAAGGGAAAAACAGGTTTAGGCTTTAGAACCACTTTAAATGCTTGTTTAGGGGTCCACAAAAATAGGATTTTTGTACTAACCGTAAAATCCTTTTCTCTAGTTCACTGACTGACACAGCTCCTTTACTTGGACCAGGGGTCTCAAACTGGCGGCCCTCTAGCTGTTGCGAAACTACAAGTCCCATCATGCCTCTG
This sequence comes from Lithobates pipiens, assembly GCF_037356315.1. Taxonomy (NCBI): domain Eukaryota; kingdom Metazoa; phylum Chordata; class Amphibia; order Anura; family Ranidae; genus Lithobates; species Lithobates pipiens. The sequence goes on from NW_027507785.1 coordinate 35,759,402, forward strand.
TCTGTGGGAGTCACACTTGCAACTGTCAGCCCTGCAATGCCTTATGGGACTTGTAGTTTCGTAACAGCTGGAGGGCCACCTGAGACCCCTGACTAAACCATCGGGTTGTTACGCCACCTTCAGGAGAGGACTAGGCAGAACATGTTGACATGTACAAAAAAAAAAAAAATGAACTTTACAGTTCCGCCCCGGGGGGGGGGGGGGGGGGGGTGGTCCCTCCGGTAATAACCCCTCAGTCTGCTTCCTGCAGCCTCAGTACGTCAACAAGCAGTATAACATAAAATAGGAGGGGAGGGTGCTGCGTCAGTCAGTGAACTACAGAGAAAAGTATTTTACGGCGAGTACAAAAATCCTATTTTCTCTTATGTCCACCAACTGACACAGCTCCTTTACTTAGACCATCGGGACGTCCCCAAGCAGTGTAAAAATGAGGGGTGGGAAACAGCATAAAAACTTCACCCACAAAAGACAGCGTGCTCCCTAACAGGGGAGTCACCCCCTTATCTAACCGCATCAGAACTTGCGGTAACAATACAACAGTGCATTTTACTTAAAAAGGTAACTTTTTTGTCAAAAAAGTAGAATTTTTTTTTAGTGCAATTGCAAATTATATGGCCGCCTGCAAAACTTTGCGGCCAAAGCAGGCATCAACCAAAATGCACTGACATCTACTTTGTAGAATTTTGTAAAGGTGTGAACAGACGACCAAGTCGCCGCTTTAAACACTTGACAGACGCTTGATGTCAGAAAGGCCCAAGAGTTTCCAGTTGCCTTGGTGGAATGGCCCGTGACCGGAAAGGGGGGCACCTGCCCCTTCAAGGCGTAGGCCTGAACCACAATCTGTCTGACCCACCTGGAAATGGTGGCCGACGAGACCGCCATGCCTTTTTTCGGACCAGCTACCGAAACAGAGTCTGACTTCTGAAAGGGAGCCGTAGCAGACAGATATACCCTTAGAGCCCGGACTACGCCCAGGGAATGGAGGGCCACCTCTTTTGGATATATCGGCTTAGGACACAAAGATGGTAACACAAAGTCTTCATTGATGTGGAAAGCCGAAACCACCTTTGGCAGAAAAGAAGGTTGCGGACACACCAACTTATCCTTATGGATGATCAGAAAAAGGAGTCTTGCAAGACAAAGCCGCCAGTTCCGAAACCCTCCTGGCCGATATAATGGCCACTAGAAAGACCATTTTCTGAGAAAGAGTCAACAAGGGAATCTCTGATATTCTCAAACTGCGGTTTCTGGAGCGCCGAGAACACTAGGTTCAGATCCCGCGGGGGTAACGGTGTACGCACTGGAGGAACTAGATGCCGAACCCCCTGTACAAAAGGTGCTCACTAAAGAGTGAGACGCCAGGGGTGGCTGAAAAAAAAATAAATAAATAAAAAGACAGCCAAGGCTGAAATTTGTCCTTTAATGGTCTACTCCACGCTGTAGAAACAGCAAGATCCTGGATATGGAATAGGAACGTGGACGCCATCCTTTCTCCTCACAGAGATGTAGGCCTTCCAAGTATGATGATATATCTTCCGAGAAGAAGATTTCCGTGTTCTCAACATAGTTGAAATCACCGAGTCCCATAGACCGGTTCCTTAGTACCTGGCTCTCAACAGCCATGCTGTTAAAACCAGCGATAGTAAAGCAGGATGGAGAATCGGACCTCGAGATAGAAGGTCCTCTCCTAGCGGCAGTTGCCATGGGACGTCCGCCACCAGGCGCACTAGGGATGCTGAGGCCAATCTGGGGAAATCAGAATTACTGGAATCCCCTCGGCCTCCACTCTGCGGATCAGACGTGGTAGTAGCTTTAGCAGAGGAAAGGCATAGATCAGTTGATACTGACTTCACAGAGCCACCAGCGCATCCGACGTGTCTGCCCAAGGATTTTGGCAACCTTCTGATTGAGACAGGAAGCCAGGAGATCCACGTCTGGTGTGCCCCACCACAGGCACAGTTGCCTGAACACCTCCGGATGCAGCATCCAACCTTTTCCATCGGAATTTCCGACCCTGTGTATGGGGCATTATTGTACTGAAAGGTGTTTCTACAAAGTATTGACTCAGGGGGGCGCTATACAAATGTACCCCACACTTTTCACATATTTATTTGTAAAACATTTTGAAAACCATTTATCATTTTCCTTCCACTTCACAATTATGTGCCGCTTTGTGTTGGTCTATCACATAAAATTCCAATAAAATACATTTACATTTTTGGCTGTAACATGACAGAATGTGGAAAATTTCAAGGGGTATGAATACTTTTTTCAGGGCACTGTATATGCTTTCAGGCAGAACAACTGCAGGCAAGTATCCTATAAAAAGCATTCATATAGCTGTTTTCATTGAGTCACCAGATGAGAGCAGAATGGCACCATTTATAGAACAGGTTGCACCCAATTGTTGCAGCGCTTCCTATGAGTGTAACGGAAAATATTTGCTTACCATAACGGTGACATCACTACTTAGAGGCCACAAGTAGATTTTTTTTTTTGTCCTTTGTGATCTTCCAGAAAAACTGGTTCCCAAATGAGGAGATTTGAGGCCAGTAGGTATTTGTATGTATATACACTGGCACATACGCAGGTTTTCACTACCCCACGCCCTCCCTCACATTTCTAGGAGTTCACGCCCGCTATAATCACCATTCCTTTGAAATGGAGGTAATTCATCATCAAGACGTATTCCCCAAGTGCTCTCAGAACTCCTAATATTTCTATTATACCATGAAGTCAGGCCCTGCTTATTGATCTCAAAGGCCTTGTTCTCCTGTGCGGGGGGGGGGGGGGGGGGGGGCTGCATTTTCCCGCATGGGATCCTATAGGTGGACCTTCAGTCAGTTTATAAAGTTTATTCCCTTTGGCTGGTCTTCCCCTCCTTTAAATATCGTAGTTTAAAAAAATAATTACATTTATCGATCTTTAAATGCCTCATTTCTGGCTTCCATTCATGTCATTTGTCTCCAAAATTTCTAAACAAAAAGGGCCAATGTCCTTCAGACTTTAGGAGTCCAGACTTTGGCCAATGAGAGTAGAAAATGACCCGGCCTCAGTGGGAGGAATGGGCGGGCCCCCCCCCATCCCTGGCCTCAGTGGGAGGAATGGGCGGGCCCCCCCATCCCTGGCCTCAGTGGGAGGAATGGGCGGGCCCCCCCATCCCTGGCCTCAGTGGGAGGAATGGGCGGGCCCCCCCATCCCTGGCCTCAGTGGGAGGAATGGGCGGGCCCCCGCGGGCCCCCCCATCCCTGGCCTCAGTGGGAGGAATGGGCAGGCCCCCCCATCCCTGGCCTCAGTGGGAGGAATGGGCGGGCCCCCCCATCCCTGGCCTCAGTGGGAGGAATGGGCGGGCCCCCCCATCCCTGGCCTCAGTGGGAGGAATGGGCAGGCCCCCCCATCCCTGGCCTCAGTGGGAGGAATGGCGGCCCAATAACGTGGCACCGATGGGCTGCACCAATAACGTGGCACCGATGGGGTGGCACTCCCCGTCCACAGCAGTGGTAAGGAATAGGCGACTGATCAAACCCCGCAACCTCAACCCCAGCTGTCAAACTAGGAAGAGGATGGCGAAGGTGGGAGGGCGGGCAGTGAAAGCAAGCCACACGCATCACAGCACCTCCCACCAGAGGAGGGCGCTGGTTCACAGAAAGGAACGTATATATCCCACTCTAGTAGGCCGCAAAGCCACGGCCTCAATTTTGGCCAGCCGGACTTAAGTCTGCTCACCACTTCCGCCGCCTTTGCAGCATTGCAGCCAGCCTGTTAAGGGAAGAGAGAGGAGAGCCGCCTCCGCCACCTGTTTGATTACAGCGCCGGGAACATCACAGCTTTCATTTCAATAGCTGTGTGTTCCTGGCCGCGTGCCATCACATACAGCCCCTCAGCTGCATTGATCTCTTGTACCATGTCCCCAGTCTCTGGCCATCTCCTGTACCATGTCCCCAGTCTCTGGCCATCTCCTGTACCATGTCCCCAGTCTCTGGCCATCTCCTGTACCATGTCCCCAGTCTCTGGCCATCTCCTGTACCATGTCCCCAGTCTCTGACCATCTCCTGCACCATGTCCCCAGTCTCTGACCACCTCCTGTACCATGTCCCCAGTCTCTGACCACCTCCTGTACCATGTCCCCAGTCTCTGACCATCTCCAGTATAAAAATATATTTTTTAAAAATATGCTTCGTATCGGTGCGGTTTCGGTTTTCGGGCCTAGTGTATTTTTCATTTTCAGTGCACCCCTAATACTAATGATACGGGAATAAATCTATTACAAAAAAAATACGGGAACATTTTTTTCCAGGTTGCACAAATGCCCCCGATATTCACCCAAAGAATGTTTTATACACAGACCCCGAAAGTTTTAACAAATTTTAAACGAACTTGCAAGCAAGATGATCTTACTAGGTGCCCCCCGCCTTTTTTGCCTGGTGATCTGCCAAGTAACACACCCTTTGTATTAGAGTGCCCCCACTCTGGATCAAGGAGCATAGGGGGCTCCTTTGGATAGCAGCATTGTCAGTCTGGGGGGGGGGGGGGGGGGGAGTGAGTGTTAGATGTACTAGCAGATTTAAATACACTAACGAATCGAAGACAAACTCCAGCTAATGCTGATCATAGAGGGAGAGATTTTCTTTCCTGCAACCAAGGCTTGCAGGAAAGAAAGCCTTGACCCCCCCCCCCCCCCCCCCCATCAACACGGTCAGCTTTTGTGTTCTTCCAACAGAGGGGGCGGGGGAAGCCGTCCCTGCTGGGAGAACACGGTCATCAGTGCTAGTGGTAATAACAGCCGCTAACGATAATCACATGTAAAATCCAACAGGCCGGTTGTATCAAAGCTGATCGATCAACTTGGGTACATTCAGCCTGCCTATTCATGGTTCGTCTCTCGGTCCTGCCGAACCAGCCGAGATTTAAACCGTCTATAACCAGCTTAACACTTTATAATCAGTTACAGCACACAGTCATTTTCCTTTAGGGATAAAGGAATTTTTATGTACATAAATGCTGATTATTGTAAGCACCCCTGTCCGTGGTAAATGGTTTGTCTCATCTCTGTAACTGATACAAGCTCTCCAGCAGACTGCTCGGTTGAAAAACAGACTTACTGGCTGAATCGCCAGCTGATAATAGCAGAAAGTCTAAAAAAGAAAAACGAATGCAGACATCACATCCAAGAATTGCCAAGCTGCAATATAATAAAATTTTGCCTTTGTTTTATTAAAAATGTAATGACTTCGATATATACAGTTAATTGGCCACTTTATTTATACATTCAGAAAATATATACGCTCACTGGCCACTTTATTAGGTACACCTGTTCAATTGCTTGGTAACGCAAATTTCTAATCAGCCAATCAAGACGTGGTGAAGACGACTTGGAAGTTCAAACTGAGAATTAGAATGGGGAAGAACAGGGATTTAAACAGACTTTGAACGTGGATATGGTTGTTGGTGCCAGACGGGCTGTTCTGAGTATTTCAAAACCTGCTGATCTACTGGGATTGTCACAAACAACCATCTCTGGGGTTTACAGAGAATGGTCCGAAAAGGAGAAAATATCCAGTGGGCAGCAGTTGGAGGTAATAAATAAGCGCACCTGTTAGTGTGGGAAACGCGTCTACCATTTGTACTGTCTGTAACACTTGGGATGTTCTTTAACCTCCCTGGCGGTATGATTATTTTGGGATTTTAGGTGCAGAAAGCGGTACAATTATTTTGCATGAAAATTTGGCGTTTTATATTGTAGTCCTGCAATTCTTAGGAATAACTCACTTAAATCTGTCCAAACCAGAGTCTAGCAGACATCCCGGGTATGATAAAGTTTGAAAAATTAAATCATAAATTATAATATAATAATTATAAATAATTGTACCAAATAATAATAAAAATTATTCAATAATGTAATCAAATCAAAAACCCTGAGATTTGCTCAGTTGCAGAATTGTCACTGTCATTACTTTTCAGTATTTGACGGATCTCCCCACAAATCGCTATCGCTCATTTCTGCGAGTGATTCTAATTTATTATCGCTGTTTTCTAGCTGGTCTAAAATAATTTTTGCTGTAAAGTGCCAGTTTTGGTTGCTATGGGCAATCTCCAGTTTCCAGGCATAAAGAACAGTTTTTATTATATAAAACGACATGCAGGACACTGGGCAGACCACTAGGGACAAAGGGGATGTGAAATATTTACATACAGCAATGTAATCTGTAAGATTACATTATACTGTATGTATAGTGAGCGTTTCACTTTTTGAATTTGGCGCCGATCTCCGTCCCCGTGCGTCGCAACGCTCGCAGGGAACGGAGATCGGCTCCGTGATAGATCGAGCGAGACACGGCTCGCTCGTACAGCGGGGGGACATCACTGGATCCAGGGGAGAAGGTAAGTAAACGTCCTCCTGGATCCAGCGATGCAGTCCCGAGTCTGGCTTGGGGATACCGCTTTTGGTATAAAAATTTCACCCTGAGCCAGACTCGGGAATACCATCAGGGGGGTTAATAAACAAGAATTTTGATGGATCTTGGAGTGCAGCCATTTCTTTAGTGTTGGAGGTCAGAGGGGAATGGGCAGACTGGTTTTAGATGATAGAAAGGCAACAGTAACTCAAACAAACACTCATTACAAGCAAGGCATGCGGAATACCATCTCTGAACACAGAACAAATTGACCCTTGAAGCAGATGGGCTACAGCAGGAGCAGACCACACCAGGTGCCACTCCTGTCAGCTAAGGACAGGAAATTTAGGCTGCAATTCGCACAGGCTCACCAAAATTGGACAATAGAAGATTGTAAGAACGTTGTCTGGTCTGATGAGTCTCAATTTCAGCTGCAGCATTCAGATGGTCGGGTCAGAATTTGGTGTAAACATGAAAGCATGGATTCAGCCTGCCTTGTATCACCGGTTCAGGCTGGTGGTGGTGTAATGGTGGGGGCGATATTTTCTTGGCACACTTTGGGCCCCTTAGTACCTATTGAGCATCGCTAAAGTTCCATGGCCTACCTGAGTATTGTTGCTGACCATGTACATCCCTTTATGACTACAGTGTACCCATCTTCTGATGGCTCCTTCCAGCAGGATAATGCACCATGTCACAAAGCTCAAATCATCTCACCACTGGACAATGAGGTCACTGCACTCCAATGGCCTCCACACTCACCAGATCTCAATCCTATAGGAGGACCTTTGGGATGTGATGGAACCGGAGATTTGCATCATGGATGTGCAGCCGACAAACCTGCAGCAACTGAGTGATGTTCACTATGGACCAAAATCTCTGAAGAATGTTTCCAACACCTTGGTGAATCTATGCCATCAAGAATGAAGGTGTCACGTCACATTCGGCTACCCATCATATTTTGCTACCCGCTGGAGTGCGCAATGCGTGCCGCCGCCATATGCGTTCCAGCACTGTTGTAAGACCACTTTGCCACAGGGCTGCTCGCCATGCTTCGGGCACGACCTCGCTCCGCTCGGCATAATTGTAGCCTAACTCTATGTCCACTTGGATGGTGGGGCTTGAACCTGGACTCTGGGGTGTGGCCACAATATTCTGGGCAAGCGCAGATCGCCACAGTGTTGGAAACGAATATGGCGGCGTCGCGCATGCGCAGTCCAGCGGGTAGCCCAATGTGATGGGTCGCCATATATGACGAAACAAAGGGAGTTCTGAGGGCAAAAGGGGGTCCAACTCGGTACTAGGAAGGTGTACCTAATAAAGTGGCCGGTGAGTGTAAATTACATTTTTATTTTTGGGTTGAGATTGAGACTTTCCTTCCCCGGAATGAAGAGATCCTCACCTGCTAATCCCAGATAGGCAACCAAGTATCTGGTTTCCAGACCGTCCTTGGTGGTCCGCACTGCTCCATATAACGGAGGGATAATCATGATCAGATTACTGACGGTGTTCCCTGGAAGAGATACGGAGAGGAAGATTATTATCCCTCCTACGGTCATAATAAGCTTAACATTTCATTTTCACAACACATACATGTAAGATGATGTACATGAAGCTTGTTACAAATGTACATTATACGGGACATTTTAGTCCCTTTACAGTTTTAGTCCGGATGAGTAAATTCCTGGCGTTTCACAATTTTCAGCAACAATATCATTCTTCAAAAAAACAAAGAAAAAAAATAAATAAAAAAAAACACATCCACGAAGCCCAATGAAGTGACTTTGTCTAGGCTCCGTCTGCTGCAGGCAGGAGGAAGCATTTCCTTAGTCTCCCCTTCCCCAGTAAGAAGGCTGTACAAAGTCATTTTGCAAGTCACAAAGTAAGAGGCTGCAGCAGAGGCAGACCTGTGTGAAACATTTGTGAACACAACCAAGAACTGCATGTGAACAGGGATGTACACTGCTGCACTGAATTAGGAATTCAAGGAGGTTCGGTCATTACTTTTTCTTCCAGCGGAGGCCTGAATCTCATGTTTGTGCTGCAACTCAGATTACTATATTTGTATTAATTTTATGTCTGTGAAGGTATAAAGCAACGCACCATTTCCATAGCATTTTAATACTACTGTCACATTTTTAGAGCGCCCCCCCTTACATCAGGTGTCCCCAGCACAGCAGCCCCCCCCCCCTTACATCAGGTGTCCCCAGCACAGCAGCCCCCTCCCCTTACATCAGGTGTCCCCAGCACAGCAGCCCCCCCCCTTACATCAGGTGTCCCCAGCACATCAGCCCCCCCTTACATCAGGTGTCCCCCAGCACAGCAGCCCCCCCTTACATCAGGTGTCCCCAGCACAGCAGCCCCCCCTTACATCAGGTGTCCCCAGCACAGCAGCCCCCCCTTACATCAGGTGTCCCCAGCACAGCAGCCCCCCCTTACATCAGGTGTCCCCAGCACAGCAGCCCCCCCCTTACATCAGGTGTCCCCAGCACAGCAGCCCCCCCTTACATCAGGTGTCCCCAGCACAGCAGCCCCCCCTTACATCAGGTGTCCCCAGCACAGCAGCCCCCCCTTACATCAGGTGTCCCCAGCACAGCAGCCCCCCCTTACATCAGGTGTCCCCAGCACAGCAGCCCCCCCTTACATTAGGTGTCCCCAGCACAGCAGCCCCCCCCTTACATTAGGTGTCCCCAGCACAGCAGCCCCCCCCTTACATCAGGTGTCCCCAGCACAGCAGCCCCCCCCTTACATCAGGTGTCCCCAGCACAGCAGCCCCCGCCTTACATCAGGTGTCCCCAGCACAGCAGCCCCCGCCTTACATCAGGTGTCCCCAGCACAGCGCCCCCCCCCTTACATCAGGTGTCCCCAGCACAGCGCCCCCCCCTTACATCAGGTGTCCCCAGCACAGCGCCCCCCCCCCCTTACATCAGGTGTCCCCAGCACAGCGCCCCCCCCTTACATCAGGTGTCCCCAGCACAGCGCCCCCCCCCCTTACATCAGGTGTCCCCAGCACAGCCCCCCCCCCCTTACATCAGGTGTCCCCAGCACAGCGGCCACCTTACATCAGGTGTCCCCAGCAGAGCCTTGTACTCTGTATCTCTGAGGCAGCTTCCTAGTTCAGGCAGGATGATGCCTGAACAAAGATGGCTCTGTTCCTCGAGAAAACATAAAATCTATTTTTTTTTTTAATAAAAAAAAAAAAAAAAAAAAAAAAAAAAAATCACACACACACACACACACACAACATCAGATCAATTTAGAGGGCATTGGCCAGACAGTGGACATTGTACAGCAAGGTGTGCTTTAACCCAAGATCCTCGCTCACATAGCAGCCAGCAGCATCCGCTCCGTCTGCAGGGAGAGGACAGGGACACATTTCCATATCGCCGGTACAGAATTTGACTATTATGACATGAGGCCGATGTGTGCGGGTGATGGGACGGATTACACAGGTGCTTGTATAGCGGATGTCCCAAATTCTGAAGCACGACCGCTTTTCATATCTACAGACAAGGACAGCCGTAGTTCCCTGATGGTGACAACAGTAGATCATGTCTGTGTAATGTGAAAAGGCCACTTGTAGTCTCCATTGGAAACCCACGTGACGGGGTAACAAAGAGAAAGGGCGCCCAAAGGAGCACAGCGAGCATGAAGCCTTACAGTGGTTGTAAAGTCAGAAGGTTTAGTAATCTTGATGCAGTCTACATATCAACCACTTAAGGGCCGAGACTTTTTTTTTTTTTAACACGTGTTGCTTACAAGTTAAAATCTTTTTTTTTTTTTTGCTAGAAAATTACTTAGAACCCCCAAAAATTCTATATATATATATATATATATTTTTTTCTAAAACCCTAGAGAATAAAATTGCGGTTATTGCAATACTTTCTGTCACACCGTATTCGCACAGCGGTCTTAACCACTTAAACCCCGGACCAATATGCAGCTAAAGGACCAGACCCCTTTTTGCGATTCGGCACTGCGTCGCTTTAACTGACAATTGCGCGGTTGTGCGGCGTGGCTCCCAAACAAAATTGACATACACTCCCACAAATGGAGCTTTCTTTTTTTCCTACAAATAGAGCTTTCTTTTGGTGGTAGTTGGTCACCTCTGCGGTTTTTATTTTTTACGCTATAAACAAAATAGAGCGAAATATTGAAAAAAAAAAAAAAAAAAAAAAGCTATTTTTTTTTTTTTACTTTTTGCTATAATAAATATCCCCCAAAAATATATAAAAAACATTTTTCCCCCCCAGTTTAGGCTGATATGTATTGTTCTACATATTTTTGGTAAAAAAAATTAGATATATTATAATAATAATAAAAAAAAAAAAAAAAACGCAATAAGCGTTTGGTTTGCGCAAAAGATATAGCGTCTACAAAATAGGGGATAGTTTTATGGCATTTTTTTTTTTTTTTTTTTACTAGTAATGGCGGTCGATCAGCGATTTTTATTGTGACTGCGACATTATGGCGGACACGGACAATTCTGACACATTTTTGGGACGATCAGCGCAATTAAAAATGCACGGATTACTGTAAAAATGTCACTGGCAGTGAAGGCGGTTAACCACTAGGGGGCGGGGGAGGGGTTAAGTGTGGTTTTTTTTTTTTTTTTTACTGTAGGGGTGGGAGTGGCTTGGCGTGTGACGTCACTGATAGTCTTTCCCTATGACAGGGAACAGACGATCAGTGACAGGCTCAGTAGGACGCACTTCCACTTACCTCTCCTCGTTCTTCAGCTCTGTGACCCGATCGCGGGACAGCGGCGGCCACGGAGCTCAGGACCGGGTCGCGAGTGCCATTCTGCCCACTTATATCGGCGTGGGGCGGTCCTTAAGCGGTTAAAGACGCACTTTTTTTTGCCAAAAATACACTTTTTTGAATTAAAAGAAAACAATCACTAAAACCACAACAGTAAAATCAGTCTGTATGTGCAGTAAAGCATGATTGTTATACTCAATGTGAAACCTAAGGGGTTAATCCTCTGCATTGTGTAAGACTGTTGATCCTGTCCTCTCTGATCCTCCCCTTCCACTGTCCCCGTCTATCCATCTACTTCTAGTACTGAGCATTGGGGGGGGTACTCTGCACATGCTCAGTTTGGTGTGTATTGCTACAGTTTTTTATTTTGTGAGGTTGATCAGCACAGGGCCAATCGGCACTATGCAGAGGGTCAGGGGTCCGGCAGCCTCATAGGACAGTCAGAGGAAAATGAAAACTCCTCCTATAAGCTTTAACCAGACACTGATAGAAGTCACAAGACTGCTTTATACTGCTGATGAGAAAAGGTATTTAGCAGTTTATATTTCCTAAAATAATTGCATTTCCAGGTTCCGTGTACTGTGAGAGACCAGATATAGTGAATGCAGAGTCCGGGGTTTAGTAACACTTGAATGACAAAGTGAGCTTTTTGGGAAAATGATCCAGTTACTGAATATTTTGATAAATCAGAAACTTATCCATGCAGACTTGTCAAGTCCAAGTTTAACCCCTTGCTGACCGCCTCACGCTGATATACGTTGGCAGAAGAAGGGCACTTACAGGCATACTAACGTACCTGTACATTGCCCTTTAAGACGTGGCATTGTGGGCGCTGGCGTGCCGGCCGCGGTCTCCATGACCCTGATCGCTGGTCCCTCGGACTCGATGTCCACGGGGATACCCGTGTTCGTCTCACGGAGAGGAAGAACGGGGAAATGCTGATGTAAACAAACATTTCCCCGTTCTTCATAGTGACAGGACACTGATCACAGCTCCATGTAAATCAGGAGTGGTGATCGGTGTCGTGTCACACACAGCCCCTCCCCCTACAGTTAGAATAACTGCCTAGGACACACTTTACCCCTACAGCGCCACCTAGTGGTTAACCTCTTCACTGCCAGTCACCTTTACACAGTAATCAGTACATTTTTAATCGCGCTGATCGCTGTATAAAATGTGAATGGTCCCAAACTAGCTCCAAAAGTGTCCGCCATAATGCCGCAGTCACGAAGAAAAAAAAAAAAAAAAAAAACACGCAGATCGCCATTACTAATAATAAAAAATAAATTAATAAAAATGCCATAAAACTATCCCCTATTTTGTAGACGCTATAACTTTTGTGCAAACCAATCAAATGCTTATTGCTGTTTTTTTTTTTTTTTTTTTTTTTTTTAACCAAAAACATGTAGAAGAATACGTATCGGCCTAAAAATTTTTTTGTTTTATATTTTTTTGGGGGGGGGGGGGGGATATCTATTAGAGCATAAAGGAAAAAATAATGCGTTTTTTTTAATTGTCACTATTTGTTTATGGCGCAAAAAATAAACGCAGTTGATCAAATACCACCAAAAGAAAGCTCCATTTGTGGGGGGGGGGTATGCAAATTTTGTTTGGGAGCCACGTCGCACGACCGCGCAATTGTCAGTTAAAGCGACGCAGTGGCGAATCGCAAAAAAAAAACGCTCTGGTCTTTGGCCAGCCAAATGGTCCGGGGGCTGAAGTGGTTAAGCAAGAACACTGAGGCTGCTTTCACATGGATGAGATTTTGCTGCGTTTTTCCTGTGCTAAAAATGCAGCAAAAATTGAAAAGCCTTTAAAAGTGGATTGTAAAGTCTCGAGTAGAGTCCCAGATGGCCTGAGGGACTCGTGGACATCGCTGGACAGAAGTGGGGCTCGGGTAAGTATTAGGGGGGGGGGGGGGCTGCTACACACAGAAAGCCTTTTATCTTAATGCATAGAACACCTCCTGCCTTTAAATCCTATGGGACTCTTTGAACCACTGTGCTGTGCGGGCACTGTGCTGCGGGTACAGTGCGTTTCGAAAAGTCCTGCATCAAAAACGTAGGTCCCCACTCAAATGTAAAAAATAAAATTAAAAAAAATTGTCAAAAAACACCTGCATTGCATTTTTGATGTTTTTTTTTTTTTTTTTTGAGTCGCAAGTTTCACAGGTGCATGCTGGGCAATAGGCACCCAGAATGTTTTTGCTGGAGAAGTGTTTAAGCAGCTTAAACACCATCTCCTCAAAGAGGATCATTTATAAATCTTTCTAATCAAAATATGGAACAGCAGGAAAAAAAAAAAAAAAAAAAGTTAATCAAAAAAGTACTTTCAGGCAATTATTACAATAAGTGGAAATGTGTCCACACTAATAATATGCTACAGGATTTTTTTTGACAAGTCAAACAAGAGAAGATCGGTGTCCCCGGTTCAGTCTGGCAGAGCGCATCGCTAAATCCCGTCCCCCCCTATGGACGGAGCGTGCAATTAAGTGCCAGGAACACTCAGCTCCGCCATCAATCACTGCGCGTTGGTATAAACATGACAGATGGGACGCCTCGTATTCGATCCCCCTATGAAGAAGAGGGCCTGAAGAATAAATGGCACACATGGGAAGACGGAGCGGGAGGGATACGTGCGCTGGCCTTTCCTGAACCTACGCCGGCTCTGACAACTACAAAGACGTCTCCGTTCCCCTCTGTCATCCCTTTTATAAAAAGGCGAACATTAAAGCGATGTGACCGAGCGCGCCGCTACAAAAAAAAAGAAAGGTAAAAATGTCACGCCGACATGAAAAGCAGGCAGAGAACCATTGTAAGCAAAAAAGTTTTCTGTTTGTTCACAAAGTTCGAGAAATCTGAAAGCCTCTAGAGAATTTTACGGGTTTCTTTTTTTTTTTAATTGGAAAAATAGCTTAAAGCAGAACGATACCCATAACAACTAAATACAAAATAATGTTCTTTAGCAAGGAACATACATTCCACATTAAGTAATTCCGCTACCAAAATTAGTATGTGCTGTATTGACTCCAGCATTGCTCCCGCTTCTTTTTGCTGGAGGCTGCCATTTTGCTGAAGCCCAGAGCCCCTGAGCAGCAGTAAAACAAAGCAGAACTAAGCCCATCAATTTAGCAGTTTCAAAAAAACGGTTACATTCCTGGAATGCTGGCATTGCCAACTGTCACATTTTCTTATGTCCTCAACCAAACGGTTAAAGCATCAAATGGCTGATGTCATAACTCAGGGGTCTCAAACTGGCAGCCCTCTAGCTGTTGTGAAACTACAACTCTCATGAGGCATTGCAAGACTGACAGTTACAAGCATGACTCCCACAGGCAGAGGCATGGTGGGACTTGTAGTTTCCACAAACAGCTGGAGGGCCGGCAGTTTGAGACCTCTGTTATAACTGATCACGTGCAGCACCATGGCAGTTGCAGATTAAACAGAAGCAGCTTCCTTGGCTGTAAAGCAGGAGACAGCAACCCTTTTTCCCCACTTAAGGGCCGAATTCAATGTTAAATAGTTACATAGTTTGCCAGGTTGAAAAAACAAAACAAAAAAAACAAACACACAGTCCATCCAGTTAAACCACAAAAAAAATAAATCATCATCATACAATCCCATATACCCAATTCTATACCCACAGTTGATCCAGAGGAAGGTGAAAAACCCCAGCAGAGCATGATCCAATTTGCTACAGCAGGGGAAAAAATTCCTTCCTGATCCCCCGAGAGACAATCGTATTTTTCCCTGGATCAACTTTACCTATAAATGTCAGTACCCAGTTATATAATGTACACTTAGGAAATAATCCAGGCCTTTCTTAAAGCAATCCACTGAGCTGGCCAGAACCACCTCTGCAGGGAGTCTATTCCACATTTTCACAGCTCTTACTGTGAAGAAACCTTTCCGTATTTGGAGACGAAATCTCTTTTCCTCTAGGTGTAAAGAGTGTCCCCTTGTCCTCATGTTGACTGTAAAGTGAATAACTCAACACAAAGTTGACTATATGGACCCCTTATGTATTTGTACATGTATGTGAATGCATGGAGGGCCGCATTCAACTGCTAATAAATGAAGATAACATTATACAGCCCCCGCACCTCTGGCCCCGCTTTACATTATACAGCCCCAACACCTCTGGCCCCGCTTTACATTACACAGCCCCCCTCCCCCTCGCACCTCTGGAACCCTCTACATTACACAGCTGTGTAAGCACAGAAGGATGGGCCGCTTTAAAAATAAATAAGTAAATTCATATCACTTTTATGGCTGTCACAAGGGATGTAAAAATCTGGGGCGTTACCTTGTGGGTGCACTCCCAAGTCCAGCGTTTGCATCCATAGACACCAAAAGTAGGACTCAGCCTGCCCCCCGGGCACATTGGATTTGATTGACAGCAACGGGAGCATATGGCTGTGCTGCTATCAATCTATCCAATCAATAGCCGAGAACCCCGGGCAGAGGAAGAGCGCGTCTCCGCCGTAGGAAATTCCAGGGCTCAGGTGAGTAAAACGGAGGGGCGATCAAGTTTTTTCACCTTAATGCATAGGATGCATTAAAGCGGAGCTCCACCCTAAAGTGGAACTTCCGCTCATTGGAACCCTCCCCCCCTCCGGCGCCACAATTGGCACCTTTCAGGGGGGAAGGGGAACTCCCGCTTTAAGGTGAAAAAAAAAAAAAAAAAAAACACAAGGGTTTACAACCCCTTTAGGTCACAAAGTTTCTTTTCAGTCTGTCCCTTTTACTTGCTGGCCCTGTGACAACCATAAAAGAATCAGGGGTGTCACTGGGACAGGCAGGCACAGCCAGCAATAAAAAACATTTTCCAGCATAGGAGGGCAATGACTTCACCTCCGGAGGTAGGAAACACAAAAAGGAAAGACCTCCAATATTTGTACTTCCTCCACCAGAGGGGGGCTTTTTTTTTTTTATAGATAGCTAGATAGATAAGGAGCTCTGGCAGTTCCTGGCGTTTACCCTCAGACCAGTCACAGGGGTGAGGTGTAGGCCGGGGCTCCCTTCTTGGTTCTACGACGCTCCCTTGCCCTGCTCACCTGGGAACTGTGGTGGCATAGAGGCTGCTCGAGGGCCTTTACTTACTGAAAATATTCTTAGTCTGGAAAAAGAAAAACAAATGCAGTCACCACATCTATAGACTGGTAAAGACTGCCATACATTTTTGTTCTTGGGTTTAGATATAATCAAATAATCTCACCCAAGGTACACGCGCATTTTCTGTACATAGAAACACCGTTTCTATATATTCTTTACACTTTGCATAAGGATTTTTCAAACATATGATTTGCTTTATGCTTTAGAGCAGGGGTGCCTAACCAGCAGCCCGGGGGCCACATGTGGCCCGCGGAGCCCTCTGATGAGGCCAGCGACCTCCTGTTCTGGGATAGAATAGAAAGTATACGTTATTAAAAGTCAGTTTATTACTAAAATCACAGTGTATATATGGGCATATCTGTTCTGCAGTGGTTACTGGGCTGCTTTCAAACTGATTGGCGGGTGCAGAGCAGCGCACCTGGGGGTTACCTGTACTGAGCCATAGACTTCTATTATTACCTGCGAGTTTGGTGACCTTTCTGAAAGTGCACCAAACCTGCAGAATATAATAGAAGTCCATTGCAAACTGCAGGAAAGCCAAAAAGGAACACTGCGTTGCACATGTGGTGCGGGTAAACAGCAGCGCATCAGTGTGAAAGCAGCCTTGGACCCCTTTAACACGGTCAGTCCGACCAATTGGACCCTCCATTCACCTCTAACTAGTGGCAGACATAAACCGACTTGTGTTCTACCTCCAATACGATCCGTCAAAAAGTATCGTGGGCTGCATCTGTGTCCGCTCTGCAAATGCAAAGTGGACACGGATATGCCATCTACCCGCTCCGCTCATTGTGGCCCACGACCGGTTACCAAATCGCTTAAGTGGCCCTTGCTCTTCAAAAGGTTGGGCAACCCTGCTTTAGGCCCCTTTCACACAGGGGCGGTTTTCAGGCAAAAAATAGCGCCTGTGTAGCGCCTTTTACTCCAATGTGAAAGCCGGAAAGGCTTTCACACTGGAGCGGTGCACTAGCAGGACGGTGAAAAAAGTCCTGCTAGCCGCATCTTTGGAGCGGTGAAAGGAGCCGTGCATTCACCGCTCCTACCCATTGAAATCAATGGGGCAGCGCAGCTATACCGCTGGCAAAGAGCCGCTGCAGCAGCGCTTTGCGGGTGGTTTTAACCCTTTTTCGGCTGCTAGCGGGGGTTAAAACCACCCCGCTAGCGGCCGCAGACCGCCGGTAAAGCGCCGCTAAAAATAGCGGCGCTTTACCGCCGGCGCCCGCGCCGCCCCAGTGTGAAAGAGGCCTTAGAGATCCACTCTGGTTGAAAGGTTACATTGCAGCTCACTCCGAGAACTCTTCCAGCCCCACTCGCTGGAGTTACCACCACCAGCCCCGAATCTGGAGTTATAAAATACAAGATTCTGTGTTCCCGGGTTCCAACTCCTTTTCTTGGTAGACGGACCGCATGGTTTCGTTCTTGGACTCCGATCTCAGAAATCCTCTTTGCATGCAGGCATTGGTTTGGAAAGTTTCCGCCACCGAGTTATACTTTTAAAAATACTGCTGCAAAGTCAAATGCGAGAATGCCATAAAATGCAATAACGGAGATACAAGGCTGTATAACTGGAGGACGCGAGCCAATAAAAATCATTACATCCATTCCCCTTTTTAATCAGGTTTTACAATTGTAATTAAAGTTTATTGAAGGATAATGGCTGAGCTAATTAGTTGTCGGACTAAATATGTATTGCCCCTTGAATTAAACTGCGTGACGAAGCGGACCCAACAGCCAGGACTGCACAAACAGCAATGCCTTGTGCGAAAAGTGGAACAATAGAGTCAAGCCCTGCCTTAAAAATAATCCACATGTATAAAAAAAAAAAAAAAAAAAAAAAAAACTACTACTAATAATAATACTTTCCCGCAACCCTTAGGCTGCTTTCACAATTATTCATTTTACTTCTGCTTTTGTGTTAAAAAATGTATAAACAATTTAAAAAACGTGTGACCATGTACAGTGGGTATAAAAAGTCTACACACTGCTGTTAAAATGTCAGGTTTCTGTGATGTAAAAACAAAAAAACTAAAAACAAAAAAAAAAAAAAAAAAAAAAAAACACACATTTCAGAACTTTTTCCACCTTTAATGTGACAAACTGTACAACTCAGTCTTTTTAGGTGGGGGGGGGCAAAATAAAACTAAAATATAGTTGCACAAGTGTGCACGCCCTTAAAACTAATACTTTGTTGAAGCACCTTTTGATATTATTACAGCACTCAGTCTTTTTTGGGTACGAGTCTATCCGCATGGCACATCTTGACTTGGCAATATTTGCTCACTCTTGTCAGATTGCGAGGGCATCTCCTGTGTACAGCCCTCTTCATTCAGATCACGCCACAGATTTTCAATGGGATTCAGGTCTGGGCTCTGGCTGGGCCATTCCAAAACTTTAATCTTCTGGTGAAGCCATTCCTTTGTTGATTTGGAGGTATACTTTGGGTCGTTGTCGTGCTGAAAGATGAAGTCCCTCTTCATGTTCAGCTTTCTAGCAGAAGCCTGAAGGTTTTGTGCCAATATTGACTGGTCTTTGGAATCGTTCATAATTCACTCTACCTTGACTAAGGCCCCTTGTTCCAGCTGAAGGAAAAAACAGTCATAAAGCATGCTGCTGCCACCACCATGCTTCACGGTGGGTATGGTATTCTTCGGTGATGTGCAAAGTTCAACCTTTGTTTCATCAGACCATAACACATTTCCCTACATGCTTTTGGGAGCCTTCGGGTGTGTTTTTTGCAAAATTTAGGCTTGGATGTTTTTCTTCGTAAGAAAGGGCTTTGTCTTGCCACTCTACCCCATAGTCCAGATATATGAAGAATACGGGAGATTGTTGTCACATACACCACACAGCCAGTACTTGCCAGATATTCCTGCAGCTCGTAGGCTTCTTGCCAGCCTCCCTGACCAGTTTTCTTCTCGTCTTTTCATCAATTTTGGAGGGACGTCCAGTTCTTGGTAATGTCACTGTTGTGCCATATTTTCTCCACTTGATGAGGACTGTCTTCACTGTGTTCCATGGTATATCTAATGCCTTGGAAATGCTTTGTACCCTTCTCCTGACTGATACTTTTTAACAATGAGATCCCTCTGATGCTTTGGAACCCCTCTGCGGACCATGACTTTTGCTGTAGGATGTGAAAATGTCAGGAAAGACCTACTAGAACAGCTGAACTATATTTGGGGTTAATCAGAGGCACTTTAAATTATGGCAGGTGTGCACTGACTCCTATTTAACATGAGTTTGAATGCGATTTTTTAATTCTGAACACAAGTACATCCCCAGTTATCAGAGGGGGTGCACACTTATGCAACCATATTATTTTAGTTTTTATTTCTACTTTTACTCCCCACATTTCCGTGCAAACCTTCCACCTCTCCCGCCACCTCAGTGTCTTCCTCACAGCGACACGTGACCACCACCACTCACTATACAGTAATCTGCATGGAGACAGGTAGAATCTGATAACCAGATTCTGCCTCCGACCTTTGCTGATCGTCAGATAAAATGCTTCCAACGATCTGCGCAGGGCTGACGTCACGCCAGCGGATCGGGAGATCAGCTGGAGTGACTTTACATACTACGCATGTGCAGATAGTCTGAGGCATTATCCGATGATTTGCACTATTAGACAGAACACTGGCTTGTGGAAGCATTAAGTCATGTGACCTCAGAGGAAGAATCATGGAAAAGTGATATTCAGAGGACAACGATCAATAGCTCTGCTTGATATCTGACCCTTCCCTTCAACTGAGATCACCTAACTGAATGCCAACATTTGGTCATGCGAGAGGAAAAAAAAAAAAAAAGCTTTAGGGCCAAGTGGGAAAACCTGGACAAGGAAGTTAACTCCTTGGCCAAGTAGGGTCTCCTGGAAAAAGGAAAAAGTGGCTCCGTGCCAAGGCGAGAACTTCTGGAGGAGGAAACAAAGCTTCAAGGACAAGTTGGGACTCGAACAATGGATAGAGACAAGCCTGGAAATCCTTGACCGGGAAAGGAGCCTCGGGAGAAAGCAGGGGCATGTGGACATAGAAAAAGAGCCTCACAGTCAAGTGGAGACTCCTGGACAAGGAAAAGGATCCTCCAGTCCAAGCAGGGAGATCTGGACAAGGCAAATATGCTATACTAATTAGGTTGTCCTAGAAAAAGAAAAGCAGCCCCTGGGTCTAGAGGGGGCTGTCAGGTGAGGGAAAGCAGCCCCTGGGTCTAGAGGGGGCTGTCAGGTGAGGGAAAGGATCCCCTGGGTCTAGAGGGGGCTGTCAGGTGAGGGAAAGGATCCCCTGGGTCTAGAGGGGGCCGTCAGGTGAGGGAAAGGATCCCCTGGGTCTAGCGGGGGCTGTCAGGTGAGGGAAAGGATCCCCTGGGTCTAGCGGGGGCTGTCAGGTGAGGGAAAGGATCCCCTGGGTCTAGCGGGGGCTGTCAGGTGAGGGAAAGGATCCCCTGGGTCTAGCGGGGGCTGTCAGGTGAGGGAAAGGATCCCCTGGGTCTAGCGGGGGCTGTCAGGTGAGGGAAAGGATCCCCTGGGTCTAGCGGGGGCTGTCAGGTGAGGGAAAGGATCCCCTGGGTCTAGCGGGGGCTGTCAGGTGAGGGAAAGGATCCCCTGGGTCTAGCGGGGGCTGTCAGGTGAGGGAAAGGATCCCCTGGGTCTAGCGGGGGCTGTCAGGTGAGGGAAAGGATCCCCTGGGTCTAGCGGGGGCTGTCAGGTGAGGGAAAGGATCCCCTGGGTCTAGCGGGGGCTGTCAGGTAAGGGCAAGAATCCCCTGGGTCTAGCGGGGGCTGTCAGGTAAGGGAAAGAATCCTCTGGAGGGAAAGGTGCCCACGGGCTAAGCAGGACAAGAGAGACATAAGTCACTGGGCTAAGCAGGGACTCCCAGATACAGGAGAAATGCCACTAAGCTAAGCTTAGTGGCATTAGCTAAGCAAAGACCTTTGTACCAAATTGGTAAATTGACTTTGGGGTGTAGGAGGAAAAACACGCCTCCAAGTGTTATAGTTTAAGCCTAGTCACCTATTAACTTAACGTAATAAATGCATTGATGGAAGTCCTAATAGTAAAAGGGGTCCACTTTTCCATTTCAGAAAGTTTGCAAGCCTGCAAGTTGCCTTCAGGATAAAAACTATTCAGCAATCTGCTCCCCTCCTGTAGAGGTAACAGTAACAGCGGGTCCTACAGGGTGTAAAATAACAGCAGCTATACACTTGAGTGCACAAGGTCACATCGATCCCATTACTTGCATCGCTGACCACAAACAGCACTCCGTCCTGCTAAACAAACCATTATTCACAGGGAGCGCTCCATGGAGGAAGACGTGCTGCAATGTTGTAGCTAATCACGTTACCCAATTAATCTTTTCCCCCAGGGGTAATATTCCTATATCAGATACATGATAAAGATCTGGAAAAGCCAGGAAGATCAAATAGTATAGACATTTCTACATGACTTTATGCGGCATGTAGAAAAGGTCAGTCCACCCAACCCTGGAACTTGGAAGAACAACATCAGCAATGACAGCTTCCACATTCCGTCAGTTACTAACCGGTCCCTTTTAGAAGTGCCTGTTACGTCCCTAAGGGCTCATGCACACGTACTTTGATTTTAAACACACATTAAAAAGTGCCTACTACTTCAACTTTTTGTTTTCTAGGTTTTTGATGCTTCTGTGATGCTTTTTTGAATCTTAAAAGCTTGGCAAATGCCCCAATGTGCTGATCTTTTATTTGTTTTAAAGCAGAGTTCCAGGGTTTTTATGTTTATTAAAAGTCAGCAACTACACTTTTTGTAGCTGCTGACTTTTAATAAACAGGCACCTACCTCTTCCACGGTCCAGCGATGTGGCCAAACGGAGCGCCGCTCCTCTCCCCCTCCTCTCAGGCGGCACCTCCATTGCCACGCTAGGCACCCGGCCGCGACAGCTTTCGGCTTCACGGCTGGGCACACACGACGCATGCGTGAGTCACACTGCGCTTTCCGGAGTGGACAGGCGATCTCCTGGGACCAGTCATGATCGCCTAGAGGGAGAGGCCGCCTAAGGCGCCTTGGCGATCCCTGCGCGGAAAGAGGAAGTGGGATAGGAAATCCCCCTAACGAAGCCCCCCCACACGGAGTGCTTAAAGTGCAAGTTACATTTTTTGGGTGGAACTCCGCTGTAACCACTTAAGGACCAGGCCTCTTTCAGATTTGGCGTTTACATGTTTAAAACAGTTTTTTTTGCTAGAAAATTACTTAGAACCCCCAAACATTATAATTGTTTTTTTTTTTTCTAACACTCTAGAGAATAAAATGGTGGTCATTGCAATACTTTTTTTCACATCGTATTTGCGCAGCGGTCATACAAGCGCACTTTTTTGGGGAAAAAAATTCACTTTTTTGAAAAAAAATAAAAATAAATAAAAAATAAGACAACAGTAAAAATAGACCAATTTTTTTTTAGATTGTGAAAGATAATGTTACGCCGAGTAAATTGATACCAAACATGTCACGCTTCAAACTTTTACCCTCAAAAATCTACAGGTTGCATGTTTTGTGTTACAGAGGAGGTCTAGGGCTAGAATTATTGCTCTCGCTCTACCGATCGCGGCGATACCTCACATGTGTGGTTTGACCGCTGTTTTCAGATGCGGGTGCTACTCACGTATGCGGTTGCTTCTTTGCGCGAGCTTGTCGGGACGGGGTGTTTTTCACTGCCGGATTTTCAGGCCGAGAATCCCCTTGTGCGCATGCGCCGCTGCAGTCAGCGGCGCATACCGAGGGGAATATCTCCTTACAGGTTTAGGAGATATTTTTTTTACCTACAGGTAAGCCTTATTATAGGCTTTCCTGTAGGTAAAAGTTAAAAAAATTGAGTATACAACCACTTTAAATACTATAAGAAAAAAATTAAAATAAAAAAAGTCATATGAAAAAATGACGTTGAAAAAAAATGTTCCTTTAGGCCGGGTTCACACCGCTGCGATGCGGGAACGCCGCGAATGCGCGGCGTTTTCCCGCATCGCACACCTCCCGCCAGCAGTTCACACTGCCCTATGCGGACGGCTGGGAGTGTCAATGATATGTTAATGACACCCCCAGATCCGTCCGCATATCGCAGTGCGATCTGCCGACTCGCACAGGAATCGGATCGCATGGTGTGAACCCCCATGCGATCCGATTCTGTTGCGGACCAAAAAAAGGGTCCCGTGCGAGTTTGCTGCGGGAGCGATGCGAATTCAGCCATACTATCTGTATGGCTGAACTCGCATCGCTACGGAGATCGGATGCGATTTGCGGTGCGAATCACATCCGGATCTCCCCCCGCAGCAGTGTGAACCCAGCCTCAAGAGGTATGGGCAGAAGTGACGTTTTGACGTCGCTTCCTCCCTCCTATGGAATAGAGACGAGTGTGGCCCATCTTAGCCTCACTCGTCTCCATACCCAGCAGATGAAAGGACCCGATAGTCTCCGCCGCTACGGAGGGCTCCGGTAAGCGGCAGAGGGCGCGGGAGAGGGGGTGGCACCTCTCCCACCATCGACAACGGTGATCTCGTGGTGAACCCGCCGCGGAGACCACAGTCATCGTATACAGGACCGCCTCCTGTAAGGAGGGATATGTCAGTTGCGGCAGCAGCTGCTGCCGTTACCGAGATATCCCTCTTCAAAGTACCGACGTATATGTACAGGTTTATTAGAGGACTGGAGTTAGGGACTTTAAATGAAGGTATGGCCTGGTAAGGTCAATTCTTCCATCCCTTGGGACTTTAAATGAAATTGTGGCCCGGTATATGTACAGGAGGCGGTCCTTAAGTGGTTAAAGGAGCTCAGTAGAACCCTGGTTCATTAGTAACCCCAAGCTCAGTAATACCCCTGCTCAGCAGATCCCCACCTCATTAGCACCGCCACTTGGCAGATCCTCAGCTCATTAATACCCTTGATGTTCAGCAGATGCCCAGCTCATTAGTACCTTTGTTGCTCAGCAAATCCCCCAGCTCAGCTGATGCCCCACTAAGTAGTACTACCAGCTCAGCCGATCCTCTGCTCATTAGGACCCCACAGCTCTGCTGTTCCCCCACTCCGTAGTAACCCCACAACTCTGCCAATTCCCCACTTAGTAGTAATCCCATCCATGCTCATCCTCTGGTTTTCTGATCTCCCCTTCTCTCTCTCTCTGTCCAGTCCCCCTAACCTCCCACTATATTGCTCCCATGCTGCTTATCACGTGACATCTGCTAGTTTTTCCTTCTCTGGTCCCTCACTGTCGCCCAAGAAAGTGCCCCCTCACCCCCGTCTCACACACTAGTTATACTCACCATACCAGAGCTTGGTTGCCACACCGGTCTCCTTTGCAGTCTCCAGCAATAAACAATGTTTCTAGTTAGGGGGAGGGGGGGAGCGTGTGAACCTCATGTGACACTGCTTAGGTCAAGCCAGCAATTGCTGTGCCTGAGCCCCGTCACATAACTGGGGTAGTGAGGTCACTGCTCCCCCTAGTGTCTGGCACTGGATTTCAGTGCTGGCGCAGGCGCATGCAGGAGCTTAAAGGGAGCACCGGTGAGGAGACTATAACTGGGCCATGGGAGGACCTTTTCGGAAACACGGTCACTTGCATGGGAGAAGTGACAGTGAAAGCCATATTATAAGGATTATGGGCCATCCTCCTAAAAGGTTTGGCAAAGATGCATTTTTTTTTTTAACCACTTTCCGCCCACCCTATAACAAAATGATGGTGGCAGAGTGGTTTCATAATCCTGACCGCATGTCATATGACGTGATCAGGATTTTGAGCCGCTGCGCAACCCCGAGGGCGCGCATCGCAGCGTGTCAGTCCGACACCCCGCAACTATGATCTTGGTAAAGAGAGTCTCTGACGGAGACTCTTTACCATGTGATCAGCCATGTCCAATCACGGCTGATCATATTGCAAATAGGAAGCGCCGGTGATTGGATTTTCCTCACTCGCGTCTGTCAGACGCAAGTAGAGGAGAGCCGATCGGCTGCTCCTCTGACAGGGGGGGGGGGGGTCTGTGCTGATCGATTATCAGCGTAGCCTCCCCGAGGATGCCCACACTGGACCACCAGGGACGCCACCAGACCACCAGGGATTCCCAGGACAAGGTAGGTCACCCTAGACCACCAGGGATTCCAGGCAGTGCCACAATGGATGCCAATCAGTGCCCATAATGGACATCACTGATTGGCATGCATTATTGTTTGGAACTGATTGGCATCCATTAGTACAGTATATTATAATACAATGCCGCCCATCAGTGCCGCCTACCCATGCCCACCCGTGCTGCCTACCCATGCCAATTTGTGCCACCTATCAGTGCCCATCAATGCCACCCCATCGGTGCCCATCAGTGCCCATCAGTGCCGCCTTATCATTGCCCATCAGTGTAACCCCATCAGTGAAGGAGAAAACCTACTTATTTACAAAGTTTTGAAACTGAAAACAAAAAAAAACATTTTTTTTTCAACATTTTCGGTATTTTTTATTTGTTTAGCAAAAAATAAAAACCGTAGGAGGTGATCAAATACCACCAAAAGAAAGCTCTATTTGTGGGGGAAAAAAAATGATAAACACTTCATTTGGGTACAGTGTAGCATGACCGCACAATTGTCATTCAAAATGTGACAGCGCTGAAAGCTCAAAATTGGTCTGGGCAGGAAGGTGTTTAAGTGCCCGGTATTGAAGTGGTTAAAGAACGGAAACCACAATGCACCACAGAACAGAGGTGTGACTGCACCAAAACACCAAGAAATAAAATGATAGATTAGATATACAGGATCTCACAAAAGCGAATACAGCCTTCACAATTTTGTAAATATATTCTATCTTTTCATGTGACAACACTGAAGAAATGACACTTTGCTACAATGTAAAGTAGTGAGTGTACAGCTTGTATAACAGTGTAAATTTGCTGTCCCCTCAAAACAACAACTCAACACACTCTGCGGTCCGTCCTCACCCGATTTCCCATAGGGGAGGAGAGCGGCGCTCTGACAGGTCCGTCCCTGTACAGTGTGCAGAGACCGACCTGTCATCTTCTGCTCAGCGGGGAGTGATGGAGTGATCCCCACTGAGCAAGCGGATGATATCCACGGGGGGGTGGATCATCACAGATCCGTCCCGTGTGAAAGAGCCCTTAGGGAGGCAGAGAATGCATTCAGGTAAAAACACTTTACAGCTACTTTAAGCCAATTACACATACTGTATGTAGACTTTAGTTCCCTTATGTAGCAGAGCAGAAGGGAAAGTCGCCTCCTACCCACCAAGACCTTGCTTGTTGCCTTAGGTTATAGTATTGGGTCTAATATGAAGGCACACAATTGCTCTCATAGCATGACACAGATCCTGGCAAGGCTGCATACAAATAAAAAAATCTCTTGGCTTGTGATCAAACATTTCAGTAGCTGAGCACTTCCAGCATTAACCAGGCCAGCGCTTATTTACCACAACGCAGGCTGCCCGGGTCCGTCGCCTCCCATTGTGTACATACATCGCACAAAGCAGGGATCAGTGACCGCCACACATGGGGCATGTTCCCCCGATCTCTGCGGCTTATTCCAGTTTGCAATTTTATTATCAGCAAGTTACAAGAACTGGTGGGAGCTGTGTGTGGGCACATCCCCCAGGGATAGATGGCTTGGATTGCAGCGCTACGTTGTGTGCGAGGAATGTCAGACGGGCAAAACTCCTCCGGTGTCTCAGGCTGGTCACCTGATCACTGCTTTATTATTACAGGTCCTCATAAAAGATCGTCAATTTACATGGCGCAATATAAATTTTTATATATATATATATATATATATATATATATATATATATATATATATATATATATATATATATATATATATATATATATATATATACACACATATACATATACATACACACACACACACACACACACACACCACGCTTTATTAGGTACACCTGTTCAATTGCTTGGGAAAAAAAAAAAAAAAAACAAAGAAAAAAAAAACCCACAAAATTGCAAATCAGCCAATCACATGGCAGCAAAACAATGCATCTAGGACGTGGTGAAGACGACATGCTAAGGTTCAAACCGAGCAACACAATAGGAAAGAAACAGGGATATCAGCAACTTTGAACATGGTATTGTTGTTGGTGCCAGACAACTGGTCTGCATTTCAAAAACTGCTGATTTACTGGGATTTTCACACACAACCATCTCTCTGGTTTACAGAGAATGGTGCGAAAAAGAAAATATCCAGTGAGCGGAAGTTGTGTGGAGGAAAATGCCTTGTTGATGTCAGGGGAGAATGGGTAGACTGGTTTGAGACGATAGAAAGGCAACAGTAACTCAAATAACCTCTCATTACACCCAAGGTATGCAGAACACCATCTCTGAACACACAACGCATCGAACCTTGAAGATGGGCTACAGCAGCTGAAGCCCATACTGGGTGCCACTCCTGTCACCCAAAAAACAGGAAACTGTACATTTTTACATTTGTAAAATCTCCTCAATCAGGTCGTATAGTGTATGGACAGCTTAAGACTAGCCCAAACTACAGGCCAGTGCTCTCCAAACTGTAGGCCGAAAGTGGCCCTATGCACCGTTCCTTGCACTGATATGAGGCACTATGCCTCCCACCGACACGAACGATGGGGTGCTACTCCCAACCACGGGGTGCCACGCCTCCAGCCGACACCAACAACGGGGCGCCATTCCGCCTACCAACCACAGGTGCTATATCCATTTTTGTTACTCCCACTTTCCACTAAGCCTGAGACATTGTTACTCTAACATTGGGGCATTTTCTACTGCAACTGACCACAGCCCGGCCCTCCTAAAGTCAAATTAAATATTTTCTTAGCTTGAAGTGGATTTTGCATTTCCAAACAAGTCACGTCAATGGTACTGCAAAACCTGGTTGAAGCGGGTCAAATGCAAATCAGAAGTAGGTGAAATGCAAATCAGAGGGAGGTCAACTGAAGGTCAAATGCACGTTTCAATGGATTCCGAACCATCTCAAAATGGTGCCATCGACACAAGCCCAAAAGCCCATAAACACTGGCCTTTATACTGATCTTTACTTCCCAATGACTTGTATGGTGACGGTAATGAAAGTCCATACATGCAGGACCTTGACTAGGTTGAGCAACAGTTATGGGCACCTTTGTGGGCCAAGGGGCTGCTACAGACAAACAACAACTAAACAAAGGACAATAAGCGTTCTGGCTTCAGCCACTGTGGGTGAAGAATAAACAGAGACTTGTACTGGAAGCGTGGTACACAATGGACGCGGCTTATCAGGGAGGTTTGGATGACAGGCTGGCTCCATACAGGCTATCCAGATTAATATTTGACCACTATGTACTCCTACTTCCCCGATCTAATCTACAGTGGGAGAGCAGAATGTGGACTCTACAGGAAAGATGAGCGGTCCTTATCTGACCAGAGCGTTATCCCGAGAGCCAAGCCTCCGCATCCACTTCCTGGACTTCCCCTGGGTTGCCCGCTGGTAATGCTGCACAGAACTGCGGCCTAAACAAATGTCTAAGCTGGTCTATGGAAGCTGTGAGCTCTTCCGAGGAGGATGCAGAGACACAGCCACATTCCTCTAGCATTTGGTAAAGGTGGCACTTCAATGTTTACCTTCAGAAGATAAGAGCCCTTCTGATCTAGGTGAATGGTTAGGGCTTGTTGCACTGCAGAAAGGCATGCACCACAACAAGCTTTACTGTATATTACAGCACTGCATTACTGCAGCCAGTTCTTTTTGGATGGGCACCAACACGGCAGAATCGCTTCTGAATTTTTTTTTTTTACCACAGTGGTTTAACCACTTTGCGCCCAGGCCAATTCTGACATTTTTCTCCTACATGTGAAATTTGAGTACTGTCCGTGATACTTTTTTTTTATTTGCACTAACATACAATTTTTCAGGACAAGCTTTCAGGGTATGTGCCCTTCTTCAAGGTCCAAGCAGGACCTTAAAGGGGACATACCCCAAAAGCTTGTCCTGAAAAATTGTACGTTGGTGCAAATAAAAAAAAAAAAAAAGTATCACAGACAGTACTCAAATTTCTCTGTCAGAATTGCCACTAACACAGCTACAATCACATTAAGTCTCCTACATGTAAAATTCATAATTTTTTTGCTAGAAAATTACATAGAACCCCCAAACATTATATATGTTTTTTTTTTTTAGGAAAGACCCTAGAGAATACAATGGCGGTCGTTGCAACTTTTTATCTCGCACGGTATTTGCGCAGCAATTTTTCGAACACGTTTTTTTTTCAGAAAAAAAAAAACCAAACAGTTTCATGCTTAAAAAAAAAAAAAAAAAAAAAAAAAAAAAAAAAAATCAATAAAGTTAGCCCAATTTTTTTGCATAATGTGAAAGAGGAAGATACGCCGAGTAAATAGATACCCAACATGTCACACTTCAAAATTGCACATGCTCGTGGAATGGCGCCAAACGTTGGTATTTAAAAATCCCCATAGGCGACGTTTTAATTTTTTTTTACTGATTACATGTTTTGGGTTACAGAGGAGGTCTAGGGTTAGAATTATTGCTCTCGCTCTAACGTTCTTGGAGATACCTCACATGTGTGGTTTGAACACCGTTTTCATATGTGGGCGGGACTTGCGTATGCGTTCGCTTCTGCGTACGAGCTCACGGGGACAGGGGCGCTTTACATTTTTTTTTATTGTTAATTTTATTTTTATTTTAGTTTGACATTTAGAAAAAAATAAATAAATAAATGTGATTACTTTTATTCCTATTACAAGGAATGTTAACATCCCTTGTAATATGAATATGGCATGATCAGACCTATTTACAGTGAGATATGGGGTCCATAAGACCCCACATCTCACCTCTAGGCTGGGAAGCAAAAAAATAAAAAATAGATCACGGCTTCCCAGCCAAAATGGCGCCGTTAATTTGAATGCAGAGTCCGAATCGATCATAGAGACTCTGGGGACGATCTGGTCCACCGGAAATCTCTACGGTATCATCTGGGGGCCGGGGGATCCTGTGACCGACTCACCGATGGAAGCGGTGAGTTGGTACAAGCACCGGAGGGTGGCGTCCCCTCCCGCTGCCCGTAAGAACGATCAAGCGGTGGAACAGCCGCTATGATCGTTCTTATGGTGCAGGGAATCGCCGGCTGAAAATGCCGATATCTGAATGATGTCTGTAACCTCAGGCTTCATTCAGATATTACACCACAAATCCCACGACGTCATATGACGTAGTATGGGCGCCAAGTGGTTAAATGATGATCAGGCAGACGAGAGGGAAATGACTGGCTGACTCACTCAGTCTGCGGTGGTGTCATGAGCGGTTAGGCCTCAAGTTGTTCGTGTTTGAGATATACCATATTTATCGGTGAATAATACGCGCCGGCGTATAACACGCACCCCAAGTTTAGAAGGAAATTAAAAAACACAAAAAATAAAAAACAACTTACATTTAAATGCCCATCAATGCAGCCTTATCAGTGTACATCTGAAGCCTTGTCAGTGTCATTTGCAGCCTGTCATTGCAGCCTCGTGCATCGTTGTCCCCTCAGTGATGCCGGCTTTTATTTTTAAAAATGGCGCTGCCGAGATGTCCTGTGTATCTCGGCGGCACCCGGTAGTTCTCGGCGGCTCTCGGCCGCCTTCAGCCGTACTCGGCGGCTTTCAGCTGCAGAAAGCCGCAAGAAGGGCTGAAAGCCACCCAGAGCCCAAAAATCTATCAGAAATCGTGGAGGATCGGCGTATAACACGCACCCGCAATTTTCCCCTGATTTTAAAGGGGAAAAAGTGCATGTTATACGCCGATAAATACAGTACATTTTATATTTACATTGGGTAAAATAAGTATTGAACATGTCACCATTTTTCTGGGTAAATAGATTTCTAAAAAGCCAACATGAAAATTTTCACCACATATCAGGCAATCCATACATACAAAAGACACCAAAAACAAAGGTGTTCACAAATGAAGTTATGTGTAATAAAATGGAAGGACACAGGGAAAAAAAAAAAAAAAAAAGTATTGAACACGCTAACTGAAATGTATTCAATACTTGATATAAAATCCGTTGTTGGTAATGACGGCTTCAAGACTCCTCCTGTATGGAGAAACTAGTCACATGCGTTGCTCAGGTGCGATTTTGGCCCATTCTTCCACAGTCTTCAGATCTTGAAGGTTCCCGTGGGCCTCTTCTACAATCTTTGATCTTTAGTTCTTTCTAGGGCTGTTACTGATTAAAATTTTCGTGTTTGATTCATCGTTTTTTTTTTTTTTTTTTTTATTGATTAAATCGACGAATTTCGATTAATTATAACACACATAAAGATCCAACTACTTTTAGCTCATCTCCTTGCATTGCAACTCTGCAATAGTCAGTGGTAAAAGTGGTATACACCATATACAATCACCCGACACTAGTTAGTTTCCACAATCCATGACTTAAAGGGGTTGTAAAGGTAAATGTTTTTTCACCTTAATGCATTCTATGCATTAAGGTGAAAAAACATCTGACACTGCCGGCGCCCCCAGTCCCCCCGTTTTACTTACCTGACCCCTCGAAAATCCTGCGCTCGCCCCCGCCGTTCCCCATCGCCGCTCAGCCTGACCGCTGATTGGCTGGAGTGGATGGATTGAAAGCAGCGCAGCCATTGGCTCGCGCTGCTGTCAATCACATCCTATGACGCAGCGTGCCGGGGGGCGGGGCCTTGTGATACAGCGAGCGGCTATAGCCGCCGGCTGTATCACAGGAGCGCGCCCACAGTGCTTCTCACCAATGCGAGGGAGCTCGCATTAACGTGAGAAGCACCTGCGGGAGGAAGCAGAGACAGCCGCCGAGGGACCCCAGAAGAGCAGGTTCGGGGCCACTCTGTGCAAAACGAGCTGCACAGTGGAGGTAAGTATGACATGTTTGTTATTTAAAAAAAATAAAAATTTTTACTTTACAACCCCTTTAACTTCCCAGTTCACACAAATACGACCAAATATTAGATAAGTGCAGCGCAAAAACAATTAAAATAAATAACAAATGGTCTCTTGTTAACCCCTTCCCGCTGAGCGTACGCAGATGTGCGTACTCCGTTTCCGGGGGGTATACCGGGATGATGCCCGCACCTGCAGGCATCATCCCGGTACCGTTTTTTTCAGCGGGCGGTTGGCTTTCCAGCCATAACAACCGAAGCGATTAAAAGCCGCTCGGCTGTTATGCCGGATGAGCGGGAGAGGACGTCCCCCCCTCCCGCCACTGTTACCGGTGCTCCCGCTCGTAATCGTCTTCGTTCCAGTATCCTCATAGTAAAACACGGAAGCGACGTCATACTCCCGTCTACTCGGCTGCCAATGGCGCCGGTTTAAAAAATAAAATAAAAAATTTATATACTATATATATATATATATATATATATATATATATATATATATATATATATGGTATTCAGAATCGCTGTTTTCGGCGATCTGAATACATTGAAGTGTAAAGGAGGGATGGGGGGGTCTTTTAGACCCCCGATCCCTCCATAAAGAGTACCTGTCACCACCTATTACTGTCACAAGGGATGTTTACATTCCTTGTGACAGCAATAAAAGTGATCAAATTTTTTATTTTATTTTTTTAAAAACAATTTATTCATTTTCAAATAAAAAAATTTTTTTTTTAAAGCGCCCGCCGTCCCCATGAAGCAAAGAAAACGCATATGGAAGTCGCGCCCAAATATGTAAACGTTGTTCAAATCACACATGTGAGGTATCGCCGCGATCGTCAGAGCGAGAGCAATAATTCTAGCCCTAGACCTTCTCTGTAACGCTAACCTGGTAACCGAAAAAAAAAAAAAAAAGAAATTAAAGCGTCGCCTATTGAGATTTTTTTTAGGTACTGTACTTTGTCGTCAATCCACGAGTGCGTGCAATTATAAAGTGTGACATGTTTGGTATATATTTACTCGGTGTAACATTATCTTTCACATTATGCAAAAAAATTGGGCTAATTTTACTGTTTCATTTTTTTAATTCATAAAAGTGTCCCTTTTCCCAAAAAGTTGCGTTTAAAACACCGCTGCGCAAATACTGTGTGACATAAAATATTGCAACAATCACCATTTTATTCTCTAGAGTCTCTGCTAAAAAAAGATATATAATGTTTGGGGGTTCCAAGTAATTTTCTAGCAAAAAATATGGATTTTAACTTGTAAACACCATATGCCAAAAATAGGCTTAGTCATGAAAGGGTTAAACAACAAGAGACCACCGCCTGTGGAAGAGAAATCCACATCCTAGAGTGGCAAGGATGTGGAATTCCCTTCCACAGGCAGTGGTCTCAGCGGGGGGCATCGATAGTTTCAAGAAACTATTAGTCAAGTGCCTGAATGACCACAACATACAGGGATATACAATGTAAAACTGACATATAATCACACACATAGGTTGGACTTGATGGACTTGTGTCTTTTTTCGACCTCACCTACTATGTAACTATAAAAAAAAAAAAAAATCTGAAGGCAATTAGAGAGATGAAATGGCAGTCCAGAGAGACGATAAACAGCCAGATCCACAAGTTATTTCACCAGTGCTGATCCACACGGCAAAAATATCACAGCTCATCCGCCTCTAAGGACAACAATGTTAACAACGGAGGTTATCAAATTTGCCTACACTTAGCTCACAGAATGATCCCAGTTAACAACATCCATATTTACCATCACTGTCCGGTGACGTCACCGGACTCCTCCCCCCTTCCCTTCGTTAGATGGAGGCACTTGGGGAGGACTTGTCCGCAGGGCTGCTGTTAGAAATCATGGGGCCCCATACAGCCTACCTGACGGGGCCCCATTGACCCCTGCCCACAACCCATCCTAGCTCCGCCCATAACCCCACCCCTACCTCCACGCTGTCAGGGCAGGAGGCAGGAGCTGGAACATTTAACATTTACAGCGCCCCACCAATCATAACTGCATCTGAATGGGAGAGATGTCAGTGTTTTGACATCTGTGCCCATTCAGTTTGTGTCTTCATACGGAGCTTTCAATCAGGTCTGCATGAAAAAGGACCTAATTGCAAAGCTTGGGTGAAAGGTTATGAAAGGAGAGTGGTTTGGGGGTGGTAAAAATGCAGCTTGGCTATGTATTTTTACTGTCCCTTCCCCCATCACATGTGTAAAAGTAGCATCTCACTATGTGCTCATGGTCATTATCATTATGATGATCAGAGCACAGCAGGTGCTGTGTGGCTCTGTCAGTGTAACATGACTGTGTGATGCTGACTTTGTTATGGCTGTGCTGAGTTATAGTCTGTAACACACAGTACAGTCATATATCAGGAAAGTCAGCACCACACAGTCATGTTACACTGACAGAGCCATACAGCACCTACTGTGCCCTGATCATCATAATGATAATAACCATGAGCACACAGAGTCTAGGGACTGCACATGCTACAATAGTGTGACCTGTCAGTGTGTGTGTGTGTGTGCAGGGGACTGCTTGCCTGTGCACCACTGCCATTGTCCAGATTACTCCTGCTGCTCTGTCTGTCTCAGCCGTCCCAGTGATAAGTCCCTCAAGCTGCAGCACTTACTGGATGAAGGGAGCCGTATAACAGTAATATCCATCCGCCGGAGAGGCATACAGTGAGCAGGAAGAACATTAGTTTGTGCAGGTATACTGAGAACAGCATGCGGCACAGCATTGTATCCCTGCACCCGAAAATAGAAAAAAAGTCCCTCTTCTGCTTTCACCTCCTGGGCCCCTCTGGTAACCTGATGGGGCCCAGGAAATGAATATATATTCCTTATATATGTTAGTAATCAAGTGGGTGCAGGTTAATATAGTTATTTCGTTTTTTTTTTTTTTTTTTTTTTAAGCTAGAAGTTAAAAGCTGCTCGGGCCCCCCCTGCTGGCCGGGCCCGGTACAACAGGGCTGGTTGTACTGCCCTATCAGCGGCCCTGCTTGTCCGTGACGTCACCGGATCTCCGATGGAACTCCCTGAAGACCTGGAAGCCGGCGGAGAGGAGAGTACAGATCAAAAGAATTTTGATTGACCAAAAAAAAAATAATAATAATAAATAATAATAATAATAATTTACGATTAACTGAGGAATTAATCTTTAATTTCCGCAGCCCTAGGTCTTTCAAATAGATTTTCTATTGGATTCAAGTCAGGTGATTGGTTGGGCCATTCTAGCAGCTTTATTTTCTTTCTTGGCTTTGTGTTTGGGATGATTGTCTTGCTGAAATGTCCGCCCTCGTTTCATCTCCATCATACTGGTAGATGGCAGCAGATTAGTATCAAAAATGTCTTGAACTATTTTTCCATTCATCCTTCCTTCAATATGAAGTTTGCCAGTACCGTATGCTGGAAAGCAGCCCCCACCAGGATGTTCTCACCTCCATACTTGACTGTTGGTATGGGGGGTGTTTTTGGGATAATGTTCCATTTGACCACCAAACATGGTGTGTATTATGGCATCCAAAGAGTTCCATTTTGGTCTCATCTGACCAGACTATATTCTCCCAGTATTTCACAGGCTTGTCTAAAATGTTGTGCAGTAAACTTTAAACGAGCTTCAACATGCTTTTTCTTCAGCAATGGAGTCTTGCGTGGTGAGCGTGCATACAGGCCATGGTGGTTGAGTGCATTGCTTATTGTTTTCTTTGAAACAATTGTACCTGCCAATTCCAGGTGTTTCTGAAGCTCTCCACAAGTGGTTCTTGGCTCTTGGACAACTCTTCTGATAATTCTTCATACTCCTGTCAGAAATTTTGTGAGGGCCACCTGGTCGTGGCCAGTTTATGGTGAAATTACATTCTTTTCACTTCCAGATTATGGCTCCAACAGTGCTCACTGGAACATTCAGAAAATTAGAAATCCTTCTGTAACCAATGCAATCAGTATATTTTGAAACAATGAGGTTGCAAAGGTCTTGAGAGCTCTTTGCTTTTACCCATCACGAAAGGTTACTTGTGTGTCACCTTGGTAATGAGACACCTTTGTATAGGCCATCAGCTGATATTAATTTGCACTGACAGGGGGCAGGATTGCTTTCTAATTACTGATAGATTTCAACTGGTATCTTGGCTTTCCGTACCTCCATTTCTTCAGGTGTTCAATACTTTTTCCCTGTGTAATTCCATTTTATTACACAGAACCTCATTTCTGAACTTATTTGTTTTGGTGTCTTTGTATGTATGGATTGCATTGGTTGTTATCAACGTGTGGTGAAAATGTCAGGTCAATTGCTTTTTTAGAAATATATTTAATCTAGAAAAATGGTGACGTAGTCAATACTTACTGTGTGTGCGTACGCCGAGAGAGATTTTATAAATAAAAATTGTATTACATTTTTATCATAGAGTGTGCATATACACAGTATCTCACAAAAGTGAGTACACCTCTCACATTTTTGTAAATATCTTATTAAATCTTTTCATGTGACAACACTGAAGAAATGACACTTTGCTACAATGTAAAGTAGTGAGTGTACAGCTTGTATAACAGTGTAAATTTGCTGTCCCCTCAAAATAACGCAACACACAGCTATTAAGGTCTAAACCGCTGGAAACAAAAGTGAGTACACCCCTAAGTGAAAATGTCTAAGTTGGGCCCAAAGTGTCAATATTTTGTGTGCCCACCAATATTTTCCAGCACTGCCTTAACCCTCTTGGGCATGGAGTTCACCAGTGCTTTAGAGGTTGCCACTGCAGTCCTCTTCCCCTCCTCCATGATGACATCACAGAGCTGGTGGATGTTAGAGATCTTGCGCTCCTTCACCTTCCATTTGAGGATGTCCCACAGATGCTGAATAGGGTTTAGGTCTGGAGAGATGCTTGGTCAGTCCATCAACGTTACACTCATCTTCTTTAGCAAGGCAGTGGTCATCTTGGGAGGTGCGTTTAGGGTTGTTATGTTAGAATACTGCCCTGTGGCCCAGTCTCTGAAGGGAGGGGATCATGCTCTGCTTCAGTATGTCACAGTACATGTTGACATTCATGGTTCCCTCAATTATCTGTAGCTCCCCAGTGCCGGCAGCACTCATGCAGGCCCAGACCATGACACTCCCACCACCATGCTTGACTGTATACAAGACACACTTGTCTTTGTCCTCCTCACCTGGTTGCCGCCACACACGCTTGGCGCCATCTGAACCAAATATGTTTATTTTAGTCTCATCAGACCACAGGACATGGTTCCAGTATTCCATGTCCTTAGTCTGCTTGTCTTCAGCAAACTGCTTGAGAGCTTTCTTGTGCATCATCTTTAGAAGAAGCTTCCTTCTGGGACGACAGCCATGCAGACCAATTTGATGCAGTGTGCGGCGTATGGTCTGAGCACTCACAGGCTGGCCCCCCACCCCTTAAACCTCTGCAGCAATGCTGGCAGCACTCATACGTCTATTTCCCAAAGACAACCTCTGGATATGACGCCGAGCACGTGCACTCAACTTCTTTGGTCGACCATGACGAGGCCTGTTCTGAGTGGAACCTGTCCTGTTAAACCGCTGTATGGTCTTGGCCACTGTGCTGCGGCTCAGTTTCAGGGTCTTGGCAATCTTCTTATAGCCTAGACCAGTGATGGCGAACCTTGGCACCCCAGATGTTTTGGAACTACATTTCCCATGATGCTCATCTACACTGCATAGTGCATGAGCATCATGGGAAATATAGTTCCAAAACATCTGGGGTGCCAAGGTTCGCCATCACTGGTCTAGACCATCTTTATGTAAAGCAACGATTCTTTTTTTTTTCTTCAGATCCTCAGAGAGTTCTTTGCCATGAGGTGCCATGTTGAACTCGAAGTAACAAATATGTTAGAGTAAGAGCGATAACACCAAATTAACACCTGCTCCCCAGTCACACCTGAGACCTTGTAACACTAACGACAAACATGACACCAGGGAGGGAAAACGGCCAATTTGGACATTTTCACTTAGGGGTGTACTCACTTTTTTTGCCAGCGGTTTAGACATTAATGGCGGTGTGGAGTTATTTTGAGAGGACAGCAAATTTACACTGTTATACAAGCTGTACACTCACTACTTTACATTGTAGCAAAGTGTCATTTCTTCAGTGTTGTCACATGAAAACATAGAATAAAAAAATATTTATAAAAATGTGAGGGGTGTACTCACTTTTGTAAGATACTGTATATATCTTAGATTGGGTGTCATACATTCACCTACATCAGTTTACAAATCCTTTGACAGGTATACCGGCTCCTTCATATGCGACACAAACGCTGATTTAGGGCCTTCTCTAGAGCGCCCCCCCCCTCCCCCCCTTCCCACGACTATTGTGAAATCAAATAAATGGGAAGTCACGAAATGCTACAAGTTTTTCCTGTGCTGACAAAGCGAATTAAAAAACACTGTAGACTTCATCTGACACCACTAATGTATAGGCAAACATCACAATCAGTTCCACTTAATTGTGAGCTCTTCATTTACAAGTGCCAGAAAGAAGAAATAAATCCTTATTTGGCAGCCAAGAATGTGAAATAACACAAAACACGGCACAGTACAATGGTCAACATTGTGGGAACGGCAACTCGTGAGCTGAACTGAAAGCACTTGATTCTCTTCATTAGAAATAAATAAAGTATGTGCGACTTAAAGAGAACCTGTCACCAGCTAAAAAAATGCAGTTATAAAAAGGACAGAAAAATCCAATATTTTAAATGCCGACTTGCTGGATTTTCTCTTGCCATAAATTATTTTATTCATCTGCAAAGCTCCCTTAAACCGGCTAGAAAATTTACCAATGTAGGGGGCAAGCTTCCCGCCCGCCGCCGACACAAGGCGCCTGCTTCCCGCCCGCCGCCGACACAAGGCGCCTGCTTCCCGCCCGCCGCCGACACAAGGCGCCTGCTTCCCGCCCGCCGCCGACACAAGGCGCCTGCTTCCCGCCCGCCGCCGACACAAGACGCCTGCTTCCCGCCCGCCGCCGACACAAGGCGCATGCTTCCCGCCCGCCGCCGACACAAGGCGCATGCTTCCCGCCCGCCGCCGACACAAGGCGCATGCTTCCCGCCCGCCGCCGACACAAGGCGCATGCTTCCCGCCCG
Organism: Lithobates pipiens; assembly: GCF_037356315.1. Lineage (NCBI taxonomy): Eukaryota > Metazoa > Chordata > Amphibia > Anura > Ranidae > Lithobates > Lithobates pipiens. Next base: position 35,798,693 of record NW_027507785.1, read on the forward strand.
CCGCCGACACAAGGCGCATGCTTCCCGCCCGCCGCCGACACAAGGCGCATGCTTCCCGCCCGCCGCCGACACAAGGCGCATGCTTCCCGCCCGCCGCCGACACAAGGCGCATGCTTCCCGCCCGCCACCGACACAAGGCGCATGCTTCCCGCCCGCCACCGACACAAGGCGCATGCCTTTCGGCCCCACATCCAATTGCTGTCCAAAGCTTGCCACCTCAACATCTTCAAGATATGCCCCTTTCTTACCAAGGACACTGCAAAGCTTCTAATCCACTACCTGGTCATCTTTCCCCTCAACTACTGCAACTTCCTCCTCACCGGCTTACCTCCAACTAGGCTATCCCCCCTTCAGTCCATCATGAACACTGCTGCCAGGCTCATGCACCTCACAAACCGCTCGGATTCTACTATCCCTCTCTGCAATCCCTCCATTGGCTGTCAACCAACCAACTAATTAAATTCAAGATATTAACAATATCTTGCAAAGCCATCCATAACTCTGCCCCCAGCTACATCCCTAACCTGGTCTCTCAAAATACCAACCTAATCATCCTTTCACACCTACCAAGACCTCCTGCTCTCTAGTTCCCTTGTCACCTCATCCCATGCTCTCCTCCAGGACTTCTCCCGAGCCTCTCCCATCCTCTGGAATGCTCTACCCCAATATGTCCAACTATCTCCTATTTTGTCCACTTTCAGACGATTGCTGAAAACTCATCTCTTCAGAGAAGTATACTGCCCTCACCTAACAACTGTCCATTTATTTTCTCCAGCTACCCACCCCCCACAGGTATTACCCCTTGCATTTCTTGACCCTTCCTCTTAGATTGTAAGCTCTAATGAGCAGAGCTCCACGATTCCTACAGTATTAAAAAGTGTATTGTAGTTGTACGGTCTACCCTCAAGTTCTCAGTAAAAGCGCAGAGTAAACTGTCGGCACTATATAAATCATGAATAATAACAACATTATATAAAAAGGGACATTCTTCCCACTAGCCGCAACTGTAAGGGGCATACTGGCCACCAATGTAAGGGGCCTTTCTTCCAACTGGCCACCAATGTAAAGAGAATTCCTCCCACTGATATATATATATATATATATATATATATATATATATTCCAGAGAAAAAAACGGATCTGTATGTGTAGCAAAACCAAGGGTTTCCTTTAAACTAAGCCAAGCGAAAACTGGGCTAAAGCCCACGGAACCCAAGTTTTGGTCTGGTTTCCAAAAGAAACATTTAAAATAGACATTTAGGACTTGATTGGTAAAAGCATGGCACTCGCTCTCCTCCCCCCCCCCCCCCCCCCAGCACTCTAGATAGAATAAAACATTTTTTTCCATGCATCAAATGAACTGCCCCATGCAAGGCAAGAACAATTAAAAGCACATCAGACATAAAACCACAGAAGCGTCACTGACTGACACAGCAAAAATATAAAAATAATAAAGAAGCCGCCCTCAGGGGGTTGGAAAGTATTGTCTCCGGTACAGACAGATTGTAAAAGTAAAGCCGAGCGCACAAGAACACAGATGGCGCACAGAATGTTCCGATATTATGATGCAATTATGATGGATGCCAAGGCTGTAGATGTTTCACTCAATACTACTGAAATAAACAAACTTGGCCTTTTCTTAAAAGCTGAACTCCAGGCACACAGCTAAATGCGCAGCTACATGGGGTCTGTTCAGCCACTCCTGTGATTTACAGCATCCCTCCCAAAAACACATGGATTAAGATGAGACACCACTTTCATGGTGGTGGTGATGTAAGTAGACTCTTAAATCTTTACTGCTCACAAAAAAGAAAAAAAAAAAAAGTCCAAGACAAAATTTTACTTACCCAAGTCCACCGTCACATAATGATCCGTGGCACCACTTATGGAACTAATCAGTAGCTGCACTCCTGGCATCAAAGACTTGAGGACCCCGTCAAGAGCCCGTGATGGACTCGAACGACCAATAGATCACAGGACATGACAAGGGTACTGCTAGACGGACCCTCTCATTCCGCAGACAAGATGAAATTTGGACCCGTCCTGTCACAGGACTTCCTATCAGCTAAGAAATGTACTAATATAAAAAAGACAAATATGAGGTACTGTCGAGGTTTAGCCTTTGGACTACATTGCAGAACCACTTGTCAAAATTGGGGGGAGGATGGTGCTTGTGGTGGATGGGTGGGGGGTTAGGGTATTCAAAGTCTGTCCTCAGCCCCCTTTCACAACACAGTTGTCCTCTTTAAAGCAGTCCCACAGTGTCCGCTGTTATCCTTCACATCACAATCCCCTTTACATTACAGTCCTTTACATTAATTAATGTAACAGGGACTGCTCTGTAAAGGGGGCGCTGTAATCTAAAGGGGGGCGCTGTAATCTAAAGGGGGGCGCTGTGATCTAAAGGGGGGCGCTGTGATCTAAAGGGGGGCGCTGTGATCTAAAGGGGGGCGCTGTAATCTAAAGGGCAAATAAGGGCACTGTAGGACTGCTTTAAAAAGGGGGCACTTTGATATAAAGGGGACTGTACTGTAAACAGAGCCCTTCTTTACATTACAGTGCCCCTGCAGTCTGCCCCTCTACTATCTTCTCCAACATCAATCTCTGCCTCCCCTGTTCAGGTTTCTTACCTGCAGGGCAGAGGCTGTTAATCCGCGTGTCCTCTAACAGCTCCTCCATCCGCCAGCCCAGCAGGTGGTGCCATCCTATCAGTAGGAGCTCTCCATTTCGATCTGCAGCTCCTCCCGCCTCCTGCCCTGCTGATAGGATGACACTTTCACCCGGGCAGGCATAGCTGCTAGGACACACGTGGTCTGCGATAGCCCTGTGCAGACCGTGGTCGCCGCTCATCACCTGCTGTGTGGCTTGGTAACCCCTGTTCTACATCAGCCTCCACTCTGGAATGGACACAGATTTTACGACAATGTCTAGGGAGACCCAGGAAACACTAGGTATCATATGACCTCCACAATTGGAAAAAAAAAAAAAAAAGAAGTTCTTGGTGCCCTCACAACTCTTGGAACATACCGTCATTGGTCTCATCTCCCCACTAGTTTTCTCTACTTTGTATACCCAGGTATAGCTGCTATACCTTTATGACAATGTCTATGAAGACCCAAGCAGCACCAGGTATCAGAGATGATCTCCAATACTTAAATAACCAGTTCTTGGTGCCCTCACAACTCTTGGAACGTGCCTTCATTGGTCTTCTCTCCCCACTAGTTTTCTCTACTTTGTCTCTCCAGGGTCTAGTTGCTATGCCTCTAGTACCTTATAGCAATCATACCCTGGTGTATATTCTGCCTGTGTATGATTGTTTTATTCAGTGCTTCTATCTGCCCTCCTTCTGGGCCTGTTTTTATTCTATATTGTGCTATCTGAAATGTAACAATGCGTTTTTAGTACAAAACATAAATAAAAAAGGCATACTTGACCCAAGTCGGGAGCTTGGGATTCTGTTGTACTCTACGGCAGGAAGCACACTCATGCACAATACCGGAGAAATACTCAGTTTGGACAAGTGCTACCCAATGGTGCTGCTGGCAAAGACGGTGCAAATTTCTTTACCGGGCTAAGCCATTACCGCTGTGAGAAGACAGCGATTATTGCTATCGGCAGTCTGGTTGTACCAAAGTTGATCGACAGATTAACTTGGTACAATCAGGCCAAGCACACACGGTTCGAATCTCGGTTCCTGCTGAACTCGGCCGAGATTCGAACCACTTATGGCCAGCCTAAAAGTCTGCCAGCTCACAGCCTCCCCATGTGAAAAAGAGCGGTAAAGCACAGGTATTGTATAGTATTGCCAACCCGAAAGCATCGGCCCCCCATGAACAGAAGTAGATTATTGCAAACTATAGAAACAAAAAGTTCCCCATCCACATTAAAAATAAAATAATCAACATACATTAAAAATATTTGCATTTTAAATTGTGCCTTTTAATTAACTTTTCGACTTTATATACATTTTCTATTCTGCCATTTAAAAAGTCCAAGGAGCTTATCTCTACTTGAATTGTTTCGTATTGTTTTCTTGTGCTTTTATGTATCTACGTTGTCAGATACTGAAATTGTAACTTCTCTTGTCGAAAATTTGAATAAAAATATTGGAAAATAAAAAAGTCCAAGGAGGCATCCCCCAATGCAACCGATGCATGTTTTCTGTAATGTTACTTAGGATGTTGGCAGTTTAAACCACATAATATTCAATTCTTAATTATTTATTCTTCTTGAACATTAAAGCAGATTAATAACTGCCCGAGCGGTACAAAGTGGGTATGTCTGACCTATGACTGTGTGCAGGTCATGGAAGACGTCCAGTGCCCTGTGCCAGATATCTGAGAAGTAAAAGGGGATAAAGTGGCATGCAATTACCGAGGGTCACGGAGTTGCATTTAAATGCCAGGGACATATTGTGACCTACAAACTCCTCGACCTTTTATTGTCCTTTATGTAGCCAGAACGACTCTCCCTCCTAATCAGCCCTCGTACATCTCACTGTATGGCCTTCAGACAGGGTACATTTACATAAAGCTGAGAAGAAGGGCGCCTTTCATGCTTGTACTTATACATGCTTTCCAAAATTCAATGAGCTAAACTACATCCCGAAAACTGTCATTGTTTAAACCTGGGGTCCTCAAACTTATTTTTTTTTCTTTTTTCTTTTATTTTTTTTTTTTAGAAAAAAAAAGGGCCAGTTTAGGGTCCGCCACCGAGGCTGGACTGTGGCCATCGGGAGTAGAAAATGACCTGGCATCAGGGAGTAAAAAAATAAAAATAAATGCCTGATCTTTGGCGTCGGTGAGAAGAATTGTGCCCCATCATTGGTGTAATTGGGACGCACTGTGCCCCATTGTTGGCGTCATTGGTAGGAATAGCATGCCAAGGGCCAGGTAAAAGCAAGAAAAAGGCCTCAGTTTGGAGACCCCTGGCTTTAAATCACCAATTCTTTATTATCGCAAACCTAAAGTGACACGCTCCAATTCGTACGGCTGGCCATATATTATGCAATTTTCTTTAACCACTTGCTTACTGGGCACTTAAACCCCCCTCAGTCCCAGACCAATTTTCAGCTTTCAGCGCTGATGCACTTTGAATGACAATTGCGCGGGCATACAACACTGTACCCAAATAAAATTTTTATCATTTTTTTCCCACAAATAGAGCTTTCTTTTGGTGGTATTTAGTTACAGCTCGGAGTTTTATTTTTTGCTAAACAAACAAAAAAAGATGCAAAAAAATAAAAAAATAAAATCATGTTTTAATAGTTTGTTATAAAATTTTGCAAACGGGTCATTTTTCTCCTTCATTGAAGTGCGCTGATTAGGCGGCACTGATAGGCTGCATTGGTGGGCACTGATGGGCTGCATTGGTGGGCACTGATGGGCTGCATTGGTGGGCACTGATGGGCTGCATTGGTGGGCACTGATGGGCTGCATTGGTGGGCACTGATGGGCTGCATTGGTGGGCACTGATGGGCTGCATTGGTGGGCACTGATAGGCATAGTTAAGGCGGCACTAATAGGCACAGATAAGGCGGCACCGATGGGCACAGATAAGGCGGCACTGATGGGCAAAGATGGGCACAGATAAGATGGGCACGGATGGGTGGCACGGATAAGTGGCACGGATAAGTGGCACGGATGGGTGGCACGGATGGGCACTGATAGGTACCACAGATAGATGGGACTGATGGGCACTGATAGGTGGCACTGATAGGTGGCTCTGATAGGTGGCACTGCTGGGCACTGATGGGCGGCACTGCTGGGCACTGATGGGCGGCACTGCTGGGCACTGATGGGCGGCACTGGGGTGCAGCACCTTTGAGGCAGATTTTGGTGGCACTGTGGGTGGCACTGCTGGGTGGCACTGTGGGTGGCACTGTGGGCACTGCTGGGTGGCACTGTGGGCACTGCTGGGTGGCACTGTGGGCACTATGGGCACTGCTGGGTGGCACTTACTTTATTTCAGGATGGCACTGCGGGTGGCAGGTGGGCACTGGCAGGGGGCAGGTGTCCGTTTAAATTTCTGGCCGTGATCGGGACTGATGTCCCGAACACGGCCGCCGGCGATCGGCTTTTTTTTTTTCTCCTCGCGCTGTCAGCGCGAGGAGGAATACTAGCCGATTACCGGCTCCGTTTTATCACATGATCAGCTGTCATTGGCTGACAGCTGATCACGTGATAAGGGGTCGGGATCGACCCCTTACATGGATCGGTGATCAGGCGAGTCTCACGGACTCGCCGATCACAGAGCGCGCCGCGCGCGCCCCTCAGGGGGCGCGCAGGCTGCTCGTAACCGGGACTACGTCAATAGACGTAGTCCCGAAAATGTGGGTCCGCGCTATTGCCGTCATTTTGCAATAGCGCGGTACCCAAGTGGTTAACCACTGGTTGAAGTAAAGAAAATCTTTGATTCTCCCATCAACACAGTCAGTGTTAATGGAGGAATCCTTTCTGCAGCACCATTGTGTTCTGCCGGTGGCGGGCCTTCCCACAGCTATAGCCACCAGCCGTGATCGCATGAAATATATTATATATTATAGATAGATACATATACACACACACACACACACACACACACACACTAATGCCGATCGATAGACCAACCAGCCTGCCTATAGATGGATTGAAAATTTCGATCCATCTAGCTTTAATTGTACCTACAGGTAAGCTTACAACAAGGCTTGCCTGTCAGTACAGCTTCTAAACATCAAAGAATATTGCAATAAAAAAAAAAAAAATCCCTTTATTTCTCCATCAAGACATGAAAAGGAATCAAATCCTTGTAAAAAAGATTGATGTGTGAAACGCGTTGAAACGCGTCAATATTTTACAAGGAATTAATTCCTTTTTATGTCTTGGAGAAATAAAGAGAGATTGCTTTAAAGTGATATTAACCACTTACGGACCACCGCACGCCAATATACGTCCTAACTTCAAAGTGGAATATCGTTGATATGGCAGCAGCTAGCTGCTATGACCCCCGGTATCCTCTTCTTCGGCCGGCAGTCAGCTTTCCCATAATAGTGGTCTCTGCGGCGGATTCACCGCAAGATCACTTTTAAAATCGGTGGCGGGAGAGGGGGCCCTCCCGCCGCGCTCTGGTGCCCTCCGGCGCTTACCAGAGCCATCGGCAGTGGGTATGGAGATGAGTGAGGGCCCCCCCACCCGGCTCTATACCATTGCAGGGCAGAAGCAACGTCAAAATGTCACCTCGACCCATAGCTCTTAAAAGGCCTTTATTATTATTATTACTACTACTTTTTTTTTTTATTATTATTACTGCATTTTAGTGTAAATATGACATCTGAGGTCTTTTTGACCTCAGATCTCATATTCAAGAGGTCCTGTCATGTTTTTTTTATTATTATTATTATTATTTTAAAAGAACATAGGTAAAATAAAGTAAAAATTTAAATGCGTCCCGCCGAGCTTGCGTGTAGAAGCGAACGCATACATGAGTAGCGCCCCCAGATGAAAACGATTTTCAAAACCACACATTTGAGGCATCACTGTGCGAGAGCAATAATTCTTGCCCTAGACCTCCTCTGCAACTCAAAACATGTAACCTGTAGAATTTTTTTAAACGTCACCTATGGAGATTTTTAATGGTAAATGTTTGTCACCATTCCACGAGCGGGCGCAATTTTGAAGGGTGACATGTTGGGTATCAATTTACTAAGTGCAACATTATCTTTCACAATATAACAGAAAAATTGGGCTAACTTTATCGTTATCTTATTTTTTTAACTAAAAAAAAATGCGCGCTTGTAAGACTGCTATGCAAATACGGTGTAACAGAAAGTATTGCAACAACCTCAATTTTATTCTCTAGGGTGATAGAAAAAAATAAATAAAATAATAAAATGTAGTTTTAGGCTCAGTTCACACAGTAGGCGGCACGACTTGCAGTGCCGCGACCTGCCGCGACCTCAGCGGCGACTTGCAAAACGACTTCTGTATAGAAGTCAATGCAAGTCGCCCGAAGTCGCCGCAAAAGTAGTACAGGAACCTTTTTTCTAAGTCGGAGCGACTTGAGTCGCTCCTATTAGAACGGTTCCGTAGTACAGAACGGGGCGCAACTTGTCAGGCGACGAAGTCGCCTGGACAAGTCGCCCCTGTGTGAACCGAGCCTAAGGAGTACCAAGTAATTTTCTAGCAAAAAAAATAAATCTGTTTTTAACTTTTAAACAACAAATCTTAAAAAGAGGCTCGGTCCTTAAGTGGTTAGTGTCTTTTTTTGTGTTTAAGGCCGGGTTCACACTATGTGCGTCCCTGTTCGAGGGACGAATCAGGGCCTATTCTATGCCTGAATTGAAGACACACAGCGTTTTTGTGCAGTGCACTCCGCAGCCACAACGAAGATATGTGAACCTAGGTGGGAACGGGGCCTAAAAACAAAAGCGTACCGGCTCTGGGCAGTAGTTTTGCACAGAGAAGCCCCAATCCTCCTCTTCTGAGGTCCTCGGCCAGCGCTCCTGGCTTCTCCCTCCTGCTGATTGGCCCCACAGCAAGCAGCTTGGTAAGGGGGCACGCGTGCCGCTGCTCTGTATGTCCATTCAGACACGGCCCTTCTCTCTCCCCAGTGGCTCACTTTGAGAGCAGCCGGAGCCAATGGCAGCTGGCTGCTGACTCTCAGCCAATGAGGAGGGAGAGTGGCAGTTTGCTGGATCTAGATGGGGCTCAGGTAAATATTCTATTCTACATTAGTGTGTATAGGCATAGAATGCATAAAGACAAAGGACGCGCTGGCAGCGTGCTGCAGGAGAGCTTCATTTCAAGCGCAAGTCTGCCATTTTGTGCTCCATACTAGCACAAGGCATTAACCTGCTGGGGGACTGCTTGATGATGTCTGCTCTGTTCCTCCCATTCTTCCACTGTCCCCAATGCATATCCTGATAGAACAGAGTCTTGGGGACAAGGTGCACATGCTCAGTTTAGTGTGTATTGCTAGAGAGTTTTTTTTCTTGGGAGGATGCATGTCAGGGCCCATCAGCACTGTCCAGACAGAGGGTCAGGGGTCCTGCGGCCTCATAGAACAGCCAGGACAGTATGAAAACTCCTGCTACAATCTTTAACCAGACACTGATAGAAGTCACAAGACTGCTATATACTGCTGAAGAAAAAATAAAAATGGTATTTAGCAGTTTATACTACTTAAACTAATTGCATTTCCATGTTGTGTGTACAGTGAGAGACCAGATATAGTGAATGCAGAGTCCGGGGTTTAGTAACACTTTAAAGATAAAGGCTCAAGGGTTTTTACCTTCATGCCTTCTATGCACGAAGGTAAAAAGCCTCCCGTGTGTAGCAGCCCCCCTAATACTTACCTGAGCCCCATCTCAATCCAGCGATATTGCATGAGAGACTCGGCTCTCCCAGGTCTCTTCCGGTCTATTGGCTGAAACAGCAGCAGGAGGCATTGGCTCCCGCTACTGTCAATCACATCCAATAAGAAACCGCTGCTCACAGCTGACGTTTGCCGACCATAATGCTCAGACTGCACAGTAATGGGGGTTCACGCCCTGCCACTGCTGCAGACTCTCAGGGAATTTAAATGATTGGATGGCTGTACTCTCATGCTCTCTCGTTTCACACAGAAGTTAGTTTTTTTTTTTTTTTTTTTTTTAATGAACTTTGTTCTACAATAAAGCCATTTTCTGCAAGTATTGAGTGTGCAGCCATCTAATAATTCATATACTGGCAATCACAGCCAGTGAGCCAATGAGGAGAGAGCAGGGGGGCGGGCCGAGCTGCGCTCCATGTGTAAATGGACACACAGAGCACCAGATCACGAGTAATCCTGCTCAGGTACACCCATAGCAAGCCATTTGCTATGGGGGACACTTGGCAGGAGGGAGGCAGGAGCACTGGTTTGGGGGGGGGGGGGGCCCCGAGAAGAGGAGGATTGTGCCTGCTCTGTGCAAAACCAACTGCACAGAGGAGGGAAAGTATGATAGGTTTGTTTTTGTTTTTTTAAAGTGGAAGTCAACTCCTCTATCGTTTTCAGCCAAGGAAGCTGCCATCTTTGCCTCTGTTTAATCTTCAACTGCTATGGTGCTGCTCATGTGATTTCGTTATGACACCAGCCATTGGATGGTTTGATAGTTTGGCTGAGAGCACAGCCAATGTGCAGTTAGCATTCCCGGCATGCCTTTTTTTTTTTTTTTAACCGTTTAAATCGATGGGTTTACTTCCACTTTAAAATCCGCTTTTAATATCACTTTCATTTAAGATGGTATAAAAAGAGGCTCTGTAAACTGCATGTGCCCAATTTTCTTACTTCATAAAAAGTTAAAAGGAGTTTAAAATAAAAATTGTACTGAAGTCGATCCAACCAGCCTGTCAGATTTCTTTTTCATGGGATTACTGCCAGGGGCTATAGTGATTATTGCGTTCTGCTGTCAAGAAAAGCTCCTTGCTGGCAGGACACAATAGCACTGCGGGAGGCCCCAACACTGACTCTGTCAATGGGGAAATCAAGCAACCCATGGTGGAAGGAAAGAATTGCATTATCTATTGGATGCTTTACTCAAAACCCTGTGCAAAGAGCAACTGCACCATAGAATCGTGGAAATGCCAGATTAAGATCACAAAGGGGGTTGAATCGAGATTGCGTTTTTTTTTTTTTTGTTTTGTTTTTTAATTGTGCAGCTCTACGATAGGAAGGATTTAGTAAAGGAAAAAATAGACTGTGTACTTTGCAAAGTGCAGTTGCGCAGTTGCTTCAGAGCTTAGTAAATGAGCAAAAGCTCTGCTGACTTCCATCATCCAATCATGTGCAAGCAAAGATGCAGATTTCTTTATTTTTATTTTTTTTCCCTTGCACGTGATTGGGTATTGTTTGCAAAGTGAAGGAAGCTTCACCTCATTTACCAAGCTCTGGAGCAACCGCATTTGCAGAGTGCTCTGCTGAAAGCAAAACAGGAAGGTAAGCCAGGAAAAGATTTTTGGGCCCCCCGAGCAGCAGAAGCACAGCGCATCACTGGAGGGCATGGTCTGACAGGTAAGTCTCCCATATACTGTATGCAGTACATCCAGAACATTATGGCAGAAACCTCCCAGGGGTCCATGCAACTACAAAAATATAGCAGAGTTTAAAGTGTTTTTTTTTTTTTTTTTTAACCACTTGCTTACTGGGCACCTAAACCCCCCTCCTGCCCAGACCAATTTTTAGGCTTTCAGCGCTGTCACTCAAATTGCACGGTCATACAAACACTGTAGCCAAATGAAATTTTTATCATTTTTTTCCCCCTACAAATAGAGCTTGCTTTTGGAGGTAATTGACCACCTCTGGGTTTTTTATTTTTTGTTAAAAAAAATAAAACATACAATAAATATATATATATATATATATATATATAATACATTTTGCAAACAGCTAATTTTTCTCCTTCATTGATACGCTGATGAGGCTGCACTGACTGGCAGCCCTCCTGAGCATTGATAGGTGGCACTGTTATGTACTGGTGGGCACCGATGAGGTGGCTGTGCCTCTTCAGGACCAATGTCCCTTTTAATAAAAGCTGGCGATCGGCTTTTTTTTCTCCTCACGCTGTCAGTGTGAGAAGAAAATTAAAAAAGATTCTGTTTACATCACGTGATCAGCTGTCATTGGCTGACAGCTGATCACGTGATACGGGGCAGCGATCGACCCCTTACTCCGATCACCCGAGTCTTATTGACTCGGTGATTAGAGCGCGCGTGCGCGGGGAGCGTGCAAAGGAGGGGGACATCTATTGACGGCCTCCTGGCAAAGTAGATCCGCGCTGTAGCCGGGGGCTGCAGCACAGAAGGTTTTTGCCATCAATCTTTCCAATGAGGACGGCAGCTGGAGCCGCTGGAACGATCGGGTTCAGGTAAGAAAAAAAAAAAAAAAAAACCTTGAGGGTTTACAACTCCTTAAATTCGCCTTTAAAGGCTACATGTAAATTTGTGAGCTAGTACCCTATTGAAAGACTATTTACAATAACCGTACAAAGAAGTTATGGCGAGGCTCTGTCTCGTCTCCTGAATGTTTATATCAGAGCAGAGACATTCATTAGCTATGGCTGTATAGGTATGCAGCTATAAATGTCTGCATCATGCTGTACATTCCTGCATCAAAAATGTAGCCCTGCCAGAGGCCCTCTTCTCACCCTTTCAGTGCCAGCCCCAGACAGGCCCACGTGGCCCCAAAACACCCTTACCGGATCCTCCCTGGCAATGGATCGAAGACCAACATGCCCTAGCACAGCTATCAATCTAAACTGATTTTTGCTCAATAAAAGTATTTTACAAGCTGAAAATTGGGGATGTGTTTTGGAACACAACGTCCTTCGAAAGTGATCCTAAAAAAGGATTTTTTTTTATTTTTTTTATTTTAACTAAAAACAATATATGTTATACAGTGGGGAAAATAATTATTTGATCCCCAGCTAATTTTGTAAGTTTGCCCACTTAAAGAAATAGTCTATAATTGTTATCATAGGTGTAATTTAAAACGCTAGACAGAACAGTAATCCAGAACAAAAAAAAAAAACAAAAATAAATAAAAAACATATAAAAACAAAAGTTATAAATTGAGTTGTAGTTCAGTGAGTAAAATAAGCATTTGATTTCCTACCAACCAACAATAATTTTGGTTCCTACAGACAGTATGTACGTGGAACACCTGTCCACAGAATCTCTCTTCCATTCATACCTCACCATCATGGACAAGACCAAAAACAGCCATCAAAGGATGTCAAGGACAAGATTGTAGACCTGCACAAGGCTGGAATGGGCTACGACACCATCAGCGAGAGGCTTGGTGAGAAGGAGACAACTGTTGGAGTGATTATTCGCAAATGGAAGAAATACATAATAACCATCAATCGCCCTCGGTCTGGAGATCCATGCAAGATTTTGCCTCATGGGGTGAGGATGATCATGAGAAAAATGAGGGATCAGCCCAGAACTACACGGGAGGAGCTTGTGAATGATCTCAAGGCAGTTGGGACCACAGTCACCAACCAAACCATTGGTAACACAATACACCACCATAGATTGACATCCTGCAGTGCCCGCAAGGTCCCCCTTCTAAAGGCGACACACGTGCAGGCCCATATGAAATTTGCCAATGAACACCTAAATGATTCAGAGAAGGATTGGGAGAAAGTGTTGTGGTCAGAGGAGATAAAAATTTAGCTCTTTGGCATTAACTTGACTAGTGTTTGGAGGAAGAAAAATGCTGATTATGACCCCAAGAACATCATCCCTACAGTCCAGCACAGAAGTAGAAACATTATGCTTTTAAAAGGTACAGGCTAACTTTACTACATGAAGGGGCCAATGGACGAGGCCCATGTATTGTAAAATCCTGGAGGAGAACCTTCTTTCCTCAGCCAGAACACTGAAGATGGGTCATCCAGCATGACAATGACCCAAAACATACCACCAAGGCAACGAAGGAGTGGGTCAAGAATAAGCAAATTAAGGTTATGTAGTGGCCTAGCCAGTCTCCAGACCTTAGCCCACATTCACCTTGGGCAGATCTGGCATGTCAAAAATTGCATACAAAATGGGCAGCTATTGCTGGCAATAGCACCATCCAAATCGGTGCACTGATTTCCAAAACCAGTTACTGTACTACTTTTGGCAACTTCGGGGGCGACGTCAATAGAAATCTATGCAGAAACCTGCACAGATGTCTCTGAAATCGCTCCTGAAGTTAGACTCACATGTGGGTTTGAGCTGAACTCTCACAATTTCAAACCCACATCAGTGTGAACTTGGGCTTAAGCCTACAGAAAATCTATGGAGGAAACGGAAACTTCAAGTTGTAAAAACAACCAAGAAACCTTAAGGATTTAGAGAAGATCTGTGAAGAAGAGTGGACCAAAATCCCTCCTGAGATGTGTGCAAACCTGGTCACCAACTACAAGAAACATCTTACCTATGCTTGTCAACAAGTGTTTCTCCACCAAGTACCAAGTCATGTTTTGCTTGGGGATCAAATACTTATTTTACTCACTGAACTGCAACTCAATTTATATCATGTGTTTTTTCTGGATTTTTGGTTGATATTTAGTCTCAAAAACACCCATGATAAAAATGACAGAACCTTAATTTCTTTGCAAGTGGGCAAACTTACAAAATATGCAGAGGATTAAATTAGTTCAATCTCCCCATTGTACTTACCTCCTCTGCTGTTAAAGTGAGTCAGCCAATCAAGAGAGAAGGAGTGGAGCTGGTGTCTTGTTGAATACTGTCCCCTGTCGTATAGTGTGTGCTCTGTACTGCGTTTGCCGAAAGTCTCCGAAGATGACCGGCGCCTGCGCACTGAGTCCAGGTTCAAGCCCCACCATCCAAGTGGACAGAGTTAGAATTAAAAAATTTAACCGGTTCCAGACTGGCCAGAATGGCTCCCCTGGGCGAGCCGCCGTAACTGTACGTAGGCTCTTTAAGACGCTGTAGAAGGCGCACGCAGCGTGTACCTGGAGCCGGTGCAAGTGCCCGATGACCCCCCAGGCACACGTGATTAGGCTCCATGCACACCGGAGAGCATAAACTGCAGTTTATTGGAGTTTGGGCGTTTTTTGTAAAAGCCCATAAAATCCACTCTATGTTAGCCTATGTGTCCATGCACACATGGACGTTTTTCAGCTTTAATGAGCAGTGGAGTTTATGGGCTTTTTTCTGAACGCCAGAAATTCGCGTTCAAAGTGCCGTTTTTCAGCGGCAAAAAACGACAAACGCTGATAAACGCTCATAAACGCTCATAAACGCTCGTTCATTAGTGTTCGGCATTCTATTTTTCAATGCATTGTGGGATTTTTGGAGTGTCCTCTGTATTTTTATAAAAAATGCCCATTAACGCTAACGCTGTAAAACGCTCATAAACGCTAGTATAAAACGCTGTTAAAAGCAGGTTTTTCAACCAGCGTTTTCTGCCAGCAATCTGGCGTCCAGAAATAGCTTTTTTGAGCTTCAGTGTGCATGGAGCCTTAGGGTTGCTTCATGATCAATTAGTTGGCCAATTACTGTTTCGGTAAAGTTAAAAAAAAAAAAAAAGAAAAAAAGGCAATTTATTCTTAAATATCTCTATGCAGTGGTAAATATAAATAACCAGCTATATGGTTAGAGAGCAAAATCTCGAATCCACTCTGAGAATAGCAGACAGAAGAGATATACTGTATACACCATTAGAGGGAATATATATATATATATATATATATATATATATATATATATACACACATATATACACACACACACACACACACACACACTGTATACACCATTAGAGGGGATAGATATACTGTATACACTATTAGAGGTTGGATCTGGTAAATATCATCAGACTCAAAGATTTTTTTATTTTTTATTTTCTTTAAAAAAAAGAAGTTAGACTGTTTTGCAGATTTTCAAACAGAACTGTAATATATTATATACTGGCCATACAAAAACATCGTCCTTAACCACTTGCTTACAGGGCACTTAAACACCTTCCTGCCCAGACCAATTTTCAGCTTTCGGTGCTCTCACAATTTGAATGACAATTACTCAGTCATGCAACACTGTACCCAAATGAATTTTTTGTCCTTTTTTTCCCACAAATAGAGCTTTCTTTTGGTGGTATTTGATCACCTCTGGGGTTTTTATTTTTTGCGTTATAAATGAAAAAAGACCGAAAATTTTGAAAAAAAACGCATATTTCTTTGTTTCTGTGACAGAATTATGCAAATTATTAATTTTTCTTCATAAATTTTGGTCACAATTTATACTGCTACATATCTTTGGTAAAAATAACCCAAATTAGTGGATATTATTTGGTCTTTGTGAAAGTTAGAGAGTCTACAAGCTGTGGTGCGAATCGCACAAAATTGATCACATCTGATGTACTGGTGGCCTATCTCGCTTCTTGTGACCCGAACAAGTCAGGAAAGTACAAATACCCCCCAAATGACCCCTTTTTGGAAAGTAGACATTCCAAGGTATTTAGTAAGAGGTATAGTGAGCTTTTTGATGTTGTCATTTTTTTCCCACAATTCTTTGCAAAATTAAGATTTTTCATTTTTTTTTTTTCTCCACAAAATTGTCATTGTAATAGGTTATTTCTCTCACGTGGCATGTGTATACCACAAATGACACCCCCCAAAAAATTCTGCTACTCCTCCTGAGTATTACAATACCACATGTGTGGGACTTTTTCACAGCCTGGCCACATAGAGAGGCCCAACATGCAGGTAGCGCCATCATGTGTTCTAGGAACATAAGTTACACATCTAACTTGTTGACTATTTATTACACTTTTGAAGCACCAGGACAATGACACGTGACACTGATGACAGATGGCACTGATACGTGGCAATGATGACAGGTGGCACTGATGACAGATGGCACTAATATGTGGCACTGATGACGCGTGGCACTTATACGTGGCACTGATGACACGTGGCACTAATACGTGGCACTGATGACACGTGGCACTGAAACGTGGCACCGATGACAGATGGCACTAATACGTGGCACTAATATGTGCCACCGATGACAGATGGCACTAATACATGGCACCGATGACGCGTGACACTGATGACAGATGGCACTGATAAGTGGCATTGATGACACGTGACACTGACAACAGATGGCACGTGACACTGACAGGTGGCACTGATGACAAATGGCACTGATACGTGGCACTGATGACAGATGGCACTGATACGTGGCACTGACGGCAGGTGGCACTGACGGCAGGTGGCACTGACGGCAGGTGGCACTGACGGCAGGTGGCACTGACGGCAGGTGGCACTGACGGCAGGTGGCACTGACGGCAGGTGGCACTGGGGTGGATGGCACTGGGGGCAGGTAGCACTGGGGTGGATGGCACTGGGGTGGATGGCACTGGGGGCAGGTAGCACTGGGGTGGATGGCACTGGGGGCAGGTAGCACTGGGGTGGATGGCACTGGGGGCAGGTAGCACTGGGGTGGATGGCACTGGGGGCAGGTAGCACTGGGGTGGATGGCACTAGGGGCAGGTAGCACTGGGGTGGATGGCA
The DNA here is from genome assembly GCF_037356315.1 of Lithobates pipiens. Classification (NCBI taxonomy): domain Eukaryota; kingdom Metazoa; phylum Chordata; class Amphibia; order Anura; family Ranidae; genus Lithobates; species Lithobates pipiens. The sequence goes on from NW_027507785.1 coordinate 35,815,712, forward strand.
CTGGGGGCAGGTAGCACTGGGGTGGATGGCACTGGGGTGGATGGCACTGGGGGCAGGTAGCACTGGGGTGGATGGCACTGGGGCAGATGGCACTGCTGGGGGCGGATGGCACTGCTGGGGGCGGATGGCACTGCTGGGGGCGGATGGCACTGCTGGGGGCGGATGGCACTGCTGGGGGCGGATGGCACTGCTGGGGGCGGATGGCACTTTTTATTTCATTTTTTTAATTTATTTTTTTTCCACAATCAGAACGGCTGCCGCTGCAGCCGTTCATCTCTCCCCTCTCGCACTGTCTGTGCGAGGAAGGAGAGCGGCGCTGCGAGATGATCTCATATGTTTACATATGAGATCATCTCCCATTGGACACGCCGATCACGCTGTAAACGGCCGCTGTGATTGGCCGTTTACAGCGATCTGTGTTTGCCTGTCCCCGGGGGACACGGCGAACACAGAACTTCCGCGATGCGCGCCCGCGGCGGCGCGCATTGCGGAAGTAAACATCAGGCCGTCCAGGGACGACCGCCCGAACGAACGCGCCTGCTCTACGGCCGTCATTCGGCTATAGGGCGGGCGCGAGGAGGTTAAAAAAAATAAAAAAATAAATGTAATTTTAAGAATGTTCGTTTGTATTCAAATCGTTATTTGGGTCAAATCGACGTTCATTTTCAACAATAACAGGAACATTTAGAAATACTGGTAATAGGAAATTATATAAAATAGAAAACTGCTTGGTCAAAAGGAATTTTCAGACAGTATGTGGTTTTAGTTCAGAAATTACATTAATTTCAAAACAATATTAAAAGCAAGTGAAAATTTCAAACATTCTTTCATTCAGCGAATGTAAAAAGATTTTTCATAGGAATATTCTCATCTGAAAATTGATGTGGACAGCATAAGGCTCGGTACACACCTACGCAGTTTGCTTTTGATCTGTTTCTGCAGTGCTTTTTGCTGTGCGTTAAGTACAGTATAGAGCGCCCCAATAGCAAGGTAAAGAAAACGTCTGCCTTTAGAACCACTCACTTCCTGCACAGGACTACATGTCCCATGAGGGACTGCACCTCACATAATTCACAAGTTCTCAGACACTTACTGACATGTATGGATGGTGTACTGAGCTGCATGATATGTAAACAAATAATGCATTCTGTATGCAGGCCAACTAATCAGCTGGCCAATCAATTATGAAAAAAGTAATCGATTAATTTCATAATCCATTCGTTGTCGATTAATTGATTTGTTGTTTCAGCCCCTCGTGACAGAGCTAGAACCGTGATCTGTGTGTGTAAACAAGTATGAATACCGATCTCTCTCCTCCCCAGTCAGTCCCACACCCACCCCCCCCCACAGGAGGAACACACACTGAGACCCCTTTCACAGCAGGGCGTTTTGCAGGCGCTATAGCGTTAGAAATAGCGCCTGCAATCCGCTCCCTAAAAAAGCTGCACCATTGTCTGTAGTGTGAAAGCCCGAGGGCTTTCACACTACAGCGGTGCGCTAGCAGGACATCAGGGAAAAGTCCTGCCAGCAGCTTCTTTGGAGCGGTGAACGAGCGGTGTGTTTACCGCTCCTCCACCGCTGCTCCCCATTGAAATCAATGGGGTAGCGCTGCAATACCGCCGGCAAAACACCGCTATTGCGGCATATTGCACCCTTTCTTGCCCGCTAGCGGGGGTAAAAGCGCCCCGCTAGTGGCCGAAATGCACCGCAATTGCGGCGGTAAAAGGTTTTACCGTCGGCGGTGTGGTGTGAAAGGGGTCTGAGGGAACAGTTAACCCCTTGATCGCCCCCTAGTGTTAACCTCTTCCTTGCCAGTGACATTTATACAGTAATCAGAGCACTTTTATAGCACTGATCACTGTATAATAGTCAATGATCTCAAATATGTGTCAAAATTGTCCAATTTGCCGCAATATCGCAGTCCTGATATAGATATATATATATATATATATATATATATATATATATATATATATATATATATATATATATATATATATATATATATATATATATATATATTTTTTTTTTTTTTTTTTTTTTTTTTTTTTTTAAACAAACAAAATCACAGATCACCATCATTACTAGGAAAAGAAAAACAAATTATTATTACAAATAGTATTGTTATTATGATTATTAATAATACCATAAATCTATCCCCTATTTTGTAGATGCTCTAACTTTTGCGCAAACCTATCAATATACGCTTTATTGCGTTTTTTTTTTTTAAACAAAAATATGTAGAAGAATACATTTTTTTTTTTATTATAGCAAAAGGATCTCTTTTTTTTCAAAATTGTTGCTCTTGTTTATAGCACAACACTGAAAAAAAATAAAAATAAAGCACAGAGGTGATCAAATACCACCAAAAGAAAGCTCTATTTGTGGGGGAAAAAATAAAAAATAAAAGTACAGCAATTTTGTTTGGGTACAATGTCGCACGACCGTGCAATTGTTAGTTAAATCGACCCAGTTCTGGGGCTGAAGTAGTTAAAACGCTGAAGTGTGAATGCAGCCTTAAAAAGTGTCGGTGAGAGCGCAGTCTGTGTTGGGAGCGCGTTCCCAGCACAAAGGGAGATACGCATATATGCGACCCCATGGAAAAAAAAAAGAAAAAGAAAAAAAAGTTCTCATTCAGCAGGAAAGGGTTAAATGCAACTAAAAAAGCAAAGCATGACCTTGTTATTGTCCATCAAATGAACACGGCACTGAAAACTGGCCTGGTGGCGAAGGGGTATTATGCCGCGTACACACGACAGGACTTAAGTCTGACAGAGTTCTGACAGAGTTCTGACAGAGTTCTGACAGAGTTCTGACAGAGTTCTGACAGAGTTCTGACAGAGTTCTGACAGAGTTCTGACAGAGTTCTGACAGAGTTCTGACAGAGTTCTGACAGAGTTCTGACAGAGTTCTGACAGAGTTCTGACAGAGTTCTGACAGAGTTCTGACAGACTTTCCGAATGAACGGACTTGGCCACACACAATCACACCAAAGTCCGACAGATTCGAATGTGATGACGTATGACTGGACTAGAATAAGGAAGTTCATAGCCAGTAGCCAATAGCTGCCCTAGCGTCGGTTTTTGAAAAAATGTTCCATTTCTAAAGTCTGTCAGACTTTTGCAAATCAAAAGTCCGCTGCAGCCCACACACGTTCGAATAGTCTGCCGGAATTGTTCCGTCAGACTTTTGATGTTGAAAAGTCTGGTCGTGTGTACGGGGCATTACAGGCGAGTACTGAAGGGGTTAGGATGCAGTAATGTGAATTTCAAAACATCAGCATTGGCTTTAATTTGTAAAGATTGCTGAGGGAATTTTAAGCAGACAGCTTTTCCAGGAGTCACTGGACTGGAACTCAAGGATAGCAATTTACTGATAAAAACGTAGAGGTTGGAAAAAATCCTGTTGTATATTGCGACACGTTGGGAATTTTTTCAAGTGGATATGTAAAAAAATAAAAATAAAAAGTTGATAAAAAGGTCAACTTTAAAGCGATATTAAACTCAGAAACAAAACATTTATACTGCAGCCAGTTTATCAATTTTTAGATATGATGGCTGCACTAGTTTTCTTTTTATGCACTCCCCCCCCCCCCCCCCCCCAGCCAGTAAGACTGTTGATTTTTAACAACTTGACCTCTGGAAGGTTTACCCCTCCTTCATGACTAGGCCATTTTTTGCGATCTGACACTGCGTTACTTTAACTGAAAATTGCCCGGCTGTGCAATGCGGAACATAAAATTGATGTCCTTTTTTTCTCCTGAAAAAATAGAGCTCTCTTTTAGTGGTTATTGATCACCCAGTTTTTTATTTTTTGTGCTATAAACAAAAATAAAAACAAAAACTATATATTTTTACTTTTTGCTATCAAACCTATCCAATAAAAGAAAAATTCTAAATTTCTTCACAAGTTTAGGCCTATATTCAGTAAAAAAAAAATATTAGATAGAGATATATATATATATATATATATATATCTCTATCTATCTATCAATAAACGTATATTGATTGGTTTGCACAAAACTTATTGCTTCTACAAAACTATGGGACATTTTCATTTATTTTTTACTAGTAATGGCAAAGATCAGCGACTTATAGCAGGACTGCGGCACACAGTCGGGACACCAAGTAACACTTTTTGGGGAGCAGCAACAAGAATACAGCGATCAGTGCTATATAAAAAAAAAAAAAATAGGATTTTTCCTACAGCTTACCTATTTTATCGCACACCACGGGACACAGCTAGAGCTGGGCAATTTTCTCAAAAAAAAAAAAAAGGATTTGAATCGAGGCTTTTTTTTTTAAACCAAATATTTTTTTTTCTTTTGATAGACACTGCGCCGGTCCTGAGGAGCCGCGGGCAGGAGTTTAGGCAATTTTTTTTTCCCACCAAGACTGGCCCTGACACCGCGCCGGTCCTGCTGGAAAAAAAAAAAAATAAATAAAAAATCTAAAAATAACTAAATAAAATCTAAATCAATTTGCTGAAATTTTTAATCGATTTAAACCTCTCAACTCGATTCATGATTTAAATGGATTTTTTCCCCAGCCCTAGACACAGCACCTTAGTAATTACTATCTGGGATATCCCAAAGCAATGCCCCTGAGGAGAAGGAGACACCATCATAGAATCTGCCAGCAAAGAAGGACCTACTCTGCTATTTGGAATACGCTGAGGCCAAAGGCAGTGTCTTCTACGTGATTGACATTGACCTGGTAAAAACTCTGTAGATTTATAAACAAAAAGGCCAAATAGTTGTCTTGTACACCTGGGCCACTGACACCCGATGATGGATGGCCCAAGATACTCCCACTCCGGGTAGAGAATCTCTCCCCAGGAAAAAAAAAAAAAAAAAAAAAAAAAAAGTTTTTTTTGCCATTTAAACCATAGGCATCATTGATAAACTGGCAGATCCACTGCTACATTTTTGACCTGGATGCCACCTGCCCTTCCTGGGCTCTTCTGGCAGGACAAACCAGGAGTCCTGACTTGTGCCAACAACTCAAGTAGATCCTGAGCGTCTGAACAACCTCTAGAGTAGGTAGCGATTTTTCTCCTGCCGACTGTGGATTAGGAGAAAAAAAAAAAAAAAGGGAAGACACTGTCCTGATTCAAGTGAAACTAGAAAACACTTTAGGCAATAAAAATGGATGAGGACGCAACATCACCTTATGATGCGAGACCAAGAACGGCTCCGTGCAAGAAAGAGCCACCAACTCTGGCACTCCACTTCATGAAGCGATAGCAACCAAAGAAGCCACCTTCTGAGATAAAAGGACCAACAGAATCCCCCAGTTGGTTAAAACAAGTGGTCTCTGCAAGGACAGTCAAGATAAATTCAAGTCCCAAGGACAAGAGAATGGCCAAGTTACATGCTGTATGAGGTATGAAACAAAATGATAAACAACGGCCTCTGGGAAAATGGACAGGGACGAACTCTGACTCTTAACGGTACCCAAGACCAAACTCCTTCCCTCTACCGATTGGAAAAAGAAAAGAAAATCTCCCACCCACATATTTCTGTGGGTGCCACTTCCTGGATTTAGCTCAGGCAAAAAGTCCTGTAATCGAAGTTCCCCGAAGCTGGCTTCCAGGGGCTCGACTGTGCTGAGTTATAGGATTCAAGACCATCAGGTCCGGCTGAACTGGGAGTGCCCAGGGAGCACCCCCCGCAAGACTCGCTATGTCTGTGTACCAAGCCCCCCTGGGCTAATTCCACCAACACTAAGATCCGTGTTACCACCTTATAGATTCTTCGCACAAAAGATGTGGCAGAATCCGAAATTGGGGGGGGGGGGATACAAATAAGGAAGAACAAGACCTTAAGGTGTTACCAGTACATGTACCCCTATTGGCAGTGAGACTCTTGTCCCAGACACACCTGTCCCAAACGGTTGTATAACTTGGAATCTAGTATATTCCCCTTGCCATAAGTCTATACCTGGAATATGTATTGGTGATAGAGACAGCACTTGTACTGTACCAGAATGTGGTACACCTCCCTGAGTCGCATGACCTCTGGTGCCGCCCTGGTGGTTGATATATATATGCCTGCAGAGGCATTCCCAGATATAACCTACAATAGCTTTGTCCTATAATCCAGAGCAAGGCATACTGGCCAAAAATTCCAAGCTACTGGACACCATTTTCTCCTGTGGAGACCAAGCCTACTGAACTGGAGGCAGCCTCAAGTCAACTTAGAGAGACTGGCATCAGTGGTTATCATTTTCCAAATTCCTGAAAAGGAAGAACATCAAGCACCAATTTTTGCTCTGCAACACCCCGGAAAGAGAGCCTTCCGGCAATGCTTGGATCTTAGAGCTCCAGACAGAGAAAGAACCTCTGCCAAGACCCGGAGTAGGGCTGTATGTAGGGAATGTGCTTTGACCTAAACACAGCTTCCTCCTGTAGAAATATATCGAAGGAACCCCTGGAATTGACCGCTACATGAGCAAAGATTATTGAGGTAGAGAGTATTGAGGTGTCTTCAGCAAGCCCAGCACTGGGGCTAGACGCTCTGTGAACCCTCCGGAGCTGTGGCCAACTCAAAAGGAAACAAACTTTCACCAAAAAAATAAAAAGGCTTTCCACTGCAATCACAGAAATCTTTGATGAGCCTAGAAAAAAAACCCCACATGACGATGTGCGTTTACAGATGATTATGGACCCCAAAATCTACCTCTTGCACAGAGGTCATCACAGTCTAGCCCATTGATGGTGAACCTTGGCACTCCAGATGTTTTGGAACTACATTTCCCATGATGCTCAACTACATTGCAGAGTGAATGAGCATCATGGGAAATGTAGTTCCAAAACATCTGGGGTGCCAAGGTTCACCATCACTGCTCTAGCCTATCTGAAACAGAAGGATGTTCAGCGGAGATCTTAAGATAGACCTCATGTCCTCATTTGGCTTTGGAACTTTTACCATTTGTCTCACAATAATAGGCCAATCCATAACTTCTGCTCCAAGAGCAAATGCAAGGCAAAAGACTGACGACTCTGATAGACCCAGGCAGTCCCAAAAGGTGCACTTAAAGCGGTGTTCCGCTTAAAACAAACCACCTCAGGAGACTGCCCTAAGATTTTCTGGCCTGAGATACTCTCAAAACACAGAGGCCTCAGATGCCTCCCTCACCTAGGTGGGGAAAGCTTACAGCATCTGGTATGCCCGGGCAGTCTCCCATCTATATACTATACCAGTGATGGCGAACCTTGGCACCCCAGATGTTTTGGAACTACATTTCCCATGATGCTCATCTACACTGCAGAGTGCATGAGCATCATGGGAAATGTAGTTCCAAAACATCTGGAGTGCCAAGGTTCGCCATCACTGTACTATACTAACCAGGCTTGATCTTGCTTAGGCTTCGATCAACCAAGATCAGGCATGATCAAGGTGATGAGGTCGCAGTCTGATGAAAAATGAATGCGACAGGAAACCCTGCAATGCCAAACTCCACATTGGCTCAGATGCACCCGACACCACTGTCCATCGGGAAATGTGGACACTGCCAGTGTTTTCGTCACATTCGGTGACCCATCACATTTTGCTACCCGCTGGAGTGCGCATGCGCGGCGCCACCATATGCGTTCCAACACTGTTGCAAGACCACTTTGCCACAGGGCCCCCCCGCAGGCTCGCTTCATTCGGCATAATTATAAACTAACGCTATGTCCACTTGGATGGTGGGGCTTGAACCTGGACTCTGGGGTGTGGCCAAAAAATAAATAAAAAAAAATGGCACAAGGGCAGATCGCCACAGTGTTGGAACGCATATGGCAGCGTCACGCATGCTCAGTCCAGCAGGTAGCCAAATGTGATGGGTCGCCATATATGACGAAACACCAGATCCCTGAACTTGAGAGCCGTGCCTCTGCTTCCCCCAGCTGCCTCTTTTCTGGAACCATTTAACTGGTATAACAGGTAAATAAAACGCAGCACCTATATTAGCCAACCTAATATACAGTCCTCCAAGGATGCAGGCCTGAAACAATGGTGTTTGACCTCTATGCAACTCCTGAAGTATGCAAGTACCTAGGTATGTAAACATGCAGGTATAAAAGTATTCATGCATTTCTGTATACAGTACAAGGTCAATAAGCACACACGTATGTACCTCCAGGCAAATAAGCCCATATGTATGTAGTCCCAAGAAAACAAGTACATATGCATACAGCTTAAAGGGGAAGTAAAGCCAAAAAAATAAAAATACACCCTGCAAGGCAAAGGCATAATGAGCTAGTATGCATAGCATACTAGCTCATTATGAATAACTTACCTGAGATGGAAGCCCCAGAAGCAACCCTCGTTGTCCTCCTCCGACGCCGCCATCTATCCCAGAGTGACTTCCGGGTATCACGGCTCCGGCGATGTGACTGGTTGGAGCCGCGCTTACATCACTCCCACGCCACTAGCGGCATGCTCAGTGCGCCTGCAAGCCGCTGTCTACGGCGCATGCGTCGCAGACAGCAGTGCCGGTTTTTTGCAAATGTCTCCTAAACCCTGTAGGTTTAGGAGATATTTCTAGCACCTATAGGTAAGCCTTAAAGAGGAAGTAAACCCTGATGAGTTTACTTCCTCTTTCATTCCCTGCAAAGGCAAAGCATAATGGACTACTATGCATCGCATAGTAGCCCATTATGTGTCACTTACCTGACACAGGAGCCAGCGAAGTCACCGCTGTCCCCTGTAGTCCGCCGCATCCATCTTGTTGGTGGGGTCTCGCAGCTCCGCCGCTGTCATTCGGCGAAGCCGCGATGACGTCACTCCCGCGCATGCGCACGGGAGCCGACACGCGCGGCAGCTCCGTCGCTGAGAATGCCACTTTAATCTAGGCTTACCTCTAGGTAAAAGTGGTCTTTAAGGGTTTACAACCACTTTAATGTAAATAAACATACATATGCAGTACAAATGAAAACATGCCAGCATGTGTTTAAGCAATATGCATCTGGGGGCGTGTGCGGATGTGGGCGGAGGAGGACATGTGAGGGGAGCTCCATGAATCCTTCAACTAATCCTCAGCCATCTGGGCACCAAAGCACTAGAATCCACCAAATTCACCTCCCTGCATGTCCCTCTACATCAGGGATCTGCAATTAGCGGACCTCCAGCTGTTGCAAAACTACAAGTCCCATCATGCCTCTGCCTCTGGGTGTCATGCTCGTGGCTGTCAGAGTCTTGCTATGCCTCTTGGGATTTGTAGTTCTGCAACAGCTGGAGGTCCGCTAATTGCAGATCCCTGATCTACATGCTCCGCTGCTGCCTGCGACTATATTGGAGGTGATCCGGCCAGAGGGACGCCGATTCCTGTACACTCGCGGCTGCCACCATCTTCCTGGCTTTCATCCCGATGAAAGGAGCTGTTGCTGGCCATTCAGTCTACCCTCTTGTGTGCCTGGCAGGGTCCAGTGGTCTGTGGGGCCGCAGAGATCGCCCCCCGCGGCCGCGGCCTAGTGAAGCAATATGCATCTATGGAAGCACGTGCTTATGCATTTAGGCAAAATATGAAAGTGTGCGCTGTACACTCGCATTTATGCAACATGTGCCCATGGAAACAAGCATATTCGCAATAAGCAGGCATGCGTTTATGAAACGTGTTTATGCAACATTACGCAACACGTATCTATGCAGACATGTATGAGCATGCATCTTTATGCGACCATGTATCTTTAACCACTTCAATACAGGGCATTTTCACCCCCTTCCTGCCCAGGCCAATTTTCAGTGCTTTAACATTTTGAAGGACAATTGTGCGGTCATGCAACCCTGTACCCAAATAAAAAAAAAAATTTCCCACAAATAGAGCTTTCCTTTGTTGGTATTTGATCACCTCTGCAGTTTTTATCTTTTTGCATTATAAAGAAAAGAAGAGTGAAAAGTTTGAAAAAAAAAAAAAAAACAGCAATATTTTTAACTTTTTGCTATAATAAATATCCCAATTTAAACAAATAAAAAGATTTTTTTCCTCAGTTTAGGCCAATATGTATTCTTCTACATATTTTTGATAAAAATAAATAAGCGTATTGAATGGTTCGCGCAAAAGTTATAGTAATTACAAAATAGGGGATAGATTTACTGCATTTTTTTTTAAACTAGTAATGGCGGCGATCTGCGACTTTTATCGTGAAAGCAGACATATCGGACACTTGACCCTATTTTGGGACCATTCAAATGTATACAGCGATCAGTGCTATAAAAATGCACTGATTACTGTATAAAATGTCACTGGCAAGGAAGGGGTTAACACTGGGGGGCGATCAAGGGGTTAAATGTGTTACCTAGGGAGTAATTCTAACTGTAGGGGGAGGGGACGATCGGTGTTGCTCTGTACTAGGAGCACACGATCGGTCTCCTCTCCCCTGACAGGATGTGGATCTGTGTGATATATATATATATATATATACACACACACACACACATATATACACACACACACACACACACGGTCCTGCTCTGTAATAAGCGATTACCAGTGCCCGGAGGACATCGCGGCGCCCGGGCATGTGCACATTGGCTCCTAGGTGACGCGGCATGTGCGCCTTAGGCGGTGTGCACGCACCTCCTCTACTGTGGGGAAGCCAAGGACATTGTATGACGCCCGCCCAGCATGGGAGATCCCTCCTGCAGAGGTCATATGACAATATGTGGGGGGGGGTGGACCCCTCGCTGTTTTGGCGTAGGTACCTCCCAAAATCCATACCAGACCCTTATCCAAGCATGCAGGCCAGGAAAGGGGGGGTCACGAGTGAGCTTCTGTGTGTAGTAGCCCCCCTAATACTTACCTGAGCCCCGTCTCTATCCAGCGATGTTCATGTGTGCCTCAGCTGTCCGCGACTCTCCCTCCTGAGGCACAGCAGAGGCCAGGAAAGGGAAGGGGGGACAGGAAGCATGCGTGTCCTCCGCATAAAAAAGGAAGTTTTTTTTTGCTTTTACTTTTCTATTATTTTATGAAGGTGTTTTTTTTTTCTTACTTTATGAAGGTTATTTGTTTTTTATTATTTTATGAAGGTGTTTTTTTTGTTTTTTTCTTACTTTATGAAGATTTATTTTTTCATTTTAATTTGTTTTTATTATTTTATGAAGGTGTTTTTTTTCTTTTTTTTTTTTCTTTTTTATTATTATAGGAAGGTTTTTTTTTTTTTTTTTCTTATTTTATGAAGGTGTTTTTTTTGTTTTTTTCTTACTTTATGAAGATTTATTTTTTCATTTTAATTTGTTTTTATTATTTTATGAAGGTGTTTTTTTTCTTTTTTTTTTTTCTTTTTTATTATTATAGGAAGGTTTTTTTTTTTTTTTCTTATTTTATGAAGGTTTTTTTTTTTTTTTTTTTTTTCGAAAAAATTGCATTTTGAAAAACCGCTGTGCAAATATCGTGAGATACAAAAAATTGCAACACCCACCATTTTATTCTATAGGGTCTCTGGAAAAAAAAAAATTATATAATATTAAATATATTATTATTGAAAATAAATAAAATTCTCTGCTAAATGCTGCACACTGGCGGCTAGCAGAGTTTAGCAGCAGTCAGCATTTTTTCTGCCAAAAGCAAGCAACGGGACGCAGTTTGCAGACCACTGGCATAGGCTGTTAAAAAAAAAAAAAAAAAAAAAAACCCCGGGCCTGAATGTGCTGGCCCTGGGGTTTTTTTTTGTTTTTTTTTTCAGCCTGTGCCATGGTCTGCAAACTGCGTCCCGTTGCTTGCTTTTATCCGGTCCTTGGGGCACTATTCCCCTTCACTGTCAGCAACAGTGGGGCACAATTCCTGCCAATGACACCAACAATGGCGCACTGTGCCTCCCCACTGACACTTATGATGGGGAACCATTCCTCCGTTCGACGCCAACGACGGGGTACCATTTCTTCCATTGGCACCAATGACGGCGCACTGTTCCTCGCATTGATAGCAAAGAAGGGGAACCATTACTCCCCATAATACCAATCACGGGGTAATTGTTCACTCCCTCTGACACCTGGACATTTTCTACTCCCACTGGCCACATTGCAGCCCCTTTACAGTTTGAAGGGCAGAAAACCGGCCCTTTGTTTAGAATGTTTGGAGACCCCCGGCCTGTGCCACTAAAAGCCCATGTGTGCATGGCCACATGAAAAAACATGGAGAGGTGTTTTTTTTTTTTTTTTTTTTTTTTTAACACAGCTTCAAAAACGCCCGATGCTGCTAAAAGTTGCAGTAAAGAAGCCCTGTGTGCATGAGCCCCCCCACCCCGCACAGCATTGCGACTATTCATGCTGATGATGGTCGGCCAGTTTGGTCACCAGGATAGTATGGGGCGTCTATGGCGAGCCCTACCAATAACACAGGCCTCAGCACTGCACTGTACAAGTGGTGACAGCACAGGGATGGGCTCTTCCATCTCTAGTAATGGGGGGGGGGGATGTAATCAGCGCTTCTGATGGTTTATGCTGAATGATATATATTAGTAATGGCTTCTCTCCTTTCATGAATTATTAACCAACCACTACGCTGCATGAGAACATTTTCCTATTTTTTTTCCTTCTTCTTCATCTCTGTCAAGATTTCATGCTTTTCCATTGTGACTCAAGACGACTCACTGGCATATGGCAGAGACATTTCAAATCACATACTCATTATCTGAGAATATAGGTTTACATCTTCTTTAACCCACTTTGCACCGGGGACATTTCTGACACTTCGCTCCCACATGTAAAAATCTACTTTTATTTGCTAGAAAATTACTATAATATATATATTATATATATACACACATATACATACACACACTTTTTTTTTTTTTGCAGAGACCCTATAGAATAAAATGGTGGGTGTTGCAATTTTTTCTATCACACAATATTTGCACAGTGGTTTTTCAAAACGCATTTAAAAAAAAAAAAAAAACACCTTCATAAAGTACGAAAAAAATAAACTTAAAAAAAAAAAAAAATTCCTTCAATAAAAAAAAAAAAAAAACTTGCGTTAGCCCAATTATTTTTTTTTTCTATAATGTGAAAGATGATGTTACGCCGAGTAAATAGAAATAGATTCCTTTAAAGTAGTATCTGCCCATGTAATTTTTCCCCACAAATAGAGCTCTCATTAGTGGTATTTGATCACCTCTGCTGTTTTTATTTTAAGCGCTATAAACAAAAAAAAAAATAAAAAAAGTGTCAATTTTGAAAAAAAAAATCAAATAAAAATTTTTTTTTTACTTTTTGCTATAATAAATATCCCCCAAAAATATCTGCTACATATTTTTGGTAAAAAAAAAGTTGTAATAAGCGTATATAGATTTGGTTTGTGCAAAAGTTATAGCGCCTACAAAATAGGGGATAGATTAATGGCTTTTATTATTTATTTATTTTTACTAGTAATGGCGGCGATCAGCGATTTTTATTGGCACTGCAACATTATGGCGGACACGTCGGACACTTTTGACACATTTTTGGGACCATTGTCATTTATACAGAGATCAGTGCTATAAAAATGCACCAATTACTGTAAAAATGTCACTGGCAGGGAAGGGGTTAATACTAGGGGAGCGATCAAGGGGTTAACCGTGTTTCCTAGTGTGTGTTCTAACTGAAGGGGGAGGGGACTGTGCAGGGGAGATGACAGATTTCTGTTCCTACTTTGTATGAACACATGATCTGTCTCCTCTCCCCTCAGAGAACTGGAAACTGTTAACACACACAGATCCCGGGAGCCCTACTGACCGTGACCAGCGGGCTCCCGCGCCCCTAGTGGCCACAGGGCAAAGCAACTTAACAATGTTTCGCCCAGCTGTGCATGTGTGTGTGTGTGTGTATATATATATATATATATACACACACACACACACACACACACACACACACAGCCACAGCCACAGCCACAGCCCCCCCCCCCCCAGGATTACTATATACACCCCCAATCATCATATACTGCCATGGGTTATTACCATACACCCCCCCCCCCCCGTGGGTACACACTATATATACACCCCCCCGTGGGTACACACTATATATACACCCCCCCCCCCGTGGGTACACACTATATATACACCCCCCCCCCCCGTGGGTACACACTATATATATACACCCCCCCCCGTGGGTACACACTATATATATACACCCCCCCCCCGTGGGTACACACTATATATACACCCCCCCCGTGGGTACACACTATATATACACCCCCCCCCGTGGGTACACACTATATATACACCCCCCCCCGTGGGTACACACTATATATACACCCCCCCCCCGTGGGTACACACTATATATACACCCCCCCCGTGGGTACACACTATATATACACCCCCCCCGTGGGTACACACTATATATACACCCCCCCGTGGGTACACACTATATATACACCCCCCCCCGTGGGTACACACTATATATACACCCCCCCCCCGTGGGTACACACTATATATACACCCCCCCCCCGTGGGTACACACTATATATACACCCCCCCCCCGTGGGTACACACTATATATACACCCCCCCCCCGTGGGTACACACTATATATACACCCCCCCCCCGTGGGTACACACTATATATACACCCCCCCCCCCGTGGGTACACACTATATATACACCCCCCCCCCCCGTGGGTACACACTATATATACACCCCCCCCCCGTGGGTACACACTATATATACACCCCCCCCCCCCGTGGGTACACACTATATATACACCCCCCCCCCGTGGGTACACACTATATATACACCCCCCCCCGTGGGTACACACTATATATACACCCCCCCCCCGTGGGTACACACTATATATACACCCCCCCCCCGTGGGTACACACTATATATACACCCCCCCCCCCCGTGGGTACACACTATATATACACCCCCCCCCCCGTGGGTACACACTATATATACACCCCCCCCGTGGGTACACACTATATATACACCCCCCCCCCGTGGGTACACACTATATATACACCCCCCCCCCGTGGGTACACACTATATATACACCCCCCCCCCGTGGGTACACACTATATATACACCCCCCCCGTGGGTACACACTATATATACACCCCCCCCGTGGGTACACACTATATATACACCCCCCCCCGTGGGTACACACTATATATACACCCCCCCCGTGGGTACACACTATATATACACCCCCCCCGTGGGTACACACTATATATACACCCCCCCCGTGGGTACACACTATATATACACCCCCCCGTGGGTACACACTATATATACACCCCCCCCCGTGGGTACACACTATATATACACCCCCCCCCCGTGGGTACACACTATATATACACCCCCCCGTGGGTACACACTATATATACACCCCCCCCCGTGGGTACACACTATATATACACCCCCCCCCCGTGGGTACACACTATATATACACCCCCCCCCCGTGGGTACACACTATATATACACCCCCCCCCCGTGGGTACACACTATATATACACCCCCCCCCCGTGGGTACACACTATATATACACCCCCCCCGTGGGTACACACTATATATACACCCCCCCCCCCCCCGTGGGTACACACTATATATACACCCCCCCCCCGTGGGTACACACTATATATACACCCCCCCCCCGTGGGTACACACTATATATACACCCCCCCCCCGTGGGTACACACTATATATACACCCCCCCCGTGGAGACACACTATATATACACCCCCCCCGTGGGTACACACTATATATACACCCCCCCCCGTGGGTACACACTATATATACACCCCCCCCCGTGGGTACACACTATATATACACCCCCCCCCGTGGGTACACACTATATATACACCCCCCCCCCCCGTGGGTACACACTATATATACACCCCCCCCCCGTGGGTACACACTATATATACACCCCCCCCGTGGGTACACACTATATATACACCCCCCCCGTGGACGGACGGGGACGGACACACACACACACACACACACACACACACACACACACACACACACACACACACACACACACACACACACACACACACACACACACACACACACACACACACACACACACACACACACACACACACACACACACCGGGGTCCCCTTATACCGGCAGTCAGCCCCTCCCCCATCACATGACCGGTCGTTGTCACTCACAGAACTCGGCGATGTAGAAGGACACGGCGTAGTTCTCTTCGCACCACTCCAGTGTGGAGGTCGGGGGCCCCCAGTAGCCGGGCCTGTCCGCCGCCGGAGCCATCCTGATACCTTCCGCCACTCACACACCGCCGCCACCACCGCCCGGGACCCGACCACTCCGCCCCGCCTACTCCTCACACAGGCTCCGCCCACCCCTCAAGGCCAAAGGCGAGGAGGGCATGAATCGAGGGGCGTGGTAAGGACGCGCTTTGACAGAGTGGCTCGAGAAAGGGGTGTGGTTATAGGAAACGAAAATGAACCTGCCACAGTGGGCGGGGCGACAAGGAGTGCACTCCGCCCACTAATAAATAACCATTCCCCTCCCTCGCCCCGCCCACCCAGGCGGCCTCTGCACAGAGTAGAGATGTCAGATTGGTATCGCTCCCTGAGCCGTCGCGCTGCATTCCTTCATCTGTGTGATTATTAGCTGCAGCCCTCTGTCCTCCCTCCCCTACACCCCCATAGGGCTCACCCCCCTACACCCCCATAGGGCTCACACCCCCACACATGCCTCTCATGTCCTCAATCTATATTGGGCTGAACGTAGCTGTCACTTTAAGGGCTGGTCAACACCACCTCTGAAGAGCGATCCACAATTTATTTTGCTTTTCAGAGCCATTTTATACCAATGCATTGCAGCCTCCTCCTCCTGATATAACCCTATAAATGCTGCATGACCACAATGTAATGGTGTGCATTACACAAAGTTGTGAGCTGGTCACAGCGCAGCCCCATAGCCTTATATTAGGGCCCCAAAGACCCGCAATGCACACTATTAGCAGCATTTAAAGGGTTAAATCAAGTGATGGGGAGGTAACATATCCCTTCAAGACACTAGGTGGAACTCTTGAGAAGCTGCCTGCGTCCTTGCAACTGAGGACACTAGGTGGAACTCCTGAGAAGCTGCCTGCGTCCTTGCAACAGAGGACACTAGGTGGAACTCCTGAGAAGCTGCCTGTGTCCTTGCAACTGAGGACACTAGGTGGAACTCCCGACAAGTTGCCTGCGTCCTTGCAACTGAGGACACTAGGTAGAACTCTTGAGAAGCTGTCTGCATCCTTGCAACTGAGGACACTAGGTGGAACTCTTGAGAAGCTGCCTGCGTCCTTGCAACAGAGGACACTAGGAGGAACTCTGGAGAAGCTGCCTGCGTCCTTGCAACAGAGGCCACTGGCAGTGAATAGACAGCAGACTGGGATGCTGACGGTGGCTGCCATGAGGCGCGAAGTGCGACCTGGCCAGTGTGACCCAAAAGGGAGGAAGAGTTAGATGTAGACCCTGATCTTTTCCTACTTCACCGGAGCCGAGCCTTCCACTGTCCCTGGCAGACAGGAAACCTGTCCACTTGCATTAAAGTGTGCCAGGGTCTTAAATAGACTCTGCCTGACCCAAGATGGCTGCCAAAGTCACATGGGGTGCCAGTATCCAATTGGATAGCTGCCTTCCTGTGACCGATGAAACCATAGAGGAACTAAATACCTCGCAACTTCCTCCCCCATCTGCATTGCTACTATGGTTGAGTGCCACCTACAGTGGAGAATATAAATTACACCTGCCAGCATCCTAATGTGGAAGATCCTCCTTAGTAATTGAAGTGGGAAAGGGGCTAGAAAGGTAGTTTACCCCTGCCCAAAATAACTGTATTCTGCTCTTTTCTCACAAGCAGGGCTGGGACAAGGGGTGAGCAGAAGGGTCGGCTGCCCTGGGCGCAGCATTTATTGTAGGAATAGGAGTGCCACAAGTTCCTTCTACTATAAGGCTGAGACGAGTAGTGACAGCATCACTACTTCTGTCTGCACAGAGCTGGAAGGGGCAAGGAGAGGAGAGAGCCAGGAAGCGGGTGAGGTCTGTGCCCTTTCTCCCCCCTCCTCCTCATAGGCTTGCATGTAATGAAGGGGGGTACAAAATTTGGCATCTTTGCCCTGGACACTGGATGATCTTGTCCCAGCACTGACTCTACCATTTCACCACATTCTAATTATTATTATTTATTACAGTATATAGCTCCGTCAATTTATGCAGTGCTTTACATATTTATTATACATTGACATCAGTCTCTGCCCCCGAGGAGCTTACAATCTAAGGTCCATAACTCATATTCATACATATACAGTATATACTAGGGTCAATTAGGATCAACTTTTTTTTTTTCTTATTGCACTTACAGGTCTTTTCCCTCTCCCAGCCTGTGACTGGGCAATGAATGGAGAAGCAGCATAATAATTAGTTCTTCTGTTAATCTGCTCCTTTATCCTGTCTGCATGTTCCTTGTTAGCACAGGAGCACTGCGGCACAACTGCTTGGCTTCTTGTGCTGCTTCTCCCACTCTCACTCCAAGATCTGCTGTACAGGAGATAACAAAAGGCTGATACCCGATCCAATTAATGAAATGCCAATGCTCGTGTAAAAAAAATAAACTGCCGACCGCCTAACTGTAAATATACAACATTACTTTGACGTTACAGCTAGCTGCCATAAACCCTGGGATCTTTTTTTCAGTCAGGCAGTCAGCTTTCATATAAAATTGGTCCCAGCAGCCGATTGGCTACGAGATCACTTTTATAGGCAGCGGGAGAGGTGCACCACCTCCCGCCGCTTCCAGGTCGCCTCCAAGCTTACCGGAGCCACGATGACTGGACAGGAAGCCGAGTGAGGGCAAGATAGCCACTCAGCTCTATGCCCTTGGAGGGCTGGAGCGATGTCTGATGTCACTTCCACGTTTAAGGTTTTAAGGGATGTTTCTTTCTTTTTTAAAGTCAAAATTACATTTTTATTAGAGGAGAGATTTGGGTTCTTTTTGACCCCAGATCTCTCAATAAAGTGGACCTGTCATGCTTATTTCTATTACAGGGGATGTTTACAGTTCCCTGAAAAAGTATTCATACGGTGGCTTAGCGATGGCAGCGTGAGGAAGCCAAGTCAGGAGCTCTGCACGGGACCGAGCCGAGAACCTCCGCCATACACCCGCAGACGAGCCGCTCTTTCATGCCAGGGGACCGCAAACACCCGCTGGCCACCGAGGATCGGAGGGGACCCGAAATTACCCAGTATTTCCTGCGGCAGGACCCGATCTCCTCGCGGGCCGCGCGGTCCAAGATGGCGCCGCCGCGAGCTCCCCGGACCAGCGCCGCAGGAGCAAGTAAGAAGGGCACATTGGCGGGGGCAGTGGTGTCGGAGGAGGACTTCCCCCCACTTGTTTCTAGGGCGCATTCGCCCATACAGTCCCCGGTCGTCCCGGTCATGGACACACAGCCACAGGTGGATTGTGCAGGGGATCCGAGCGGCCTCCTGGAGGGATCCATCAGGGAGTTGGTCTCCGGCCTGCCTACTAAGCAGGATTTGAATGCCATGGCAGCCTCTATAGTCACTGCTCTCACAAGGGAGCTGCATGACCTAAAACAGCAGGTTGACACTGTGGAAGAGAGGGTGACCACTATTGAAACCTCCAATGCCTCCACCGAGGCTCGCCTCCTCTCTCTGGAAACGGAGCACAGGGCCTTCCGTCGCCATCTTGTGGATGTGCAGTTACGTCTGGACGACGGTGAGAACAGGAGCAGGCGAAACAATCTGCGCCTCCGCGGTATCCCCGAGGCCACCGCGGGCTCGGACCTCCGCGCCACTGTCACGGCCATACTGAATCAGGTTCTTGACAAACCACCTACTGCTGCATTGGAGTTGGACAGGGTTCACTGTGTACCGGGCCCCAGGACCCTCTCCGCGGTACCGCGGCCCTCTGCCTCCTTGGACTTTCCGCGCGACGTCTTATGCAGGGTGCATTTTTTCACCATAAAGGAGGAGATTCTGCGCCTGGCGTGGGAGAAGGGCCCTGTTGATTTCGATGGCGCTTCCATACGGATCTTCCCTGATGTATCCAGGCAAACCCGTGTCATGCGGGGCATGATGAGGCCATTGCTAGATCTGGTACGGGATGCCGAAGCCACATACCGCTGGGGTCATCCTTTCCATTTGATCGTCCGGAAGCAAGGTGCGGAATTTCATCTCCACTCACCTGACCAGTTGCCTGATTTGTTTGGTTTCATCGATAAAGCGTCCATCACCGTACCAAATTGGTTTGACTACCTACTCACTCAGGAGTCCCCTGGCCCACCTGAACCCAGACGGCAGCGGGCTCGTCGGTCCCGTTCCCGTGCACCGCGTCGCGAGGACACCAGGCCGCATCCGACCGCCTCTGAGACTTGATCGTGCTACCCCACTTTTGGACTGGTAAGACTGTTCCTTCCCCCCCCCCCCCTATGGCCCACCTGCAGCGCCTTGGCCATGTCCAGAGATCCCACCAACTCAGACTCTTTTGCTTGTCCTTTTTGCCGTGCCTTGAGCCGGGGCGGACTCCCCATCCCACGGAGTACTTTGTTGGGGGTACCTTGGTGTTTTTTGTTTTTCATTTCTCGAGTATATGTCATGCATTTTGTTTCACCTAGACTGGTGCCGGTTCCCCTGGTTGGGCCACCCGTCCTCTCTTAGCCTACACGTCTCCCTGATAGGAGATTAGCGATTTGCCTTGTGGGCGGTGATCGGACGGGTCTCTCACTGGGGGTGCTGCCCCTGGTTTTATGCCTCTTGATCTGGGGATTTTTGTTTGTTTCTGTGGTGGGGTGGGCTCTTGTCTGACTCTCGGGTTTATTCGCTGGGCCCTGCTCCCCTTCCCCCCCCCCCCTGCGGGACTTGAGGCATTGGCCTCCCTGCGGTGGGGGGTGGTGGGGCCGGTCGGGCGGGTGGACCCTTGGTGGGATAGTTGAATGTGTTCTAGCTGCGGGTTTGGTTCTATCACTGCATTCATGACCCTTTGGCTATTTCTTTATATAATGACTGTTAGGTTCTCTTGCAGGGATTGCCTTCTGGCACTGGCGTCTGGTGGGTGGGGCGGGGGGGGCTCTGGGTTTGTCTTCCTGACAGACATGGGTATTATGGGAGGGGCCTGGTCCACTCGTACATAGTACGGGCGTCAGATACCTATCAACCTGGTTCCTCCATTTTGCATTGTATATTCTGTATTTTGTATTTTGTGTTCTGTAAAGTTGGATATAATGATGGCTCCAATGTCTTTTTGTTCTTTTACTTCACATGGTTCTCGTTGCTCTCATCCTGTGCATCTCCTAACACATTGTCTCATCTGTTTATATCTATCTGTTCTACCGCTGTCCTGCTCTCAGCTACATTTATTACATTGTCCACCCCCACTTAGGGCAGCTCCCCGTCTTGGTACTGCTAGTGCCTAGCGGGGGACTATTAAGCTATTGCATTTGGAAGTCAGTTCTTCCCACCCTTCCTTTTCCCTTTTCCCCCTCCCCCTTGTCTCTCCCCCTCCCCCTTCCCCCTCCCCCTCCCCCTCCACTTTCAACCCTTCCCCCCCACAGGTGGTGGAGCCTTCCGGTGAGGTCTCTGGCAAAGAATTGCTATTCTCTCTGCTCCACGCAGCACGGTTGCTACCCCCTAAGACGATATTATGGGTCTCCTGAAGGTGCGTGGCCTTAATGTCCCGGAAAAGCGTTCACAACTCCTGGCTACCCTGCGTAAGAGCAGGACCCATGTGGCTTTTCTGCAAGAAACGCACTTCCATGGTGAACGTTTCCCTAAATTGACGAACGGAGCCTTCCCAACGGCATACCACAGTGTATCACCTATCTCCAAGTCCAAGGGGGTCAGCATCATCCTGGCCAGGTCGCTTCCATGGGTTTTTGAGGCGCAGCGGGTGGACCCCCAGGGTCGTTTCCTCCTCCTTAAGGGGCGGGTGTTCGATGTGCGGGTCACCTTCGCCAATGTTTATTTCCCCAATGTCGACCATCCGCAGTTTCTGCGGACGCTGCTGCCTCAGCTGTTAGATTTTTCGGAGGGTATGCTTATTTTTGGGGGTGATCTTAATTTTGCTATGGATCCCCTCTTGGATGCCTCCCGTGGAGCCTCCCATCTCTCGTACGCTCGTCTTAAGCGGATGAAAGCGGACCTCCACACCCTGCGCTTGGTGGACCCTTGGCGCTTACTGCACCCCCAGGTACGAGACTATTCCTATTTCTCCCAAGTCCATCACTCTTACACGAGATTGGACTACCTGCTGTTGTCCCATACGGATCTGTCTAGAGTAGTTTCGACTGCCATTGATGTCATATCCTTCTCGGACCATGCGCCGATCCATCTGACGCTTCAGCTGGGCCCGGTGACTCAGTCCCCCCCATCGTGGAGGCTGCATGAGGCTCTGTTGCAATCGGAAGATATCCGCGCAGAGGTTCTAGCCTCGTTGCGGGAATACTTTGCTATTAACATGGCCTCGGTTGCCAACCCTCTGATGGTGTGGGAGGCCCACAAGACGGTGATCAGGGGCACCCTGATTCGAATAGGGGCCCGACTGAAGCGGGAGAGGACGCGTCGTGCGGACGAGCTGCTCGCTCAGATCCGCTCGCTCAGATCCGCTCCCTTGAATGCGCTCACAAAGCCAGTCTTGCACGGTCCACTCATCAGGCACTTCTTAAAGCGCGTGAGGAGCTCCGTTCGCTCATGTTCCACAAAACAAAGCAAAAACTGGCGTGGGCCCACCGCTCGATGTATGAATTCAGCAATAAACCCGGTTCGATGCTGGCTAGGGCGTTGCGAGGCCCCCGCACCAACACTTATATTCCACACATTCTGACCTCTATGGGTCGTAAGGCAAACACATCGTCTGACATAGCATCAGAGTTCCGTTCCTTTTTCGAAGGCCTCTATAACTTAGGTAGGCCGCACTCGGATGCCTCCGGCCCCGCTGGTGGATTCACCCCACGGTCCTATATAGCCATGTCCGGCATGCCTTCTCTCTCGCCTGAGGTCTTGGAGGAACTGGAGAAACCCATAACGACTGTGGAATTGGGGGTAGTCCTGGCGAGCTCGAAACCCAAAAAGGCCCCTGGCCCCGACGGTCTCACCCCAACTTACTACAAAACTTTCTTTGAGACGCTTTCCCAACCTTTGGTCTCGGCCCTTAACTCGATCACGGAAGCTAACACCTTCCCGTTGGACTCTCTGCGCGCTTACATATCTCTTATCCCCAAAGAGGGGAAGGATCCACAGCAGTGTGGGAGTTATCGTCCGATAGCCCTCCTGAACACCGACCTTAAATTGTTCGCTAGGATATTGGCCAATCGGTTACTCCCCCATATACCGGGTCTGATTCATAGAGACCAGGCGGGTTTTGTCCCGCAGCGGGAGCCCCGGGACAACACCATTCGGGTTTTGAACCTAATCCACGCGGCCAGGTCCGCTGCGAGACCCCTTCTCCTGCTGTCCACCGACGCGGAGAAGGCCTTTGACCGCGTGGATTGGACGTTCATACAGGCGTCCCTGGAACACATAGGTCTCCGTCCCTCGATGCTCGGTTGGATCCTCTCCCTCTACTCTCATCCCACGGCTGCGGTTAAGGTGAATGAAACGAGGTCCGGCTTCTTCGATATCCGTAACGGCACTCGACAGGGGTGCCCTCTGTCTCCGCTGATTTTCATACTCTCATTGGAGCCCCTCTTGTGCAGGATTCGGGGTGACCCGGGTATTTCGGGTTTTTATAAATCCTCGGGGCCCCACAAGGTGGCCGCCTTTGCGGATGACTTGATCTTTTTCCTGACAGATCCTCTGCAATCTCTCCCAATCTCCTTCAGGCCTTGAGGCACTATGGAGCTCTCTCTGGGTTTTCGATCAATCTGACCAAATCGTCCCTCTTGAACATTACCGTGGATGAGGCCGTGGTTCGACGTTTGCGGTCGACTTACCAGTTGCGCTGGGCGGCCCATACTATCCCTTATTTGGGTGTCAACATTAGTGCGGATCTCGCTAACCTGTACCAGGCCAACTTTGCCCCGCTTCTCCTCCGTCTTAAATCCGACCTCCTTCAATGGCATTCGCTTACTTTAACGTGGTTTGGCCGCTGCAATGCCATTAAGATGACCGCATTGCCTAGAATACTGTATCTACTGCAAGCCCTTCCCATCCGTTTGCCTCCGTCTTTTTTCAAGCGAGTTGACTCACTGTTCCGCGGCTTTATTTGGTCACATCAAAAACCGCGTATCAGACTGCAAATCCTCTATCTGACTAAGCAGAGGGGAGGAGTTGGTCTCCCGGACATTAGAACGTACTACAGGGCAGCTCACCTCACCAGACTGGTCGACTGGTATTGCCATGCAGAGGCCAAGCAGTGGGTAGCGATGGAACTGGAGGACTCAGAGGGTATGGCTAGGAGCTGGCCATGGATCGCTACCCCGCTGCCGCGGGGCCTCAATGAACATCCTACTCTTGGTAGTACCTTGCGGGTAGTCAGGGATACGGTACGACGTTCCTCAGTCTCCCCGATGCCCTCCCCCATGGTGCCAATTTTGGGTAACCCAGACTTTCTGCCTGGCAGGCAGAACCCCATTTTTGGACGGTTGGCAGCGGCAGGGTGGTCTCATTTTTATGATTTTCTTGGCTCGGACGGCCGACTTGCAATGGAAGCGGGAATGTCCGCGCTGGATCCCCCACTGGACTTCTGGAGGGATCTACAACTGCGTAATTTTTTGCACAGATGTGCAAGGGCGCCTGGCATATCGCGCCCACTCACAGAGCTAGAACGCATTTGCCACCGCAGGGAACCGATCCGTCACTGTTTATCTTTACTCTACTCCTCCCTGATTTCTCCAGTGGATGGGTTCGTCCCCCCCTTTCTTACTAGGTGGGAGGCGGACCTAGGCGTCCACTTTAATGACTCTCAGCGGGAGAAGATACTTTATTTCGCCCAGAGGTCCTCCATTGCCACCAGGATCCAGGAATCCTGCTATAAATTGTTGACTCGATGGTATAGAGTGCCCGTTTCCCTGCATTGTTTTCTCCCACAGGTCCCCAGTACCTGTTGGCGCTGTGGTGTGGAGGAAGGAACGATGCTGCACATTTTTTGGGACTGCCTCAAAATTAAACCTTTTTGGGCGGAGGTGACGGGCACAATTGAGCACCTGACTGGCGTCTCCGTGGGGGGGGACCCCGCGGCCTGTCTACTGCACCTCTCTAAGCTCTCCGTTAAGAAATACAAGGCCTCTCTTACCATCCATCTTTTGAACGCTGCCAGGGCATGCATTCCCTTGTGCTGGAGGTCGGAGACCCCACCTACTAAATCTCTGTGGTTTGCCAAGGTGAACGACATCAGAAACATGGAAGATCTTACTGCCACTCTGCGTGGGCGGGAGGAGGCCTTCCGGGAGACATGGCGACCATGGCAATACTACATCTACACGGAAGCTTACCTCCGCGAGGTTGCTCTGCATGATTAGTCCTCATAGCGTGAATTACCCTCTGGCCGGGAGGCGCCGCCACTTTCCCTCCCTGTTCCCTCCCTCATCTTTCCCACCCTGCCTTTCCGCTTTCGTTGTCCTCTTTTTTTTTCCCTGAGACACCCCCAGCCCTAGGCCAGCCCATCCAGATTCTTTGCATATCCTGCCCTCTTTACTTTACTAGTTATGACAGTCGGCTGGGCCTAGCTGGTTGTGGGACGACCCCCCTCGACAGGTTTAAGTAAATCCTTCACAGCACTACCCTGGTAGCCCAACTGGTAACAGTGGGTTGCTGGGGATGCGGTCCGATGGCTCCCCTCAGAGTAGTGCACGGTTGACCATGCTGTTTAGTTTCACCCCTATGCTTTTTTTTTTACTGAGTGCACTACCCGGGGATTGGTTGCATGTTATGTAATATTTGACGATGCTGTTATCTCAGTGAATTGTATCTCATTTCCTGTCTCTGTTTTTATTTTATCTTGAATATTGTCATTTTTCTTTGAATTGTGAAACTGTCTCATTTGAAAAAGTAAATAAAGGAATTACAAAAAAAAAAAAAAAAAGTATTCATACCTCTTGACATTTTCCACGTTTTGTCATGTTACAACCAAAAACGTAAGATTAATTTTATTGGGATTTTATGTGATAGACCAACACAAACTGGCAACTAATTGGGAAGTGAAAGGAACATTGTAAATGGTTTTCAACATTTTTTACAAATAAATATGTGAAAAGTGAGGCATGCATTTGTATTCAGCCCCCTTTACTCTGATACCCCTAATTAAAATCTAGTGTAATCAATTACCTTCAGAATTAGTAAATAAAGTCCACCTGTGTGTAATTTAATCTCAGTATAAATACAGCTGTTCTGTGAAGCCCTCAGAGGTTTAGAGGACCTTAGAGAACAAACAGCATCATGAAGGCCAAGGAACACACCAGACAGGTCAGGGATAAAGTTGTGGAGAAGTTTAAAGCAGGCATAGGTTATAAAAAAATATCCCAAGCTTTGAACATCTGCACTGTTCAATCCATCATACGAAAATGGAAAGAGTATGGCACAACTCCAAACCTACCAACACTTGGCCATCCGCCTAAACTGACAGGCCGGTCAAAGAGAGCATTAATCAGAGAACAGTCAAGAGGCCCATGGTAACTCTGGAGGAGCTGCAGAGATCCACAGCTCAGGTGGGAGAATCTGTCCACAGGACAACTATTAAGCCTCGTACACATGATCGTATTGTTCACCAACATAACCGTGGAATTTTGTCTGAAGGGTGTTGGCCCAAACTTGTCTTGCATACACACGACCACTCAAATGTTGGCCAACAATTACGAACGTAGTGATGTACTAGACGTACTACGAGCTGATAAAAAGGAAGTTCACTAGTCATGCTCCACCCTTTGGGCTCCTTCTGCTAATCTCATGTTACTAGAAGTTTGGTGAGTGCCGATTCGTGCTTTTCAGTCGCATGCTTGTCAGTTTGTGTCTGTTTTTCAGGTCGTGTTTGTCAGTTCTTTTCTGTTTTTCAGTGCTTGCTTGTCAGGTCGTTTCTGTTTTTCAGTGCCTTCTTTTTACTTTGCTTCTGATTTTCAGTGCATGCATGTCAGGATGTTTCTGATTTTCAGGTTGTGCTTGTCAGGTCCTTTCTGATTTTCAGTGCGTTCTTCTCAGTTTGTTTCTGAATGGCCGGTCGTCTACTAGCCATGTGGCGTTCTCGCCAGAGAGATTGTGTTGTTATTGGGTGTGGAGTTATTGCTTTGACCCACGTCCAGTCCAGGAACAGAGGGAGGAGGAGTTCTTGGACTAAGAATTGGTTGCTTAATCGTGACCAATTCTGTCATATGCCTTTGTTGCGGGAGCTCCAGGAGAATAATCCTCATGATTTCAGGAATTATCTCCAGATGACAGACCCCTGCTTTCAACATCTATTGGCTTTTCTTACCGCCTATATTAGTAAGCAGGACACATGCACGACGCAAGCCATTAGTCCTGAGAAAAGGCTTGTTGCCACCTTGTGGTACTGGGCGATGGGGAGAAGTCTCCAGGACCTCAAGTTTACAACTGGGAGCTCCCCCAGGCTCTTGGAATCCTTATTCCAGAGACCTGTTCTGTCATCATCCAAGTCCTACAGAAGGACTATATTCAGGTAAGCTTTTGCCTTTAACATCACATTCTATGTATTTAATGTTTGCTAATATATTGTACTAATTTCTTTATTCCATAATTAACATTATTGTAATATGATGTACATGTCCTCTTTGTCCTCATGCATGCTGTAAGCTCTTAATGCTCTTTTTTTGTCCTTCATGCATATTTGCCTTCACTAACCTCCCCAGCATGCTATCCTGGGCCCATACACACCTAGCCTAGTAACTTAACCACTTAAGGACCGCCGTATTGCCAATGTACATCATTGCAATGGCACAGGCAGGCACAAGCACGTACATGTACGTGCCTGCCTTCCAGCGGGTGGGGGGTCCGATCGGACCCCCTCCCGCTGGATACGGCAGTCCGTTTCGCTGCAGGAGCGATCCCGGATGAGGGGATGGCCGTTGGTTTCTGGCCATCCCCTCTCGATCGCTCCTGGCCAATGAGAAGCTTCCTCCCACTGTGTATTGTATACACAGGAAGGAGGAAGTGATGTCATTCTCCTCGGGGCGGTCTTTTTGATCGGACTACGAGGAGAAGACTAAAAGTAAGTGCACCAAAACACTACTCTAACACATAGGTACACATAGGTACACAAACCCCCCCCCGTTCCCCCCCCGATCGCCCCCCGATCCCCCCCCCCCCAGTCACAGTGTCACTGATTGCAGTGATCATTTATTTACTGATCACTGCATTATTCAGTGTCAGTTGTAAAAGTAAAAACTGTCAGGGCAGCTAGTGTTAGGTCCAGGGTAGCCCCCTACAACCCCCCAATAATGGTTTAACCCCCTGATTGCCCCTAGAGTTAACCCTTTCACCCCCTTTTGCCAGTGTCACTAAGCAATCATTTTTCTGATCGCTGCATTAGTGTCACTGGTGTCGCTAGGTAGCTAGTTATTTTTTTAGGTTCACCGCCAGATTTTTATAGCGCTAGGTACCCCGATATACTACCCAATAATGGTTTTAACCCCCTGATTGCCCCTAGTTAACCCTTTCACCCCCTTTTGCCAGTGTCACTAAGCGATCATTTTTCTGATCGCTGCATTAGTGTCGCTAGTGTCGCTAGGTAGCTAGTTATTTTTTTAGGTTCACCGCCAGGTTTTTATAGCGCTAGGTGTCCCGATATACTACCCAATAATGGTTTTAACCCCCTGATTGCCCCTAGTTAACCCTTTCACCCCCTTTTGCCAGTGTCACTAAGCAATCGTTTTTCTGATCGCTGCATTAGTGTCACTAGTGCCGCTAGGTAGCTAGTTATTTTTTTAGGTTCACCGCCAGGTTTTTATAGCACTAGGTACCCCCATATACTACCCAATAATGGTTTTAACCCCCTGATTGCCCCTAGTTAACCCTTTCACCCCCTTTTGCCAGTGTCACTAAGCAATCATTTTTCTGATCGCTGCATTAGTGTCACTGGTGTCGCTAGGTAGCTAGTTATTTTTTTAGGTTCACCGCCAGGTTTTTATAGCGCTAGGTACCCCCATATACTACCCAATAATGGTTTTAACCCCCTTATTGCCCCTAGTTAACCCTTTCACCAGCGATCACAGTATAAGTGTCACTGGTGACGCTGGTTAGCCAGTTAGTTATTTAGGTTCCCCGTCAGGTTTTTATATAGTGCCAGGGACCACCATATACTACCTAATAAAAATTTGAATCCCCTGATTGCCCCTAGTTAACCCTTTCACCAGTGATCACGGTATAAGTGTTACGGGTGACTCTGGTTAGTTTGCTTTTTATAGCATCAGGGCACCCACCATTTATTACCCAATATAGGTTTAACCCCCTGATCACCCGGCGGGTGATATCAATTAGGTTTTAGGGTCAGGGTCTGTGTCACCCCAGGCAGCGCTAGGTTAGTGCCAGTACCGATAACACCCACACGCAAAGCATACACCTCCCGTAGTGGTATAGAATCTGAACAGATCAATATCTGATCTGATCAGATCTATACTAGCGTCCCCAGCAGTTTAGGGTTCCAAAAAAACGCATTGTTAGTGGGATCAGCCCAGACACCTGCTGGCACCTGCGTTTTGCCCCTCCGCCCAGCCCACCCAAGTGCAGTATCGATCGATCACTGTCACTTACAAAACACTAAACACATAACTGCAGCGATCGCAGAGTCAGGCCTGATCCCTGCGATCGCTAAGGGCCGGTTCACACTGCAGGCGATGTGAGGCGACACCGACTTGCCTCGCCGCGACCTGCCGCGACCTCAGCGGCAACTTGCAGATGACTTCTGTATAGAAGTCAATGCAAGTCGCCCCGAGGTCGCCCGAAAGTAGTACAGGAACCTTTTTTCTGAGTCGGAGCGACTCGAGTCGCTCCTCTCAGAACGGTTCCATTGTACAGAACGGGGGCGACTTGTCAGATCGAGGCGAGGCAAGTCGTGTCGCCTCGCATCGCCCGCAGTGTGAACCGGCTCTTACAGTTTTTTTTGGGTAGCATTTTATATTTAAATCCGGAAGGCAGTGCTTGGTTTTCGGGGTCCCGTACTTGGCTAGGCTCCCAAAAAGTCCCCCACATGTGGTATCCCCGTACTCGGGAGAAGCAGCAGAATTTATTTTGGGGTGTAATTTGACTTATGCCCATAGCATGTGTGAGCAATATATCATTTAGTGACAACTTTGTGCAAAAAATAAAAAAATAAATTGTAAAATTCCTGCAACTTGTGGCAAAATATAAAATATTTCATGGACTCAACATGCCTCTCAGTAAATAGCTTGGGGTGTCTACTTTACAAAATGGGGTCATTTGGGGGGGGGGGGTTTGTGCTATTTTGGCATTTTATGGCCTTCGAAACTGTGATAGGTAGTGAGGAGTGAAATCAAAAATTTGCACCCTTAGAAACCCTGAAGGCAGTGATTGGTTTTCGGGGTGCCGTACGCAGCTAGACTCCCAAAAAGTCCCACATATGTGGTATCCTCGTACTCAGGAGAAGCAGCAGAATATATTTTGGGGTGAAATTCCACATATAACTATGGCATGTGTGAGTAATATATCATTTAGTGACAACTTTTTGTAAACTTTTTTTTTTTTGTGTCATTATTCAATCACTTGGGACTAAAAAAAAAATATTCAATGGGCTCAACATGCCTCTCCACAACTTCCTTGGGGTGTCTTCTTTCCAAAATGGGGTCATTTGGGGGGGGGTTTGTGTTATTTTGGCATTTTATGGCCTTCGAAACTGTGATAGGTAGTGAGGAGTGAAATCAAAAATTTGCACCCTTAGAAATCCTGAAGGCAGTGATTGGTTTTCGGGGTGCCGTACGCGGCTAGACTCCCAAAAAGTCCCACATATGTGGTATCCCCGTACTCAGGAGAAGCAGCAGAATATATTTTGGGGTGCAATTCCACATATAACTATGGCATGTGTGAGCAATATATCATTTAGTGACAACTTTTTGTAAACTTTTTTTTTTGTGTCATTATTTAATCACTTGGGACAAAAAAAAAATATTCAATGGGCTCAACATGCCTCTCCACAACTTCCTTGGGGTGTCTACTTTCCAAAATGGGGTCATTTGGGGGGAGTTTGTACTGCCCTGCCATTTTAGCACCTCAAGAACTGAGATAGGCAGTCGTAAATTAAAAGCTGTGTAAATTCCAGAAAATGTACTCTAGTTTGTAGACGCTATAACTTTTGCACAAACCAATAAATATACGCTTATTGACATTTTTTTTTTACTAAAGACATGTGGCTGAATACATTTTGCCCTAAATGTATGACTAAAATTGAGTTTATTCGATTTTTCTTATAACAAAAAGTAGAAAATATAATTTTTTCTCAAAATTTTCGGTCTTTTTCCATTTATATCGCAAAAAATAAAAATCGCAGAGGCAATCAAATACCATCAAAAGAAAGCTCTATTTGTGGGAAGAAAAGGACGCAAATTTCGTTTGGGTGCAATATTGCATGACCGCGCAATTACCAGTTAAAGCAGCGCAGTGCCAAATTGTAAAAAGACCCCTGGTCCTTAGGGTGTTTATTGGCCCGGGGCTGAAGTGGTTAACAATGTATTTTGTCATCTGCTGGCTTTGCCAAACCCATATACACTATACCTCTTTTGTGGTCATATTTCTGGATGAATTCACCAAAGCATCTAGTGCGAGGACCTGCCTGAATACCTTCAGATTGAACTGTTGAAAGTTTTTTGTCTCCTATTATCTTGATCAGTGATTTATGATTGTAAAAATGTGCTTCAATTTTGAAAGTGTGTATCCATATTTTTGGATTATGACACTTCTTACCTGTCCAGTGGGCTGCCAATAGTGTAAGTAAGGAGGGGCTGGCCAAAGTATCACAGATTATTTATGCATTCAACTTTCATGGAAGTGGAGAGATTTACCTGTCCAAAATATCTACCCATTCCCCCCACCATAACATTTTTTGAATGGGCCCCCAGATGGGGTGAGGAATCTGATAAGTTGACCTTATACTTTTGTCTTTAAATACTCATTTCAATAAATGTTATACTTATGTTGGCCAAGAATGTTTGTGTCTAATCTGCTTGCAATGTTATGTGCAAAAGTAGTAATTGTTTTTTCTTGTTTGACTCCACAGTTTCCTTCAAACCCACAGGAATGGCAGGCTGTGGCTTCCCAATTACACCATCAGTGGGATTTTCCCAATGTGGTGGGGCTATTGATGGGAAGCATGTGCGTATTGTCCCACTACCCAACTCGGGCTCTTATTATTTTAATTATAAGGGCTTTTGCAGTATAGTGATGCTAGCGGTGGTGTCTGCAAATGATGAATTCCTGTATCATGATGTTGGGAAGAATGGCCGCAACTCGGATGGAGGATTGATTGCCCAGACAGAATTCTACCGTCGGCTCCAGAATGGCACCTTACGTTTGCCACCTCTTGAGGAGAATGTGGAGGGCCTCAGTTTCATCTTTTTTGTAGATGAGGCCTTTGCTCTGGGGAAACATCTGATGAGGCCCTTTCCCATGAGGAACCTGACCCAGAGCAGAGGATCTTCAGCTATAGGCTGTCTCGTGCCCAAAGGGTTGTAGAGAATGCTTTTGGAATCAAGTCAGTTCAGGTTTTTTCTAACAGCAATTAAGCTGGCCGAATACAAGCTGAATCATGTTGTCTTGTGCTGCTGCATTCTGCACAGTTATTTAAGGAGGAATGCAAGCAGCTATCTATCTTGCCTTGCTTTCAAGTGAGGTTGACTTTGCTGTGTCCGGCATAGGTGAATCAACTGTTCTGACAGCTCTTGAAAGTGGCCATGCTGGGTTGCCCACATAAACTGCCCGAGATGTCCAGCAAAAGTATCTGGAGTACTTCGTAGGTAGAGGGGCAATGGCTTTACAGCAAAATGTTGCTGATGTGTAATAAAACTTTTATTTGATACTAAACTCCTATTTCATTTGAATTACTGTTTGCGTTTCTTATCTGTCTCCTAGGTTATCAAATGGCCTTTTAATTTTGTCTATTTTCTTCAATAGTGCAAACATAACTTATTTGTTCCATGAGGTGACAATCTCTTCTTCAGCTAACTATTATGTTGTGCTGTGGGTCTGCTACACACACACACAATGTTATTGTTGTTAATGTATGTAATGCATTAATGATAAAAATATTCAGCCTTTTCAACTCCTTTAATTAATTGCTTTGAGTGCCTAAAATTGCCTGAGTTTGTCACATTTTAGAGCACATTGTCACTGTAACTACACCAACTTAACAAATACACTGGTATTGAGCATTGAAATAAGAAGCCACAAATTGTTTAGTATAAAACATTTTACTCCAAGCACATTCACATGTGCGTTTTAAAAGGTTTTTGAACAAACCAACATCTTGGTGAATAACATGTATGTTTGACATTATTTTACCTTTTTTGAGGGTAAACAGGCATGTTTAAAAACATAGCATACACATCCCCAACTTAGGAACTTACAAAGTTCGACTTTGAAGACTGTGAAGGCCATATGAGACATTAGTATGTCAAAACTGTGTTGATGTTGGCTTCCTCAGATGGCATGATCTCAACCCTCTAAATCAGTGGTCATCAACCCTGTCCTCGGGGCCCACTAACAGGCCAGGTTTGAAAGATAACTGAAATACATCTGTTATGTACCTGGGATGTGAGCCTGACATGAGAAGAGAATGAGAGTTCAATCTGTAGGATCTCGCACAATGCCTTCCAAAATCTGGATGTGAACTGGACACCGCGATCAGACACAATATTTGCAGGGACTCCATGGAGTCTGACAATTTCTTTTATAAACACCCGAGCGGTTTCTGAAGCCGATGGTGTACCCTTTAGAGCAGGGGTCTCAAACTGCTGGCTCTCCAGCTGTTGTGAAACTACAAGTCCCATCATGCCTTTGTCTGTGGGAGTCATGCTTGTAACTGTCAGCCTTGCACTGCCTCATGGGACTTGTAGTTTAACAACAGCTGGAGGGCCACCAGTTTAAGACCCCTGCTTTAGAGGAATTAAATGAGCCATCTTTGATAAGCGATCCACTACCACAAAGATAGCAGTACATTCTGCAGATGGTGGAAGTTCAACTATAAAATCCATAGCAATCATCTGCCATTGTCTGTCAGGTATAGGCAGAGGTCTGAGTAATCCCCAAGCTTTGTTACGGGAACTTATACTCCAGATGCAGGTGGTGCATGCATTTACATAGGCTCCGCAGTCTTTCTCCAATCCTGGCCACCAAAATGAGCGCTGTACAAGTTGGACAGTCTTATGAACCCCAAAATGGCCTGCCAAAGGGTGGTCATGACAAAACCCCAAGATCATTGCTCGAACCTCTTTAGGTACAAAAATCTGCTTACCCCTCCATAATAGTTCATTCTTTGCTTGTAGTGTGATCCCTGGAGGACTGGGTGTTTCTGCAGAAGCTTGCTGTAACTGAAGTCAGTGTGTAATAGTAGGAAGTTTCCAGCTGGTAAAATGGTGTCTGGTATTAGAATGTCTCTTGGATCTTCAAACATGCGCGACAACGCATCAGGCTTAGTGTTCTTTGATCCAGGCCTGTACGTAAAATGGAATGAGAATCTTGAAAAAAAGAGTGCCCAATGAGCTTGGCGGGGTTTGAGGCGTTTAGCAGATCGCAGATATTCAAGATTCTTATGATCCATGTAGATCAGAATTGGATGGGCCACTCCCTCCAGCAAGTACCTACATTCCTCCAACGCAGCTTTGATCGCCAAAAGTTCCCAATCCCCTACATCGTAGTTTCTTTCAGCTGACGTGAGTTTTCGTGAAAAGAATGCCACTGGATGGATCACTTCTTTGAGGCCTTGATGTTGTGATAGAATGGCCCCAACTGCACTTTCTGAAGCATCCACCTCCACAATATAGCGTCAAGAGTCTGGGTCACTTAAGACAGGAGCAATGGTAAACCATCTCTTCAAAGTTTCAAAAGCAGCTTGAGCCTCAGAAGTCCAACAGAAACGGGTACCTTGTTTGGTCAGCTGTGTAATAGGGTGAATGATAGCGGAAAAGTTCTTGATAAGCTTGCGATAAAAATTGGCAAAGCCCACAAAGCATTGTGTTCCCTTCTTGTCTGTGGGGGCTGGCCAATCTAGTATCGCTGAGACTTTCTGTGGGTCCATCTTGATCCCTTGGGTTGAAATGATCAGACCTAAGAACTGGATGCTCTGTCGCTCAAAGTTGCATTTCTCGGCTTTGGCATAAAGTCCATATTTGCGGAGCCAGCAGAATGAACTTTTAACATGCTCAACCTCTAGTGATACAGAGAATATCAAGATGTCATGAAGGTAGACAACCACGAAAATATCCAGAAAGTCTTTGAAAATGTTGTCAATAAAGTACTGGAAGGTGGCAGGGGCATTACATTCATCCCCTTCTTGTATACGAACCAGGTTATAGGCCCCTCTTAAATCCAGCTTGGTAAAGATGCTTTCTGATTTGAGTCTTTGGAACAGTTCAGGGACTAGAGGAAGGTCACCTACTTTAGTTTGGGCGAAGGGGTTGCACCCCCAAAACCGCATACATTGATATGCCGTGAGCACATGTTGACACACTGGGCGGTTATTTACGAATTTTTTTTGGCTTTGCGATACTTAAAGCGGGAGTCCACCGGGACTCCGCGTTTTTTTTTTTTTTTTTAAAAGCCAGCAGCTACAAATACTGCAGCTGCTGACTTTTAAATAGTGACACTTACCTGTCCAGCGCGCCCGCGATGTCGGCACCCGAAGCCGATCGCTCGCTCGGCTGCCGGGTCCCGCCGCCATCTTGGGTATGGGAATCAGGAAATGGAGCCTTTCGGCTTCATTTCCCGGTTCCCTACTGCGCATGCGCGAGCCGCGCGGCGCAATCCGGACGGTCCCCGCTGCCTCTGGGAGCTGTGTGTTTCCCAGCAGGCAGCGGGGCACTTGCTGAAGGGGGCGGGCACTTGCGGAACGGGGCGTAACGTACGCCCCGTTCCGCAGAGAGCTAGCCCGGAAGTGGGTGCAGTTACCTGGATTATCCAGGTAACTGCACCCCCCTCCCCCCTGAAAGGTGCCGATTGTGGCGCCGGAGGGGGGGGGGATTACGATGAGCGGAGGTCCATTTTAGGGTGGACCTCCGCTTTAAAAACATATAAAGATTACAATTAAAACACCACTTAGGGAAGTATTTCACAACTCTCCTTCTCCAGATGCTTTTCTAGGTCATGTTTTCTCAATTATTTTTTTTCGGCACAGGTGATGATGTCATTTTGGAGGTTAGTAATTCACACAGTCGTTTTTAGCCTGCGGAAAATAAAGAAAACAGGACCTGGTGTTGCACCTAAAGAAGTGGAGTGGCTAAACACTGACCTCAGACACTATAAAGTCTAGGTTCACATTTTAGCAATTTGTCAATCAATTTGATAGATAAAATCGCATGACAAGTCGCAGCCTATTTGAGACAATGGCACTGTTGCAATCAGTGCGACACTGATTTAGTGGCGCCACAGCAATTTGCAAAAGTAGTTCCTGTACTACTTTTTCCAATTTCAGTTGTGACATAACGACAAAAATAAAACTTTATGAATACTTTTTCAAGGCACTGTATATTCCTTGTAATAGGAATAAAAGTGATAAAAATATTGTATTATATATTATATTATATTTGCCTAAATTTGCCTAAAATATTTGCCTATATTTGCCTAAAATTCAGCTCTAAGCCCTGGTTCACACTGACAGCGGGAATGAAATTGTGCAAGTTCAGCTGAACTTTCACGATTTCATTCCCGCATGTCAGTGCCGACTACGGGGCCGATATCAGAGACATCTGTGCGGTTTTCTGCACAGATGTCTATTATAATCGCACTCCGAAGTCGCCAAAAGTAGTACAGAAACTACTTTTGGGAATTTGGCGTGACGCCGCACCGATTCAGGTGGTGCCGTTGCCGGCAATAACCGCCGATTTGGTGTGCCGTTTGACATGTAAACTCGCATGCCATATAGCTGCAATGTGAACCAGGGCTTTAGGTGTAAGCTGTCATCCCAATCCTGACTTCACTACCTTCAAGCAATAATGTCAAAAAAGTCTGAACTGCCATCCAGCATTCCTCTTGAAGATCAATGACTTACTAGGTAGAGAGACCGGGATTAGGATGACGCAGCACATGCAGCTTTTATCATAAAAACCAAAGGTGGCTCTCACTTTTCTGTTCTCCTTTTAACTGACATCTAACTAGGTTGGCGCTAGTGGTTAACTGATTACATGGATCAAAGTCCTAAACCTTGGCTACAGTATATAATTATGCAGAATCATTGCCTAAATGACAGAAGGTGCTACTTACCAGTAATAACATACACAAACAGTAGTAGAGGAGTAAATTACCTTAGCTTTTATGATCCTGTGGTGTCATAAAAATTAATAAACCGGCTGTTGGATTATAGAGCAGTAATCTGCAGGTATGTGTACGCATTATCATTCATTTCTAACGTGTCCTTTGAGGCTTAAACATAGGGTATTCAGTCGCGCACGCTGAGACTAGGGTTGCCACGTGTCCGGGATTCACCCGGACAGTACAGGTTTTGAATCATGTGTCCAGGTTTCAGGTGGACTGAACTCCGTACACATTATTCAGAGCGGACTGTGGCTCCCCAAGTAACCAAGATAGTCACACACAAATCTGTTTGCCATTCGGGTTTGGTGTGAAGAAAAGGTGGCAGCTCTAGCTGTGACCGAGGTGGCATGTTTGGTACCCTGTTTCCCCTAAAATAAGACCTAGCGTGATTGTCGGTGTTGGCTGCAATATAAGCCCTACCACCCAAATAAGCCCTACTCTGTTTCCTCAAAAATAAGCCCTACCCTGAAAAGAAGACCTACAAGGACTTTAACCAGGGCTTATTTGGGGGGTAGGGATTTTATTGCAGCTATCACCGACAATCACACTAGGTCTTATTTTAGGGGAAACAGGGTATCTGCGCACCTCTATCATTTACCTACACCTGTGCAAACAGGTGTAGTGACGCTGCTACCTTACTTAAAGAGGAGCGCCACCTTAAAAAAAATATTAAAAGTTAGAAGCTACAAATACTGCAGCTGCTGACTTTTAATAAATGG
Organism: Lithobates pipiens; assembly: GCF_037356315.1. NCBI lineage: Eukaryota > Metazoa > Chordata > Amphibia > Anura > Ranidae > Lithobates > Lithobates pipiens. The sequence goes on from NW_027507785.1 coordinate 35,853,783, forward strand.
ACACTTACCTGTCCAGGGTGCCCGTGATGTCGGCAGCAGATGACGAGCAATCGCTCATCTCTCGACTGCCCCGCCGCCATCCTCTGTCAGGGAATCAGGAAGTCAAGCGTAGCGGCTTCACTGCCCAGTTCCTTACTGCGCATGTGCGAGCGCGCTGCGCGTCTTCATTGGTCCCCGCTGTGTTCTGGGAACTGTGTGTTTCCCAGAACACAAGGGGGACATCTGCTGCTAGCTATTCCCGGAAGTGGGTGCAGATACCTGGATTATACAGGTATCTTCACCCCCCTCCCGCTGAAAGGTGCCAATTGTGGCACCAGAGGGGGGGAGGAATCCGATGAGCGGAAGTTCCACTTTAGGCTGGAGCTCCACTTTAAATCCTCAGCTCCACCTGGTGCTCAGACTATGACTATGCCCCTGTAATCTGTAAACCACTGGAGGGACAGTCGACACTCAAATGGCAATTATCCATTATTGAAATAATATGAAACAGCTGTAAAACATCCAGGAGAAGCATGGTGGACAGTCTGAGTGAGTGCCTTTACTTACCTCTTTCCACCTGAGCTTCATATCACCCTACATATATAAGGGTGTGTTTTACCTATGTATAGATAATTGAGCATCTTGCCTGAACATGAAGGAACAGTCCTCCATTAAAGTGTCAATTTTCACTGTTTTGTTGGGACCCACTGGGTGTCATAGCCGTCCCTTTTCCCTTATAATCCTCCAAAGGGCAACTGAATTACAGAGTTCTGGTTAAGGGAGTGGTCACCTACAGTAAATATTGTCCTTCTGAACATTCCAAAGAAGCAGGCATGGCCTGAGAAATGCATTTTTAAAAAGTCTCCTCTGTAACAAATGTAAGAAGTATGGAACTTACACTATATTAAAAAAAGTATTCTTACACCTGCCTTTACACACACATGAACTTTAATGACATCCCAGTCTTAGTCTATTGGGATCAATATTGAGTTGGCCCACCCTTTGCAGCTATAACAGCTTCATCTCTTCTGGGAAGGCTGTCCACAAGGTTTAGGAGTGTGTCTATGGGAATGTTTGACCATTCTTCCAGAAGCGCATTTGTGAGGTCAGGCACTGATGTTGGACGAAACAATATCCACTCTAATTCATCCCAAAGGTGTTCCATCAGAATGGGGATAGGACTCTGTGCAGGCCAGTCAAGTTCCTCCTATGGTGCAGGGGAGATTATGGTGTGGGGTTGTTTTTTCAGGGGTTGGGCTTGGCCCCTTAGTTCCAGTGAAGGGAACTCTTAGCCCTTGTACACACGGTCGGACATTCCGACGCAAAATGTCCAATCGGACCGTGTTGCCGGATAATCCGACAGTGTGGGGGCTCCATCTGTTTCCATCGGAATATCCGACGGACAAAGTTTGAGAGCTTGGCTATAAAATTTTCCGACAACATGATCCGATGCACATCAGTTCCGATCGTGTGTAGCCTAGTCTAACGGACAAAGTGCCACGCATGCTCAGAATAAATTCTGAGACGGAAGCGATCGGTCAGGTAAAACTACCGCTCATAATCGATATAGCACATTCGTCACGCTGCTTTGATGTTAAAAATTCTTTAATGGAGCGCATTCTCTTTTTCTTTACAATGCTACAAGAATGAAGTTGTTTTGCTGCTCATATTTACACACACTTCTCCAAAACGTATTTCTTTATTCTTTTTCCTCATTTCATGAATACAATATTTTAATTCGGCACATCTCCCCAATCATTTTTTTGTTTTTTTTTGTTTTTAAATTTTGTGGTTGGTTTTTTTAATCAAGATCTCCTTTTTTGACAGTTTGCTCATCTTCGCAATTTTTTTGGTGTGTTTTGTGTGTCAACTTACCACAACACCATTGTTATCTTTTTATTTTATTGTTTTTTTTTTTAATCTAGAGGAGGTTGTATGGTGTTGGTGCCCCTTGTTATTAATTTGACTTATTTGGCGTATTTTTGAAATGTACCTGCCTACTCACAAATAAACTGTCCTTTTTGAAGTAAAACACATAGGCAAATATTTCTTGAACCAAAAATAAAAACCTTTATTTAGGTGTCAAACAAATAAACAGGAAGGCAATGCTGGAGAAACTGGTCAATTTGGCAAAGCCTTTGGCCCCCAGGGCAGGCATGAAATAATTTGAAAATGCAAAATTGGTGGCCTGAGGAGTACATATCTCAGGGAGAGAAGTCTGGTCCAGAAGTCCAAGAGATCAGGAAGAGCAGATGCCTATGTTCCCAGGCTGTGGTCCTACAAGAGGCTGCATCTTCTGTCAGACCGGACTGAACCCAGGCCATCACTCTCTGGTCTTCCTTAGGCACTTCCCTCCAGGCTTCCTTCCAGGCTGTGGCACGGCTCCTGTAGTTGTGGCAGGAGGAGGAGGGCGATGGTTGACCTCACGGCTGCCACTTGCCACAGACTACTCCCGGCTGCCACTTGGCACAGCCTCCTCCCGGCTGAGGTCTTCCTGTGCATGAAAATGGGTCATAGTTTTATTTTTTTGGTCATCAATCACACAATTTTGTGCTTATGACTGTTGCAAATTGAATGTTAACAAATAGAACAGACTATCATTCTGAGCCCAGCATTTTTCATTCTTGTCCCAATCATTTTTGGTCACTACTGTCTATTGATATGTAAACCACTTTGTTAAATCACAACTTACTGATCAATAATAACATCTAGTTGACATCATTAAATGTATGACAAGAAATATGTTCAACAATGCTATACCTGTCTCCAGCTTGACCCCTCCACATGTTGCTGCCTGGAAGGCCCAGGTAGGACAGCTGGGGGTAAAGCAAGCGTTGAAGGAAGACGGTAGAGTGGTGGCCTGGGTTCCCGCTGGTCTGCCAGAAAATGCAGCCTCTCATAGTACACCATCCTGGGGACATCAATGTCATCTGGATCTCCTGATCTCAGGGAATCCTGGAACTTCTTGTGCTCCCTGAGATATATACTCCTCAGGGCACCAATTTTGTCCTTCACATAGGTCATGTCTGCCGTGGGGACCATGATCTTTACCAAACCAAGCAGTTTCTCCAGCGCTGCCTTCCTCTTTCTTAGGTCCTTATAAAAGGGGTTGTTCATCTGCCACAGGCAGGGCAGCTCCCTAAGCAGATCAATAAATAGCCCCATAAAATGTGATTCCTTGAAGGGATCCATCTTGTCTGCAAGACACAACACAAGACAAACCCTAATAATAATGTCAGGCTAAACTCTCCTAATCTTGTCCCAACATATGCCTATATAGAAGCAGTATAGACTAGTGATGCACCAAGTTAAAATTGTACCTTCATGTGAACGATCGGCACGTCAGCTCCTCACTCTGCTCACAGATCGTACACACGCGCGTTGCGTTTTATATAGAGTGCGAATGCGTGAAACTCCGCCCGCCCCTGACGTTCTTTCTAGACTATTCCCCGCCCCTTCTCTTTCGGCACAGTGGGGAGAGCACATGGCGGAGACACAGCAGGTGCGCACTAATAATTCCACTAACGAGGATAAGGATGAGGAAAGCCCAGAGCCTGAAACACCCCGATCCCGGAGGAGAAGATCTAAGGCCTCAAATATGTCTTTTGGAGAGATGTTGGAGATGGTGGACATATTAAAGAGGAAAAACTATGATGGGAAGTATGGACCGTACCCAAACCCAAATATCAGAAAGGCCAAGATCATGACTAAAGTTGTGAAGAGTCTTCAGAAGAATTTTGGGATACGACGATCCAAGGATCTACTGAGAAAACACTGGTCAGACCTGAAACTGAGGGAGCACGATCAGTACAGAATGATCAAGTGAGTTCTTCAAAAAAGTAAGTACCGTATTTATCGGCGTATAACACGCACTTTTTCCCGCTTAAAATCAGGGGAAAATCACGGGTGCGTGTTATACGTTGATACTCCGTGATTTCCACACGATTTTTTGGGCTCTGGGCGGCTTTCAGCCGCCTTCGGCCCTTCTCGCGGCTTTCGACCCTTCTCGGCGGCTTTTGCCCGCTGTCGGACCTTCTCGGCGGCTTTCGGCTGCCTCGGCCCTTCTCGGAAAGCCGGCGAGAAGGTCTGAGAGCGGCCGAAAGCCGCCGAGAAGGACCGAGGCGGCTGAAAGCCGCCGAGAAGGTCCGAGAGCGGCCGAAAGCCGCCAAGAACTTCCGGGCGCCACCAAGATACACAGGACATCTCGGCAGCGCCATTTTAAAAAAAATAAGCGGACATCACTAATGCACTAAGGCTACAACGACGGACAAGCTGCATGACAAGGCTGCAATGAGGACAGGCTGCATGACAAGGCTGCAATGAGGACAGGATGCAATGAGGACAGGCTGCATGACAAGACTACAATGAGGACAGGCTGCATGACAAGGCTGCAATGAGGACAGGCTGCAATGACAAGGCTGCAAATGACGCTGACAAGGCTTCAGATGGACACTGATAAGGCTGCATTCATGGGCATTTAAATGTACGTTTTTTTTCCTTAAATTTCCCTCCTAAAAGTTTTTTCCACAAAATTCCCTCCTAAACTTGGGGTGCGTGTTATACGCCGATAAATATGGTAGTTGTCGTGTGTTCATATTATTATTATTGCTTGCATACTGCTCCGTGTGCTTTGATTTAATGTTGTACAGTTTAACCACTTTCAGACCGGACCATTTTGCTGGTAAATGACCAGAGGTCTTTTTACACTTTGGCACTGCGCTGCTTTAACTGGTAATTGCGCGGTCATGCAATGTTGTACCCAAACAAAATTTGCGTCCTTTTCTTCCCACAAATAGAGCTTTCTTTTGATGGTATTTGATTGCCTCTGCGATTTTTATTTTTTGCGATATAAACGTAAAAAGACCGCAAATTTTGAAAAAAAATGATATTTTCTACTTTTTGTTATTAGAAAAATCCAATAAACTCAATTTTAGTCATACATTTAGGCCAAAATGTATTCAGCCACATGTCTTTGGTAAAAAAAAAGTCAATAATTGTATATTTATTGGTTTGCGCAAAAGTTGTCACATCTACAAACTAAGGTACGTTTTCTGGAATTTACGCAGCTTTTAGTTTACGACTGCCTATCTCATTTCTTGAGGTGCTAAAATGGCAGGGCAGTACAAAACCCCCCCAAATGACCCCATTTTGGAAAGTAGACCCCCTAAGGAAATTGATAAGAGGCATGTTGAGCCCATTGAATATTTTATTTTTTTGCCTCAAGCGATTGAATAATGACAAAAAAAAAATTTTTTTTTTTTTTTTACACAAAGTTGTCACTAAATGATATATTGCTCACACATGCTATGGGCGTATGTGAAATGACACCCCAAAATAAATTCTGCTGCTTCTCCTGAGTACGGGGATACCACATATGTGGGACTTTTTGGGAGCCTAGCCGCGTACGGGGCCCCGAAAACCAAGCACCGCCTTCAGGCTTTCTAAGGGCGTAAATTTTTGAGTTCACTTCTCACTACCTATTACAGTTTTGAAGGCCATAAAATGCCAAGATGGCACAAAACCCCCACAAATGACCCCATTTTAGAAAGTAGACACCCCAAGCTATTTGCTGAGAGGCATGTTGAGTTCATGGAATATTTTATATTTTGCCACAAGTTGCGGGAAAATTACAAACTTTTTTTTTTTTTTTTTTTTTTTCACAAAGTTGTCACTAAATGATATATTGCTCACACATGCCATGGGCATATGTGAAATGACACCCCAAAATAAATTCTGCTGCTTCTCCTGAGTACGGGGATACCACATATGTGGGACTTTTTGGGAGCCTAGCCGCGTACGGGGCCCCGAAAACCAAGCACCGCCTTCAGGCTTTCTAAGGGCGTAAATATTTGACTTCACTCCTCACTACCTATTACAGTTTTGAAGGCCATAAAATGCCAAGATGGCACAAAACCCCCACAAATGACCCCATTTTAGAAAGTAGACACCCCAAGCTATTTGCTGAGAGGCATGTTGAGTCCATGGAATATTTTATATTTTGCCACAAGTTGCGGGAAAATTACAAACTTTTTTTTTTTTTTTTTTTTTTCACAAAGTTGTCACTAAATGATATATTGCTCACGCATGCCATGGGCATATGTGAAATGACACCCCAAAATAAATTCTGCTGCTTCTCCTGAGTACGGGGATACCACATATGTGGGACTTTTTGGGAGCCTAGCCGCGTACGGGGCCCCGAAAACCAAGCACCGCCTTCAGGCTTTCTAAGGGCGTTACAGTTTTGAAGGCCATAAAATGCCAAGATGGCACAAACCCCCCCCAAATGACCCCATTTTGGAAAGTAGACACCCCTAAATTTACGGGTACACTAGTGAGACTAGGTAATAAATGGCGGGTGCCCTGAAACTATAAAAAAATAACTAACCAACCAGCGTCACCTGTAACAGTTATATGGTGATCACTGGTGAAAGGGTTAACTAGGGGGCAATCAGGGGGCTTTATGCGGTAGTATATGGGGGTCCCTGGCGCTATAAAAAGCTGCGGCGAACCTAAATACCTACCTGCCTAACTAGCGTCACCTGTGACACTAATACAGCGATCAGAAAAACGATCGCTTATTAGGCTGGGTTCACACTGGAGCGATGCGGGAACGCCACGAATGCGCGGCGGGTTCCCGCATCGCATGCCTCCCGGCGGCAGTTCACACTGCCCTATGCGAACTGCTGGGAGTGTCAGTGAAATGTTACTGACACCCCCAGATCAGTTCGCATATCGCAGTGCGATCTGCAAACTCGGATCGCATGGTGTGAACACCCATGCGATCCGATTCTGCTGCGGGCCAAAAAAAGGGTCCCGTGCGAATTTGCGGCGGGTGCGGCGGGTGTGGCGGGTGCGGCGGGTGCGGCGAATGGCTGAACTCGAATCGCACAGAGATCGGATGTGATTTGCACTGCAGTGCGGTGCGAATCACATCCGTTCTCAAACCGCTGCAATCTGAACCCAGCCTTAGTGACACTGGCGACGGGGGGTGATCACGGGGTTAAACCTTTATTGGGGGGGTTAGGGGGGTACCTTAGAACTAAAGGGGGCTAACCCTAACTGCCCTAACAGTTATTAGTCACAAATGACACCCGCCGGGTGATCAGGGGGTTAAACCTTTATTAGGTAATAAATGGCGGGTGCCCTGAAACTATAAAAAATAACTAACCAACCAGCGTCACCTGTAACAGTTATATGGTGATCACTGGTGAAAGGGTTAACTAGGGGGCAATCAGGGGGCTTTATGCGGTAGTATATGGGGGTCCCTGGCGCTATAAAAAGCTGCGGCGAACCTAAATACCTACCTGCCTAACTAGCGTCACCTGTGACACTAATACGGCGATCAGAAAAATGATCGCTTATTAGGCTGGGTTCACACTGGAGCGATGCGGAAACGCCGCGAATCCGCGGCGGGTTCCCGCATCGCATGCCTCCCGGCGGCAGTTCACACTGCCCTATGCGAACTGCTGGGAGTGTCAGTGAAATGTTACTGACACCCCCAGATCAGTTCGCATATCGCAGTGCGATCTGCAAACTCGGATCGCATGGTGTGAACACCCATGCGATCCGATTCTGCTGCGGGCCAAAAAAAGGGTCCCGTGCGAATTTGCGGCGGGTGCGGCGGGTGTGGCGGGTGCGGCGAATGGCTGAACTCGAATCGCACAGAGATCGGATGTGATTTGCACTGCAGTGCGGTGCGAATCACATTCGTTCTCATAAACCGCTGCAATGTGAACCCAGCCTTAGTGACACTGGCGACGGGGGGTGATCACGGGGTTAAACCTTTATTGGGGGGGTTAGGGGGGTACATTAGAACTAAAGGGGGCTAACTCTAACTGCCCTAACAGTTATTACAGTCACAAATGACACCAATGCAAAAAAAAAAAAAAAATGACATTGGTGTCACTGTGACTGGGGGGCAGGGGTAATTGGGGGGGTGATCGGGGGGTAAAGGGGGGGTGTGAGTGTGCCTGGCATGTTCTACTGTGTGTGTAGAGTGTTGGTGCAACTCACCGATCCGCTCTCCTCCGTGTCGGAACGGAAAATACCGACACGGAGGAGAGAATACATCACTTCCTCTCCTGTGTTTACATTACAGGAGAGGAAGTGATGTCACGGGGGATTTCCATTCGTCGAGAGCGATCGCGAGGGGGTGGCCATGAATGAATGGCCGCCCCCTCATCCCGGATCGCTCTCGAAGAAATGCCGACCGCCGCAGGCACCGGGGGGGGGCCCGATCGGGCCCCCCACCCGCGGGCAGGCAGGGACTTATATATACGCCCATATGCCTGCCCGTGCCATTCTGCCGACGTATATCGTCGTGCGGCGGTCGGCAAGTGGTTAAAATGGCTACTTTCATGTTCATGAGTTCAATCGTTCGTAATAAACATTGTTCGTTAGCCCACTCCCAAAACAATGTTTTGCCAACTTGCACTTGACTACATTTGTTCACACAACAGGTAAGTATTCCAGCTTTAGAAAGTGTCAAAAATAATGTTTTCAACTTTGAACTCTGATAAAAAACACAATTGTACGACACTTCCAAGCAATGTTTCATATTCCCAAAGATGGCGAAATACCAAAAGCACAAGCAGAGGAGGAAGGAGAGATTGTCAAAATTGCCGAAATTGGCGAAATTGGCACCACAACAGGTGATTGTCAGAGACCACAACTTCAGGTAAGCTAATCAATATATGCCTGCATATTTATAATACATGGTGTGTTTTTTTGGGTTTCTTTTTAGGTGATGTGGATGTTGTGGAAGAAGAATTGCATTTTACCAGTGAAAGTGCCTAAATCCTCATTGGGGAGATAATGGGGTGCAATCGCGATTTACAGAATATACAGAAAAACATCAATGATGTTCAACAAAAAATGAAGAACATCATTGATGTTTTAGGAAGAGTCTGAAACACCCAAAACTAGCTAGCATCCATTTCAAATTTAAAAAAACACTTTTATATTTTTAGAAAAGCCAAATTTGGAAGATGCACACAGTGTGTCAACATGTGCTATCTCCCATCATGGGGGATCAATGTATGTGTTTTGTGGGTGCAACCCCTTCCTTGCTACTAAAGTGGCTGAGTTGCACCCCCAAAACATGTACTTTGATACCCCATGATGGGAGATAGCACATGTTGACATTAGGCATGGGAACAGGAGGAAACTGGCCACTTTATGATTCTCAATTTGTGTGCATCTTCTAAATTTGGCTTTTCCAGGGTTGACACCCCATCCGATGAAGGCAATATCAGCCCAGTTTGTACATACTCATGTCTGATATTGTCTTCCCTTTTCAAAGTTGAACTTTGTAAGTTCTTGTGTTCTGTATGTTATGCTTTGATACATGCCTGTTTACACAAAAACGCCAAGTTAGAAAAATGTTACCCAAAATAATATTTTATATACACCAAATATATTGTTTGTTGTAAAACCCTTTTCTAAACGCACATCTGAATGTGCTTTGAGTAAAAAGTTAAATTATCAACAATGTGTGGCTTCCTTTTTCAATGTGCAAAAGCAGTATTTGTAGTAAAGTTATTTTCTGTGGCAATGGGTGGTATTTACTAAAGGTAAATCCACTTTGCACTCCAAGTGCAGTTTCAGGTGCACTTTTGCAGTGCACTCGTAGTGCATAGTGGATTTGCCTTTAGTAAATAACACCCACAGTGATGTTTAAATTTCCCCAATCACGCCATTTTCATGACCCCACATATTTCTGCCATGGTGCTGAAAATGATCAATATTTTTGTCAGTAATGCACTACATACATTATCAACAAAAACAAGGTGTGTGTGTAGCAGACCCACAACATAATAAGATTATCTGAAGAAGAGACTGTCACCTCATCTCGCTCTGAAATTGGGTTTGCACTGTTGTAGAAAAAGGCCCAAAAAAACACAAATCAAACCTAGGAGACACCTAAAACAAAGCCAAGCAGTAAATGAAAACAAAGATTATTGGAGTTTCAAAGAAAAATGTATTAAAAAAATGCCTCTCAGACATTGTCTGGCATATCAATGGCCCCCTTACCCACAAAGTACTCCACATATCTGGATCTGACCTCTCAACGCTTTGGGGGGCAAGCCAGGATGAGCAGCTTCAAGGGCCGTGAGGGTCACATTTTCCATCAAGTCTGCATCAGGGCCAACTGAGGCCACATAGTTGGCTGAATGTTTTCTCAAAAAATTTGTGCAGAACGCAGCAGGCAAGCACAATATGATTTAGTTTATATTCCGCCATTTGTATTGGAGTCAAAAATAGGCAGAACCGGCTGGCCATTATCTCGAAATTGTTCTCCACTACTCTTGTGGCTCTGGCCAGCCACACATTAAAGATCCTCTGATCCAGGTTGAGGGTCCTCATCGGGAAAGGCCGCATCAGATGATTTGCCAGAGCAAACGCCTCATCCGCGACGTAAACGAAGGGGAGTCCTTCGACATTCTCCTCTGGAGGTGGCAAGCCCAGACTGCCACTCTGGAGACGCCAGTAGAACTCCGTCCGTGCGAACACTCCACCATCCGACATACGGCCATTTTTCCCCACGTCCACATACAGGAAGTCATACGTCGCTGACACCACCGCCAACATCACAATACTATTATACCCCTTGTATAATAGTAGGACCCTGAGTTGGGGGGGTGGGATGATGCGGACGTGTTTCCCATCAATTACACCTCCACAATTGGGAAAGTCCCAGTGGCTGGCAAAGTGGGAGGCCACAGTCTGCCATTCCTGTGGCGTTGAAGGAAACTGTGAAGTCAAACAAGAAAAAAATAATTTGTCATTTTGCACATCAACATTGCAAGTATATTAGACACAAAATTTTTTGGCCAAGATCAGTATAACATTTTTGGAAATTAGTATTTAAAGCTAAAAGTATAAGGTCCCCTTATCAGATTCCTCACCCCCCCCCCCCCATCTGATGGCCCATTGGAAAAAATTAGGGGGGTTTTGGACAGGTAACCCTCTTTGAGAGCTGAATGCAGAAATAATGTGTAATACTTTGGCCAGCAATACTATGGAGATTACAAAATACATTGCTAAGTGACTAGGCTACTAGGCTATAGGTTTATGGCCCCAGAAGAGCATGCTGGGGAAGCTAGTGAAGGCAAATATGCATGAAGGACAAAAAAGGAACTTTAAAAGCTTCCAGCATGCATGGGGACAAAGGGGCACAGCATATCAATTATAGCATATTGCAATCATGGTAATTAGGGAATGAGGAAAGAAATACAAGACATTAGCAAACATTAAATACATAGAATGTGATGTTAAAGGAGAAAACTTACCTTCATAGAGTCCTTCTGCAGGACCTGTATGATGGCAGAACAGGTCTCTGGAATAATGATCCCCAGAGCCTGGGGGGAGATGCCTGTCTAGAACTTGAGGTCCTGAAGACTTCTCCAACTAGCCTCTGCTCCGGAGTGATGGCTTGCCGCATGCAGGTATCCTGCCTGCTGAAATAAGGGGACAGCAAAGCCAGCAGACGGTGAAAAACGGGGTCCGTCATCCGGAGATAATTCCTGAAATCATCAGGATTATTCTCCCGGATCTCACGAAGCGAGAACTGGTCACGCTGGAGCAACCAATTCTTGATCCACGAACTACTCCTCGCCCTGTTCATGGACCGGGCTTGTGTGAAAGCTAAAAGCCCAACACCAAGCCCCTGTACAGCACAAACTCTACGACGAGTACGTACACGAAACAACGTGGCTTCAAAATGGTCGGCTTGTCAGAACGGACAACAGGCACCGATAAACAGCAATGCCTGAAAGAACGAACTGAAAACCAGAAACGAGCAGACAATAAGCACTAAAAATCAAAGCGTACTAAACCAAGATATAGTCCACAATGACCAACAAATGCGAACTGACTACAACACGCACCGACAAGCACAAACTGAAGAGCAGTAACGATCTGAAGCACAAATCTGAAAAGCGCAAATCATCTCTAACCAAACTTCTACTAACACGCGATACACACGAGATCAGCAGAAGGAGTCCAAAGGGTGCCATACGTGGTGCTGAACTTCCCTTTTCTAGTCCCGTCGTACGCCGCTTACGTCACTGCATTCTTGGCAACCAGAAAGTCTGACAACTTAGTCCAACAGTGTGTATGCAACACCACTTACCTAATGCTTCCAACTTTGTGGGAACAGTTTAGGGATGGCCCCTTCCTGTTCCAACATGACTGCGTGCCAGTGCCCAAAGCAAGGTCCATAAAGACATGGATAAGCAGGGGGGGTTGGTTGGGTGGGGTTAAAAAGTAATTTAAAAAAATAACAATAAATGGTTACATATATGGGTGAGTTTGCTTTGAATATTAAAAATTAATTAATTTTGTGGGTTCAGATACAGTTAAAGAAGAACTATAGGCATTATCATTTTTGGATAGAGCATAGAGTGTCCCATTGAGGAGATATACCTTCACTTCCTGTCCCATAGCAAATACAAGAAGTGAGAGGAAATCCCTGCAAAATTAGGAGAATTACCTGGGGATCCCGAGGTCACCAGAACTAGTGTCCACATTGGAAAATGACCCCTCTATCACTTTTTTGGGGAGAACCCAAAATTTGGGATATTTTTTTTGCTTTCACTTTGAAGGAAAATGGTAATCAGAACAAATAGAGAGGGGGGATCTCCCTAATGGGGACACAGACAGCATTAAAATCTGACAGATGTTCTAACCTATCTCCCCTCTATCCAAAAAAAGTTCCGCCTTTAATACTTTATGTAGTGGCGGCTCCTGAAGAGCACACGCTATGCGTTTTTTCCAAAGTTAAAGTTTGCTTGAACTGCAGTTTGGTTTGGGTACAATTGTATAAATTTCAGTCTGACTGTGAGATGTTCAGCCTGGCCACAGGGGGCACTGTCTCTTCTGGCAGGTATGGAACTATGGACTGGTTAGGTGCTTAAGTTACTCTATCTCGGAGCCCGCCCAGTGGGAGTGGCGCTCTTGCTGTGCCTTCTGGGAGAGGGTATTTAAGATGCGGATGTCACCTGGTTCGGGGTACCGGTCCAGAATTGTATACTGACTTCATGGTCCTGGTCCTCCTGATCAGCCCCCAGGAAGGCTATGGCCTGGGGTGCGGATACACCCAATTTTGATGTCTCGGGGCTGACTAGCTCCAGGCAAAGAAACTAAAGGAGGATTCTGAGGTGGTTGGGTGCCGTCTCCGGCTTGGGAGAGACCCAGTGACTTTCAAGCAGTCCAGGGGAGGACTCTTACCACTTACGGGTTGGTTTCTTAGTAAGAGCCTGGAAGGGGTTAAAGCCCCCCCATAAAATTTTTAAAAGTCAGCAGCTACAAATACTGTAGCTAGTGACTTTTAATATTAGGACACTTAGCTGTCCAGGGATCCCGTAATGTCGGCACCCCAGCTGATGTTTCCATCGGCTCTCAGGTGCTGCCGCCACCATTGCCTTGCGGCTTCACAGCCGGTTCCCTACTGCGCATGCGTGAAGCGCACTGCACTTTGTGAATGGCCTAACGGCGAGGGAAGGAGGAGGGGGGCCTAACATCTGAGTGACCTCACCGCAGCCAGGTCTTTTCCGAAAGTGGGAATGGGTACCCGCCAAAACCAGATACCTATTCCCCCGCCCCCGAAAAGGTGCTAGATGTGGCAATGGAGGGGAGGAGGGAAAGCAGATAAGTGTAGCTTCCACTTTTGGGTGGAGCTACGCTTTATTAATGAACCTTTCCATGTACTGGAAAGGACAACTTCACCTTCAGTGTGATCTCCCAATAGTCTTAAAATTATATTTACCATCCTTCCCAATCCAGGGATGGGACAGCTTTTCCTCATGCTGCAAATGCTTGCTGTGGTCCTATTCAGTAGACATTTGTTTAGTTTTGATTCATTATTTACATAAATTTGTTTAGTTAAACTTGTATAATTTGTTTAGCTAATTTTCAGAATTCATTCTGTTTATTCTAATTCGAATAGATACAAAATGTTCTATTCTATTGTTTTTTTTCTATTCTATTATTTTATTTTCTATTCTGTTCTTTTCCTTTCTATTATATTCTATTCATTTCTATTCAAATTTATTCTATTCAAAATTCAAATGTATTCTTTTTGAAATCTGGATTTATTCTATTCAAAAATTCAAATTTTGGAAAACGGTTATGTTGTAATATTCTTTTTCTTTTATGCTGTTCTTTTCTATTGTTTTTTCTATTGTTTTAAATGATATTATTAATTTTTTTTCTATTTCTATTGTATTTAAATTCAAATTTATTCTATTCGAAAGCCAAATTTTAGAAGATGGTTATATTCTTTCTATTTCATTCTGTTCTATTCTTTTTTTCTATTCTATTTTTTTATTTTTTATTCTGTTCTTTTCTATTATATTGTATTCTTTTCTATTCTATTCAAATTTATTCTATTCGCAATTCAAATTTATTATTTGAAATTCAAATTTGTTCTATTCAAAATTCTAATTTATTCTATTCGAAATTCGAATTTATTCTATTTAAAATTCAAAATTATTCTATTCGAAATTCAAATTTATTCTATTCAAAATTCGAATTTTGGAAAATGGTTATGTTGTTATATTCTTTTTCTTTTATTCTGTTCTTTTCTATCGTTTTATATAGTCTATTCTTTTATATTATTATTTTCTTTTATTATTTCTAGTTCTATTCTATTCGAATTCAAATTTATTCTATTTGAATTTCTGAAGATGGTTATATTCTTTCTATTTCATTCCATTTTATTCTATTCTATTCCATTATTTTCTATTATATTTTATTCTGTTCTTTAATTTTCTATTCTATTTTGTTCTGTTTTACTCTGTTATTTTATTTTGTACTCCGTCCCTTTTTTTTTCTATTCTATTTTTTTATTCTTTTATTTTGTCTTCTGTTCTATTTTACCCTATTATATTCTATTCTTTTATTTTGTTTTATATTCTTTTCTATTCCTTTATTTTCTATTCTATTTCATTCACTTCGGAAATTTGAATTTGATTTGAAAAGTATTCAAATTTGATTAGAAAACAATTCAAATTTTGTCCGAAATTTTGATTCGTCATTTCAGATCCTTTTAAGTTCGTTACTATTGTAACGTATCCGAATTTCCAAATAACTAAAACTTTGTCCGAATTTCAGTTTGGAACCAAACGAACCTCACATGTCTACTATTCATTGCTTATGGTAAGATGTACTCATGGCGGCCTCCAGAAGTCCCTTGGCTTATGGCTTATACCCAGGAATAAATAGAGCCGCATAGCATAAAAAAGCAAGCACCTTGCTACTGGATTGGGGAAAACACATTTTATCCTAGGCAGGCTGTGCTAGGGAAGAAAAAAATGGAATTGGGGTAAAACATATTATATTAGGCAGGCTGTGCCGGGGTCTGGTGATAAGCTGTACAGGCAGCCCTCCTGTACCAGGCCCAGGTCCTGCTGCTGACCTGATGGGGCCCAGGGCTGCCTGTGTAATACTGAACCCTGACCCCTACACTCCTTATATTACATACAGCTGACCCCTGCACTATTTATTATACACACCTTTACAATGCACTATTTACTTTATATACCCCTGACCCCTACACTCTTTAAATTACATACACCTAACCTCTGCACTCTGTACATTGCACACACCTAAACCCTGCACTATTTACTTAAGATTTTCTGTTAAAATCCAATAATTAAATACAAATAAATAATAATAAATTAGTAAATAAATAATAATAATAAATAAATAATAATAGCAATAATAATAATAAAAATAAATTAACATGTAATCCTAACCCCCAACCCAAATCCTAACCACCTACTCTTAATCCTAACACCCTAAACCCTAATCCTAACCCTTGACCCTAACTCTGATAATAAACCCTAACCTCTAACCCTAACCCCTAGCGAAAAAATGAAAAAATGAAAAAATTAAATATAATAATAATAAATAATAAATAAAAGTGGATAAAAAAATCTAAAAACATAGCAAAAAATTATGAAACAGATTACATTTTTCTCTATTGCCTAAAAAAAAAATGCTAAAGCTAAAAACACTTTAAGGCCTCAGCCCTTGTGCACACGGTCAGAGATTCAGATGGAATGTGTCCTATCGGATCGTTTTGTCGGATATTCTGGCTGTGTGTGGTCTCCATCGGACTGTTCCCGTAGGAATATCCGACGGACCAACTTTTCCAACTTGCCGGTAAAATTTTCCGACAAAATGCTCCGATCGGACATACTCCGATCATGTGTAGTCTACTCCGACGGACAAAGTGCCACGCATGCTCAGATCAAATTCCTAGACCAAAGCTATTGGCTACTAGCCTGAACGTAGTCCCGTCGTAACGAAATAACATCATCACGTTATGTACAATCGGATTTTCCGACAACTTTGTCCGACCATGTGTATGCAACATCACTTCTGGACCTCTTCCGGAAATTAATCCGTCGGAATTACTCCGATGGATTTGGTTGTCGGAATCTCCGACCGTGTGTACAAGGGCTCATACACACTGGACGTTTTTTGACATTTTTACAGCAGCTGTTTTTGGCAGTAGACGTTTTTTTTCTACAGCCATTAAACTCTCCATCGTGTTATCCTATGTGTCCGTGCACACATAGGCTGTTACAGCAGTTTTGGGCAGTGGCGTTTTTGAGCAGTAAAAAAAAAAAAAAAATAGTGTATTCTGAGAGACGTTTTTCAGTTGTAAAAACGCTCTAACGCTGATAAACGTCGATAAACGCTCAATAACGTTGCTCACCAGTGTTTTTTTAAATGTTTTTGATTCATTGAAAAAAAAATATATATATTTTTTTTTCTTAAAAAACAAAATAAACGCTAACGCGGAAAACGCGTTTAAACGCTAAAAAACGCTATTGCAAAAATGTTGAAAAACTCACTGCAAAGCTACAGGCGTTTTTATAAGGTTATTTTTACGTCCAGTGTGCATGGAGCCTAAAAACGCTGTAAAGAAATGCTCAAAAGCACGCAAACAAATGCCCCCCCCCCCAAAAAAAAAAACTTAAAAATGCAGCGCTCAGGTGTGAATGCGGCCTGATGGTGTAAATGAGCACTGAGTTGGCATTTGGGAGGTTATCTTGTTTTTCTGCGCACTACTAATAGTTACAATGTACAGTATTAGTTATCCAAAATATCGCTTTGATAAACATTTGCGCAGACATCATGGGTTCCCCGTCTCAGAAACACCAGGAGGATGAAGGTGCCCCCAAGCAAAATCCTGTTTGTCGCCTCAATGTCATATGTGGTGCAGAATGTGAAAGATGCCGCCGTGTAACATACCGCTTACCTGGGAGAATTACAAGTCAGCAAGTGGTCATTCAATATCCCGGAAAGTGGATTATGTATTTCTGTTTTGCTTTAGGATATAGTATTAGTTAACGCAACAATGTCGCTAAAGTAGAATAATTCAATTTCACGTAACCCTGTAAAAGAAAAGTTTGAAAACTTAAAGCAGTATTAAACCCAAAACCAAAAATGTAATATATTGCAGCATACCAATCATTAGATATGGTGGCTGCATTCGGTTTTTTTTTAGGCTTTTTTCCCCCCTCTGTTCTCACCTGGTGATCTGGCCAGTAACACACCTCCTGTATTAGAGCACCCCCCCCCCCCCAATTTGGAGATGAAGAAGCACAGGGGGCAGGGGCGGACTGACCATTGGGCCACTCGGGCACTGCCCGAGGGCCCCATGCCACTAGGGGGCCCCATCAGGGTTGCCAGCCTCAGTAAAAGCAGGGACAGTATGTAAAAATTTGAGTTTTATTTTACATCTGTCTCTGAAATGTCCCATCTTTTTGGTCTAAAAATCCAGAGATTATAGCTGCCCCACCTCTCCAGTACCTTCTCAGCCAATAGAAACATGTCTGTGTATACTGTGTGTACATGTATGTGTATACTGTGTGATTGTATACTGTGTGTGTGTGTTTATGTATACTGTGTGGCCCCATAATCTCTGATTGCCTGGGGGCCCCATAATCTCCTATGGCCCCATGAGTTGTCAGTCCGCCCCTGACAGGGGGCATCTTTGGACAGCAGCTTTGTCAGGGGAGTGTACTAGAGAGCCCACCAGAGAGATCAATATTAACATTACCTTTCAGTGCCTGTGTATATGGGGTCCCTTTAAAGAGAAACTCCAAAAAAAAAAAAAAACTCCACTTTTGTTGAAAAAAAGAACATTCCCCTCTGGGTGTTCTATGTACAGTGCCTTGAAAAAGTATTCATACCCCTTGAAAATTTTCCACATTTAGTCATGTTACAACCAAAAACGTAAATGTATTTTATTGGGATTTTATGGGATAGACCAACACAAAGTGGCACATAATTGTGAAGTGGAAGGAACATTATAATTTTTTTTTTCAATTTTATTTACAAATAAATAAGTGAAAAGTGTGACGTGCATTTGTATTCAGCCCTCTTTACTCTGATACCCCCTAACTAAAATCTAGTGGAACCAATTGTCTTCAGATAGTCACCTAATTAGTAAATAGAGTCCATCTGTGCGTAATTTAATCTCAGTATAAATACAGCTGTTCTGTGAAGTCCTCAGAGATTTGTTAGAGAACCTTAGTAAATAAACAGCATCATGAAGGCCAAGGAACACACCAGACAGGTCAGGAATAAAGTTCTGGAGAAGTTTAAAGCAGGGTTTGGCTATAAAAAAAATATCCCAAGCTTTGAACATCTCACAGAGCACTGTTCAATCCATCATCTGAAAATGGAAAGAGTATGGCACAACTGCAAACCTACCAAGACATGGCCGTCCACCTAAACTGACCAGCCGGGCAAGGAGAGCATTCATCAGAGAAGCAGCAAAGAGGCCCATGGTAACTCTGGAGGATCTGCAGAGATCCACAGCTCAGGTGGGAGAATCTGTCCACAGGACAACTAGTAGTCATGCTCTCCACAAATCTGACCTTTATGGAAGAGTGACAAGAAGAAAGACATTGTTGAAAGAAAGCCATAAGAAGTCCTGTTTTTAGTTTGTGAGAAGCCATGTGGGGGACACAGCAAACATGTGGAAGAAGGTCCTCTGGTCAGATGAGACCAAAATTTAACTTTTCGGCCTAAAAGCAAAACACTATGGCCCCTTTCACACTAACGTCCCGTTCAGGCCCGCCTGTCAGTTTTTCAGGCGGACCTGAACGGGTGCTCCATAGAGGTCTATGGAGCGTCGGATGTCAGCGGTGACATGTCCGCTGACATCCGACCCGCTCCGATCCGAAAAGTGTGACGGAGGAAAAAGCTATTTTTCCATCCGTCTGCGGATCGGATCGGGTGACAACGGGCACTGCGGTCCGTCGTCATCCGATCTCCCATAGGGGAGAGCGGCGCTGTGACAGGTCCGTCCCTGCGCAGTGTGCAGAGACGGAGCTGTCATCTCCCTGCTCAGCGGGGATCGGCGGAGTGATCCCCGCTGAGCAAACGGATATCCACGGGGCGGATCAGAACTGATCCGCCCCGTGTGAAAGGACCCTATCTGTGGCAGAAAACTAACACTGCACATCATCCAGAACACACCATCCCCACCGTGAAACATGGTGGTGGCCGCATCATATTGTGGGGATGCTTTTCCTCAGCAGGGACAGGGAAGGTGGTCAGAGTTGATGGGAAGATGGATGGAGCCAAATACAGGGCGATCTTAGAAGAAAATCTGTTAGTCTGCAAAAGACTTAAAACTGGGGCGGAGGTTCACCTTCCAGCAGGACAACAAACCTCAACATACAGCCAGAGCTACAATGAAATGGTTTAGATCAAAACATATTTATGTGTTAGAATGGCCCAATCACAGTCCAGACCTAAATCCAATTGAGAATCTGTGGCAAGACTTGAAAATTGCTGTTCACAGACGCTCTCCATCCAAGCTGACAGAGCTTGAGCTATTTTGCAAAGAACGGGCAAAAATGTGACTCTCTAGATGTGCAAAGCTGGTAGAGACATCCCCAAAAAGACTCGCAGCTGTAATTGCAGCCAAAGGCGGTTCTATAAAGTATTGATTCAGGGGGGCCCCATACAAATGTATCCCACACTTTTCACATATTTGTTTATAAAAAATGTTGAAATCTATTTATCATTTCCTTCCACTTCACAATTATGTGACACTTTTGTTTTCATTCCTTACTTCTTCAGCTGGCTCCTTATTTACTCCCTGCGACTGTGCATGGTCTCCCCTATATCATCCGCTAGCTGAGGCTTTTTTTTTAAACTTTGCCTCTGTCTCCCTAACCCCCGGGGAGGCAATTTAGCAACAGAATTCCTTCCATCTTTTTGGTTCCGGACCGATAGAGGTACGCCCTGTGCATTTTATGGAGGTCATAACAACTTTTTCTTTGTGTTTATGTATTCTCATATTTATTTTATTCTTTGTTATGTTAGAACTGGATTATTATTGTGGTGGTCTTACATTATCCCCTGAGGAAGCCATCACTGGTGAAACATGTGGGGAATCAACACTCACCTGTGACCACTTTTTCCTTCTTCTTTGGGCCGCCAGCAACCCAATACTTGTACTGTATATGCTCTACTATTGATTTTAACTATTTTTCTATATTCTGGTTGTTGTTTGCTTTTTTTGTGTTTTTTGTATTAATAAAAAGAAATTATATTATTATTTAATATGTTGTGATTTAATTTAGCACTGTTATAATCCCACCTCTCTATATTTACAGGTGGCACTTTGTGTTGGTCTATCACATATAATCCCCAAAAAAATACATTTACATTTTTGGTTGTAACATGACAAAATGTGGAACATTTCAAGGGGTGTGAATACTTTTTCAAGGCACTGTATTATATACACCATATGTAGCGGCCATAACCCTTGGCAGGGCTTACCGGTTACCTCCGCTTGGCTGGTTCTTCCACGTCTAGGGGTTCCCATAGTTAGTACCCAACAACTTTGGACGCTGACACCATAAAAGTCCTTTAGAAAAGGTTTTTATTTGCAGGGGTAACATCCAACAAACACAGTCTCGTATGCATGGGCGTCCGCAAATACTGGCAAGGTGGGGCGGTTGCCCCCCGGAATCATTAGGTGTTGGTGGCTACTTGGCTGTGTCACCTGGCCGTGTGTTGTGTTTAATGTCCGCAATGATATGTTGTTCATGTCTTCTTCACTTTGTAAGTTACCACTCAGACCAGGCTACCAGACCAGTCCATACCGAGCGCCGTCCCCTCTCTCCTGCCACTCCTCTATCACCTTTAGATAGATTCATGCAATGCATGAATCTATCTATGACCGCTTCTGCCACCCCCTACTCAGGCGCCCGGACCCTTTTTGGGTGCAGGATGCCTGAATTACAGAGGCAGGGGGTGTTTTTTAATCGCCTCATGCCCGCCGTCATATGACGTGACCGACTTTGAGCGAGTATATCTGAATGATGGGTGTAGCTACAGACATCATTCAGATATTGCCGTTTTCAGCCGCGATTTCCTACACCATAAGAAAGATCATAGCGGCTGTTGCACCCTTGATCATTCTTACAGGAGGCGAGAGGGAAGGTCCCCCCCTCTCGCCACCCTCCGGTGCTTATAGCAACTCACCGGCGTCACCGCTATGATCGGTGAGTCAGACAGAGGTTGTAAAGAGGACCTGTCATGTCATATTCCTATTACAATGGATGTTTGCATTCCTTGTAATAACAATAAAAGTGCTAAAAAAATGTTTTACCAAAAAAAGTGTCATAATAAAAAAAGAGAAAAACTTTTTTTTAAAGCGCCCCTGTCCCCGTGTGCTCGCACGCAGAACGCATACATAAGTCCTGCTCACATATGACAATGGTGTTCAAACCACACATGTGAGGTATTGACGCGAACGTTAGAGTGAGAGAAATAATTTTATCCCTAGACCACCTCTGTAACTCAAAACATGTAACCAGTAAAAAAAAAATCAAGCGTCGCCTATGGGGATTTTTAAGTACCGAACTTTGGCGCTATTCCACGAGTGTGCAATTTTGAAGCGTGACATGTTAGGTATCTATTTACTCGGCATAACTTCCTCTTTCAAAATATGCAAAAACATTGGGCTAGCTTTACTGTTTTGTTTTTTTAAGCACAAAACTGTTTCTTTCCCACAAAAAAAGTTAGAAAAATTGCTGAGCAAATACTGTGCGAGATAAAAAGTTGCAACAACCGCTATTGTATTCTCTAGGGTCTTTGCTAAAAAAAAAAAAAAAAACATATATATAATATTTGGGGGTTCTATGTAATTTTCTAGCAAAAAAAAAATGATTTTTACATGTAAGAGAGAAATGGCAGAATTGGCCTGGGTGGCAAGTGGTTAAGCACCTGATTAGAGCCATAGGCACAAAAGGTGACCTACAAGCACCATGCTGGGTGCTCGCAGGTCACTCAGCTATGTTAGAAAAGCGAATGACTATTTGCTTTCCTAACACTAAAGCGCTTCTCCGCCAATCATGATGGGCACACTGGCAACATATGATGGGCACACTGGTATCGTTTGATGGGCACACTGGCAGTGTTTGGCACAGTGGCTACATTTGATGGCACAGTGGCTGCAATTGATGATTTTTTTTTTTTCAACTTTTTTGGACCCCATCAAAAACTTTGAGCACCAGCACCACTGCCATAACAGATGTATTGCAATATAAAAGATGTACATTCTCTAGGCTTGAAAGATATATGTGTTATATAAGAGATCATTCAGCTCCACATTGTATTGGAAGTTGCTCAAGCCAGGCGTACCAGTCCATATAAATATAGCCTATACTTTTTTGTGTTTAAAAAAAAATCTGAATTGTTATTACAGCCCATTCTCCAGGTTTCCTTCACAAGACTGAAAATGTTTCAGTACTCACTATAACGGGGTCGGTAACCTGACAATCTTAGTCCACCTGTCCACCGCAAACAGGTTTCTGCACCGCCGACCCCCACTTTCTATGTGCCAGTCCTTGTCTCCCATCCCAGCCTCCTCCGTGAGTGGCTCCACCATGCCATCTATGTCACAGTCTCTCTCTCGCCCTACTGCCTCTATCCTCCTCCACCACTGTCATCAGTGAACAGCAGAGACCGGGAGTAAGCGCAGCTCAGGACGGAGGGTGGGAAGAGGAGCATAGCACACTCCTGATCCCTGCATTCTGAGCGTAACCCACTCCTAAACTCTGCTATGTGAGCATAACACACCCCTGATCCCTGCATTCTGAGTGCAACACTCTCCTGATCCCTACATTCTGAGCGCAATGCACTCCTGATCCCTGCATTCTGAGCACAATGTAGACTAGTTCCTGCATTCTGAGTGCAATGCACTCCTGATCCCTGCATTCTGAGCACAATGCACTCCTGATCCCTGCATTCTGAGCACAATGTAGACTAGTTCCTGCATTCTGAGCACAATGCACTCCTGATCCCTGCATTCTGAGCACAATGCACTCCTGATCCCTGCATTCTGAGCACAATGTAGACTGATTCTTGCATTCTGAGTGCAATGCACTCCTGATCCCTGCATTCTGAGCACAATGTAGACTGATTCTTTCATTCTGAGTGCAATGCACTCCTGATCCCTGCATTCTGAGCACAATGTAGACTAATTCCTGCATTCTGAGCACAATGCACTCCTGATCCCTGCATTCTGAGCACAATGTAGACTGATTCTTGCATTCTGAGTGCAATGCACTCCTGATCCCTGCATTCTGAGTGCAATGCATTCCACTCCTGATCCCTGCATTCTGAGCACAATGCAGTCCTGGTTTTTGCATTCTGAGCGCAATGCAGTCCTGATTTGTGCATTCGGAGCACAATGCACTCCTGATCCCTGCATTCTAAGTGCAATGCACTCTTGATCCCTGCATTCTGAGCACAATGCACTTCTGATCCCTGCATTCTGAATGCAATGCATTCCACTCCTGATCCCTGCATTCTGAGCGCAATGCACTCTTGATCCCTGCATTCTGAGTGCAATGCATTCCACTCCTGATCCCTGCATTCTGAGCCCAATGCACTCCTGATCCCTGCATTCTGAGTGCAATGCACTCTTGATCCCTGCATTCTGAGCACAATGCACTCCTGATCCCTGCATTCTGAATGCAATGCACTCTTGATCCCTGCATTCTGAGCACAATGCACTCCTGATCCCTGCATTCTGAATGCAATGCATTCCACTCCTGATCCCTGCATTCTGAGCGCAATGCACTCTTGATCCCTGCATTCTGAGTGCAATGCATTCCACTCCTGATCCCTGCATTCTGAGCACAATGCACTCCTGGTTCCTGCATTCTGAGCGCAATGCATTCCCGATTCCTGCATTCTGAGCGCAATGCAGTCCTGATCCTTGCATTCTGAGCGCAATGCAGTCCTGATTCCTGCATTCTGAGCACAATGCAGTCCTGATTCCTGCATTCTGAGCGCAATGCAATCCTGATTTCTGCATTCTGAGAGCAATGCAGTCCTGATTCCTGCATTCTGAGCGCAATGCAGTCCTGATTCCTGCATTCTGAGCGCAATGCAGTCCTGATTTCTGCATTCGGAGCACAATGCACTCTTGATCCCTGCATTCTGAGAACAATAAACTCATGAACCCTGCATTCTGAGTTTATATCTTGTGCTGTGGGTTTATATCTTGTACTGTGGTTTTATAGCTGGTGATGCTGTTTTTCTGGTGCTCTGGATCTTGCAGTGCAGTGAATCGATATCTGGTGCTGTGGGGTTATTTTATGTGCTGTGCATCTGGTGCCGTGGGGTTATATCTATAGAGCTGGTGCTGTGGCAAGTCTTTTGGGTGCAATCAAGTGATGTATCCAGGTGATGAGCAGAGTACTTAATGATCCCCATTTCTTTTTAGAAATGGATATCCACAAATTCTTTTAAAAACGCAAATTGGATGATGTAGAATCTGATAAGAGAGCAACACAAGAATCTAGACATGGCGAACAAGAGGCAGAATCAAGCACTAGCAGTTCTGCAGGTCCAGTTGCAGCTCCAATAGAATGTAGCCATGTTGATGCTCCTGTTGATGCTCCTGTTGATGCTCCTGTAAATGACATTGGATTGTATTTAAATTCATCAAAAAAACTAACAGATGATCTTAAATACAATCTGCTAATAAATACATATAACCCACCAGAAAATTATGACTTCAAGAAAGATTCAACCGGACCACGCTTTTTCCGTCAGGTGTGGATTATTCAATATTCACCTTGGCTTAGCTACTCTCCACAACTGGAAGGTGCGATTTGCAAGTATTGTACAGTTTTTACACAGCCAGTTCATTGCGGGATACAAGGAGCATTCATAACTAGGCCTTTCACGAAATATAAAGATTTCCATGAAGGTGCACGGAACCATGTTTTAACGTCTTGGCATAAAAATGCACAAGTGGATGCAACTAATTTTTTGGAGATCAGAAAGAAACCTGAAACAAGTATTGTTTGCCAAATAGACAGTGCTGTGAAAAGGCAAGTTGAAGAAAATCGGAAAAAGTTATTTCCAATTTTGTCTACTATCATATTTTGTGGAACACATGACATTGCTTTACGTGGGAAACAAAGTACAACTGGAAACGTGCAAAGTCTGTACCAATTTTGCATTGAAGCAGGAGATATGATCCTAAAGACCCATCTTGAAAATGCACCACTTAATGCACGTTATACATCAGTTTGTGTTGAAAATGAATTGATTCGATTATGTGAAGAAACGTTACGAGAAGATCTGGTATCCTTAGTCAACATCTCAAATGGGTTTTCGATCATTGCTGATGAAAGTGCTAACATTTCTGGAAAAGAACAGATGTCACTTGGAGTACGTTTTGTAGACACAAGCAGCACCGTAGCTGTCATCAGAGAAGAATTCTTTGGATTTGCAACCTTAAAAGAAATGGATGCCATCCAGGGCTGGACTGGGACAGAAATTTGGCCCTGGACTTCATTCAGACCGGCCCACTTACATTTTGAGTGTCCCATCAGCACCCCCTTACATCAGAGTGTCCCATCAGCACCCCCTTACATCAGAGTGTCCCATCAGCACCCCCTTACATCAGAGTGTCCCATTACCACCCCCCTTACAACAGAGTGTCCCATCAGCACCCCCTTACATCAGAGTGTCCCATCACCAGCCCCCTTAAATCAGAGTGTCCCATCAGCACCCCCTTAAATCAGAGTGTCCCATCAGCAGCCCCCTTACATCAGAGTGTCCTATCACCAGCCCCGTTACATCAGAGTGTCCTATCACCAGCCCCCTTACATCAGAGTGGCCCACTGAGCCATCGGCCCACCGGGAAACTCCCGGCAGTCCCGATGGCCAGTACATGCCTGATGCCATCTCAATTGCAAATATGATTATGGATACATGTTCTAAATTTGGATTCAATTTAGAAAAACTCTATGGCCAAGGATATGATGGATGCTCTACAATGGCAGGAAAAGAAGGTGGCGTTCAAGCCATAATAAAGAGAAAATATCCTAAAGCTGCTTTTGCTCACTGTGCTGCACATAAACTCAATTTAGTTGTTAATGATCTGAATGCTGTTCTTGATATACGGAATTCTATTGGCACAGTGAAAGCCATCATCAAGTTTTTCCGTGAGAGTCCAAAAAGAAGATCTCTTATTCCTAATGTGCCACTGCTGAGTGAAACAAGGTGGACAGCCAAATACAAAAGCATTCGAATTTTTAGCTCAAACTTTGAAGATATTTTTAATCAATTAAGCTTACTGGTCACTACAGCATCAGGGAAAACACGTCAGGATGCATATCAATTGCAATGTTCTTCAAGCACGGTGAGCTTCCTCTTTTGCTTGACCATCATTTCAAATTACTCATCAAGACTGGAATCAGTAAGCCAGGCTCTCCAAGCTGTTCAGCTTGATATCCTCAAAGTGTGTAATCACGTGCAAGATCTTCTCACTGTGTTCCGCGATCACAGAGAAAATGCAGAAGAACAATTTAAGGAAGTTTTTTCAAATGTTCAAACAATGGCAGAAAAATTAAGCATTGAACTTTGCGTTCCCAGACAGTGTGGCAGGCAAGTATGTCGTTCTAATTTTGGTTCCTCTTCTGTGGAAGAATACTATCGGCAGTTTATCTATGTGCCATATAGGGATGAGCCGAACACCCCCCGGTTCGGTTCGCACCAGAACTTGCGAACGACCCCCGCGTTCGGTACGAACGTTAGAACCCCATTGAAGTCTATGGGACTCGAACGTTCGAATTGGAAAGTGCTAATTTTAACGGCTAATATGCAAGATAGTGTCCTAAAAAGGGTTTGGGGACCTGCCTCCTGCCTCAGGGGACATGGGTCACTGCAAAAAAAAGTTTTAAAAACTGCCGTTTTGGCAGGAGCACTGATTTTAATGACGATTAAAGTGAAAAAAAAAAAGTGAAATATTCCTTTAAATATGGTGCCTGGGGGTGTCTGTAGTATGCCTGTGAAGTGCCACGTGTTTCCCGTGTTTAGAACAGTCCCTGCACAAAATGACATTAAACGGAAATAACACCATTTAAAACTGCTTGCGGTTTTAATGTTATATCTGGTTCCTGCAATATGGTTGAAAATCATTGAGAAACATGGCATGGGTAGCCCTCCCTGCCCATTACCAGCCTATTTGGGTCTTGTACGCATATTAAGGGGAACCCCGTACCCATATTAAAAAAAGGAAATGCGTGTGGCCCCCAGGCCCTATATACTCAGAACAGCAGTATACAGGCGGTGCAAACAAGACAGGGACTGTGTAGGTTTGTTGTGTTAAGTTGAATCTGTTTGTCATTTTCAACCGGTACATTTTTAAAGTGTAGCTCCAGTCAAAAGAACTATCTTTAAGCTTTTTGGAAAACATAGGGAAGGGTTATCACCCCTGTATAATTTGTTTTGTCGTCCATCTTTTTTCATCTCACTTGCTGCTGTCTCCTTGCGTTTGCAAGTAGGAGATGTTTGTAAGTTGGATGTTTGAAAGTAGGGGCCTGCCCTATATTATAGCGGTATGTACTGGGTACAGAGCACGCAGACAGCACGCACTATCTCCTAACACTACTGACTGCAAGCTCTATTATTAACCACTTGTTAGCCCAATGTTTGCATAAAGTGAAAGATGAAGTTATGCTGAGTAAATAGATATCAAACATGTCACCCTTCAAAATTGCACATGCCCGTGGAATGGCGCCAAACGTCGCTACTTAAAAAATCCCCATAGGCGACGCTTTAATTTTTTTTTTACTGGTTACATGTTTTGAGTTGCAGAGGAGGTCTAGGACTAGAATTATTGCTCTCGCTCTAACATTCTCGGCGATACCTCACATGTGTGGCACATGCGAGCACATGGGGACATGGGCGCTTTAATTTTTATTTTATTTTTTTATTGTTCATTTTACTTTATTTATTTTAGTTTGACATTTTTTTCCCCAAAAATATATTTTTGATCACTTTTATTCCTATTACAAGAAATGTAAACATCCCTTGTAATAGGAATATGGGGTGACAGGTCCTCTTTACAGTGAAATCTGGGGGGTCAATATGACCCCACATCTCACCTCTAGGCTGGGAAGCCTGAAATAAAAAATAAAAAAAAGATTCTGGCTTTGATCGTACTGGCGAGTTGGTAGAAGCACCGGAGGGCGGTGAGGGGTGGGGGGCGTCTATGGCTGGGTATTTCAGGGTATCACCGAGTATGGCTGGGTATCTCTGAGTATGGCTGGGTATGGCAATTTATGGCAGGGTATTACAGAGTATTGGCGGGGTATTGGCGGGGTACTACAGAGTAATAGCAGGGTACTGCAGAGTATTGGGGGGTACTACAGAGTAATGGCAGGGTACTGCAGAGTATTGGGGGTACTGCAGAGTAATGGCGGGTACTGCAGAGTAATGGCGGGTACTGCAGAGTATTGGGGGGTACTGCAGAGTAATGGGGGTTACTGCAGAGAAATGGGGGGTACTGCAGAGTAATGGCAGGGTACTGCACTGCAGAGTAATGGCGGGGTACTGCAGAGTAATAGCAGGGTACTGCAGAGTATTGGGGGGTACTACAGAGTAATGGCAGGGTACTGCAGAGTATTGGGGGTACTGCAGAGTAATGGCGGGTACTGCAGAGTAATGGCGGGTACTGCAGAGTATTGGGGGGTACTGCAGAGTAATGGGGGTTACTGCAGAGTAATGGGGGGTACTGCAGAGTAATGGCAGGGTACTGCACTGCAGAGTAATGGCAGGGTACTGCACTGCAGAGTAATGGCGGGGTACTGCAGAGTAATAGCAGGGTACTGCAGAGTATTGGGGGGTACTACAGAGTAATGGCAGGGTACTGCAGAGTATTGGGGGTACTGCAGAGTAATGGTGGGTACTGCAGAGTAATGGCGGGTACTGCAGAGTATTGGGGGGTACTGCAGAGTAATGGGGGTTACTGCAGAGTAATGGGGGGTACTGCAGAGTAATGGCAGGGTACTGCACTGCAGAGTAATGGCAGGGTACTGCACTGCAGAGTAATGGCAGGGTACTGCATTGCAGAGTAATGGCGGGGTACTGCAGAGTATGCACTGGTATTGCAGAGTATTGGCAGGGAATTGAGGGGTTAAATTAGGTGAGCAGCGATGTGGGCACTGCAGATGCAGCCCACATTGCTGCTGACACCGATCTCTTTCCCCTCCGCTGTACCGATCGGTACAGAGAGGGGAGGGAGGAACAGGCGTCATAACATGACGCCGGTTTGTTTCCAAGTGATCACTCCGTCATTTGACGGAGCAATCACGTGGTAAACGGCCGCTATGAGCGGCCGTTTACCGTGATCGGTGATGCGACCCGGCGGTCACGGATGCTCTCGAGTGCGCACACCTCGGGGCACGCGAGAGCAGAATTCTGGGAGGCCGTTAATTAACGGCCTCTCAGAGTTAAACAAACCCCCTGAAGCCGTTAATCGGCAATGGGCAGTTGTTAAGTGGTTAAAGCTAGATCACTAGCTATATAGGTGAGGTGAATATAGTGGTGTATACTGCAGTCAGGGCACAGACAACAACCACTACACAGCAGCAAGATAGGAAATCAGCCCAAAACGATTGGTGTGTACTGTGTTGAAGGTACACAGAACACCCACTGCTTCAGATGCTAAGTAACACACTACACGAGGCCGCCTCAAAGGCGGCCTTATATAGTGTGGGGCGTGCACTACACAGCCTGAGCTATGATTGGCCACAGGCAGGATGCCTGTGGCCAATCATGGCTCTCCTCGCTGCCGGCGCTGCGATTGGCCAAGCATGCGGGGTCACAGTGCATGCTTGGCCAATCATGGGGCAGCAATGCACTGCGCCACCGCAGTGCATTGTGGTCCGCGCGCGCGTCACTCGAATTTTGACGCGAACGGCCCAAACGTTCGGAATTCGCCGAACGGCCGAACAGCCAATGTTCGAGTCGAACGTACGTTCGACTCGAACACGAAGCTCATCCCTAGTGCCATACATGGACTCAATCATTGCATCATTAGAAAGCCGGTTTGGCAATGAAAACAAGAAAAATTTCAGTCTGTTCTCACTTTACCCAAAACAAATGGCAAAAATGACACTTGAGCAATACAAATGCCATATTGCAGACATCAAAGAAATTTACGGCATTGAAAACCTGGAAGCTGAAGCAGTCACATGGTTTGAGATCTGGTCAATGAAGGATGAGCAGTTTGATAATGGATTTCTGGATTTGCTAAACCACACAGATTTTTTTCCGTCAGTCCAGCAAGCAATTCTCATTGCTCTCACATTACCAGTGACCACTTGTACAGTGGAAATGTCTTTCAGCACAATGAGAAGGGTGAAAACCTGGCTGAGATCGACAATGGCAGATGATCGCTTATCTGGTTTGTGCATGATGAGCATACATAGAGCAAAAATAGCTGAAAACAAACAACAGTTGATTGACAAAGTCATTGATAAATTTGCAATGGACCACAGACGTTTCCAGTTTCTTTTTCGAGATCACTAACCAGTGAACAAAAATTGTACAAAAAAAATACTCTGAAAAATGTGATTGCTAAATTTAATCAAGAGTGCAGATATTTGCTATTAAAGTTTATATGTTTTATTTTCCAATTTGGATGATAACAGTTATTTAGTTCTAAATATATATATATGTGTGTGTATATATATTGCTAATCAGGCAATGGCAGCTTGATCCTTCTATTAAGCTTTTGCATCAGGTTTCTCAAACCTTTGCCTGCCTGCCTAAGCTTTATGTGATAATGACTAAGCCCGTCCCCTTGATGACATTGCTGAAAAGGGGCTGAGTGTGGGTGTCCATAAATTTATGCCCCCCCCCCCCCCCACTGAAAAAAGTTCTGCGGACGCCCATGCTCGTATGGGAACAGAGGGTAAGGGTGAAGGAACTCAGGCACCTTGAACTGCTAATATCAGAAAGTCTCTAATACCACCCAGAGAGTAGCCACTCGCAGCTGGGCGCTTCAAGGCTGAACAAATCTCTAGCCAGAGATTGTGGCAGTCAGCACTTTGATCCAGAACTTGTGAAATCTCTGACCTTGATTAGCTTGTAACAGAAGTGAACAGGGACCTTTTTCCTCAGTATCTGGAACGTTCTCTGTCTAATTGGCAATACTGGAAAAACGTGGATTCATCAGTGTCCTTCACAACCCAGCAACCAGGCACTTCTCAGGATACCAGCTTGTTGGCCCTCCTCGGAAGAGTCCTCCCCCGGTTACTTACACGGGCTGCGGTGCCCCTCCAAGCCGAGAGCACACCCGGACGCCTTGAATCCTCCTTCAGTTACTGCGCCTCGGACCAGCCGGTTCCGAGACTCGGGAACAGACGGATCCCTACCCCCGACCAGGCGGGTCTATTGGGGCTTACCAACCAAAGCATGTTGCAGAGCGACAAACGCTCCCGTGACCGAGACCCCTCGCGGGGCTACCCCGGTCCAGAATCAGGAACAGACTGCTATGGCCTCACGAACGAACCCAGAACACGTGACTTCAACATCTTAAGCACCCCTCCCCAGACTCCTCAGCGGGGCCTGGCGCACCCACTGATTGGTTCCGGGGAACGCTGATACCCAAAACGTCCAACCAGGCCTGGGTCTGAGCCTGTCATGTGCACCTCACCGTACACATGACCAGGCAGAACTCTAACACAGCCCAGCCAAACTGATGTCAAAGTTAAACCTACACAATTAACCCTCAGAACCCCTTTACTGTTCTGAGGCAAAAACCCAAATTTATACATGACTGACACTTTGTCCAAAGTGTCATCGCTACACATAGTTTGTGGACTGGGTTATTTTCACCAAAGAAATGTAGCAGAATACAGTTTGGCCTCAATTTATGAACAATTTTCTATTTTTCCAAATTTTATAACAGAAACTAACAAAAACGCATTTTGTTTTTCAAAATATTCTGTCTCTCTTTGTTTATTTAGCATATTTGTTTATTTTATTGTCAATCAAAATGCAACAGCACTGAAAACTGAAAATTGGCCTGGGCAAGAAGGGGCGTTGAAAAGTGCCCAATATTAACACGGAGCCCAACTCAAAAGGGGAAGCTCCACTTGTCTGCCTCCTGCCCCCCTCCCCTGCCACATTTGGCACCTTTCGGGGGGTAGGGAGGAGCGGGTACCTGGTTTTGATGGGTACCCGCTGCCACTTCCTGGTGACTTCGCCATGGTGAACTCAGCCGGATGGACCCCCTCCTCCTTTCACAAAAGCGCAGGACACTTTCACGCATGCGCAGCAGGGAGACAGCTGTGAAGCTGCGAGGCCTCACTGCCGGTTTTCCTTAACCAGGTGGCGGCTCCAGCTGATTAAAAAATCGGCTCTGGTGAGGACACCGCTGGATTCATGGACAGGAAAGTGCCTTAATATTAAAAGTCAGCAGCTATAGAATTTGTAGCTGCTGACTTTTAACATTTTCGGAAGGAGCCTGGAGCTCGGCTTTAAAGGCTTGCTCATTGCTAACTCTGCTTCTTCAATTCTCTGACTGCAGTTTACTCAGAGCTCTTGCTCGCCATCTTGTGGTATCAAGGTGGAGGCAACTTTACATACGAATCTAAGAAATTAAAACAGTAACAACATTATTATTATTATTATTATTATTATTATTATTCAGGGTTTATATAGTGCAAACAGTTTGCTCAGCGCATTACAAAATAAAGGAAGACAGTACATTTATAACTCAGGTGGGTTTGGAAGGCTCTGCTCCTGAGAACTTACAATCTAAGCCCTGTACACACGGTCGGAAATTCCGACGGAAAATGTCCGATCAGACCATGTTGTCGGATAATCCGACCGTGTGTGGGCTCGGGAAATTTTTCCATCGGAATGTCCGACCAACAAAGTTTGAGAGCTGGATATAAAATTTTCCGACAACATGATGATCCGATCGGACTTTGTCCGATCATTTGTAGAGAATTCCGATCGGACAAAGTGCCACGCATGCTCAGATCAAATTAGGAGACTAAAGCAATTGGCTACTAGCCTGAACGTAGTTTCCGTCGTAATGAACTAACGTCATCACGTTCCGAACGATCGGATTTTTCGACAACTTTGTACGACCGTGTGTATACAACACCAGTTTTGGACAAAATCCGTCTGAAAAAATCTGTTGGATTTTGTGGTCGGAATTTCCGACCGTGTGTACGGGGGCTAAGAGTATGCATGGGTCATATTTATATAAAGAGATTCATTCCAGGCAAGTTTCTAGCTATACCTAGATTGGAATTTAAAAGTTTGCTTTTATTATTCTTTTATATAACTTGTTGCTGGGGCAGGGGTAAGTGACCCTGTCACTGAGGGCTGGTTCACCCTAGGTGCGGAAGGATTGCGTTGGGCGGCTATTCCAGTGCAGTCCTACCGCAAGACAAGGCAAAATGGCTTATCTTCTACCTATCTGGTTCACACCACCGAGTGCCGTGCGGGGCAATCCACCGTGGCCAATAGAACTTAATGCAATGTCTGTGTGATATTTCAATAAAGCTTGTTTAAAAAAAAGAAAAAAAAAGAAACGAACAGTCATCTCACAGAGCGAAATAGACCCTGAAGGCAAAAGCACAGCAAAAATCAATAATGCCAAATAAAATGAAATAAATAAAACAAATAAAATTGAATGCTAACTTGCAGAGAATTTCTCCTTTCCATAAATTACCGTTTATTCACTTGTAACGTGTTTTTAACTTCTTCAGGAAGTCGCTCCCGTGGCACAGCCTCCTACCTCCTTGTAAGTCATAGCCATCTCTTCTTCTGGGAATGTCTAATCAATCTCTGTGCTGGCCCAGCTCCTCCACCCCTCCCCTCACCTTTCTATATAACCTCCTATGTAGCCCCTAGAGAAGAGGTAAAGGAGAACATTATAGAGCAATGAAGACTTACAACACTCAAGGTTGGTCCATAGTACTCTGTTGAACATAAGCCTTGGATTATCTCACTGCTTTGTACTGTAAGGCAATGGAAACTCCAGACAGCCAAACACTTTTATTGCAGGATCTTTAAAAAAGCCTAGTGATCACAGTAGATAAGGGGGTGGGGAGAGGCGATTAACGCATTTCACACTGTTCTAGCGCTTACTCATACCAGCACGAAACATGTTAGCAGCTTCTTCCTTCCCTAATGTGCTGTGATCGCTGTGTGCTTTTAAAGATGTTGCAGTAAAGGTGTTATTTAGTGTTATTTAGAGTTCAACTGTCTGGAGTTTCAATAGCCTTACTGATTTTCAAAATTTTTGAGACCTTGGCCCAGTAAATTCTTCCATGAAAGGAGCAAGAGGTTCCCCCAGGGTTTTTTCTTGCAGCAGATAAATTATCATATTATCAAACAAAGTAAACGTATGAAAAATAAGTATTTTATTATAGAAATATTAAAATCCACAAAGATTTAAAATATGAGCTTTGGTTTAAAAATCATGACCCATCATGTATAATTGTCAGAAACCATGAATTGTGGCCTGAGACAGAAGTACAGTTAAATCACACTTATTTAATAATAAAAGTAAAAAGAACAAACGTAGTCAAAACATAGCCAAAGTTCAGTAACCGGAACGAATAGTCAGACAAGCCAGAAGTCAGGTATCAATGTAGTGGAACAGCAGGATCTGGAGCAGGATCTGGAGCCAGAAGGGATGTCAGCAAAGCAAGTCTTGAACAGGATCGCAGGAGATAGTTTCTGTGATGTTGACTAAGGTGAAGACAGAGATCCTCTGGACTGGATGGCTTAAGTAGGTTGGACTGACGAGCAGGATATCAGCAACAGCTGAGTAACTGTGGAGAGATAGGAGCTGGGCGATTAGCCGATAGCTGAGCGGCCAGCTCAGAGAAGGAAGGGCTGAGCCCAGCCCTGACAATAATGACAGAGTACCGAGTAAGAGTAATAAAATATACTCAGCCAACTATGTGGTAAGTATTTCTGCTTTGAACAATGCCCCAACGCGTTTTGACAACATAGGCAGTAGCCTTCTTCAAGGCTGTATTGTCTAAATACAAAAATATATTAGGCTTCATGATTACATAATATTGCACAATCTACAAAAAATATCCATATGGATTTACAAGGTATAGTTACCTCTAATAGATGGGAAACAGTATTAAATTAAAGGCTTTTGCTGGTTCGAATCCCCCCTAGGACGTCTCAACCATCCACACGGGGCCTGGTGTACCTGGCTTACAAGGAACCACATTTTTAGTGCCTACAGAGGGTATAGGCAGCAGACCATCCGTGCAGAATGGTTCCCCAAAAAGGATCAACAGTAAATAAAAGTATATCAATATATGTAATCCCAGAGTAATGCGATAGGTGTACCAAAGGCGGTCAAAATGTATATGTATATAAAAAAGTATATGAAATGTATATATGTGTATCTTATATTGTGTTAATGTCCCACCGTATTGGTCATATTAATCATTACCTCATATGTTAAGACTGGGATATGGGTACAAGTATTATTTGTAATAGCAAATAATGTTGGAGTATGGGTATCAATACTATTTATACTAGCAACAAATTGCTTCCTCCCATAAGGTTGAATTAATCGCTTTAGCCCCGGAAGATTTTACCCCCTTCCTGACCAGAGCACTTTTTACGATTCGGGACTGCGTCACTCTAACTGACAATCAGATGCGCGAGTCTGTTACCCATCACCTAATTGGCTGAAAGGGCAAGCGCTATGATTGGACACCTATCGGGAGGAGGGAAGGAGACGCACGGAGGACACAGGAGCCGCTGCCCAGGAGCTGTCTGACCCACTGCAAGGTCCCACCGCTCGCCGCCGTGATGGGTACAGTGGCTGCGTTTGATGGGCACAATGGCTGTGATTGATGGGCACAGTGGCTGCATTTGATGGGCACGGTGGCTGTGTTTGATGGCACAGTGGCTGCATTTGATGGCATAGTGGCTGTGTTTAATGGGCACAGTGGCTGCGATTGATGGGCACAGTGGCCGCCTTTGATGGGCACTGTGGCTGTGTTTGATGGCACATTGGCTGCGTTTGATGGGCACAGTGGCTGCATTTGATGGCACAGTGGCTGCATTTGATGGGCACAGTGGCTGCGTTTCATTGCACGGTGGCTGTGTTTGATGGGCACAGTGGCTGCAATTGATGGGCACAGTGGCTGTAATTGATGGGCACAGTGGCTGCGTTTGATTGCACAGTGGCTGCATTTGATGGGCACAGTGGCTGCCTTTGATTGCACAGTGGCTGCAATTGATGGGCACAGTGGCTGAGTTTGCACAGTGGCTGCAATTGATGGGCACAGTGCTGTGTTTGTTCGCACAGTGGCTGCAATTGATGGGCACAGTGGCTGCATTTGCACAGTGGCTGCAATTGATGGGCACTGTGGCTGCCTTTGATTGCACAGTGGCTGCAATTGATGGGCACAGTGGCTGTATTTGTTCGCACAGTGGCTGCAATTGATGGGCACAGTGGCTGCAATTGATGGGCACAGTGGCTGCGTTTGATGGGAACAGTGAGGTTGCAATTGATGTTTTTTTCCAGAATTCTTCAGTTTGTCTGCACCCCCCCAAAAAATGTTGAGCTCCAGCCGCCACTGATAGCAAGTGCACATGTAGATGCGCACACTGCCCATTTCTTTGAGCATGGGCATGT
Source organism: Lithobates pipiens (assembly GCF_037356315.1). Taxonomy (NCBI): domain Eukaryota; kingdom Metazoa; phylum Chordata; class Amphibia; order Anura; family Ranidae; genus Lithobates; species Lithobates pipiens. The sequence goes on from NW_027507785.1 coordinate 35,890,759, forward strand.
ATTTAGTTTTCCGGACACATATCGAAATGCTGGAAGGCTCTTGATGGGGTTGAGTGTCACCACGGGGAGGATGGAGGCTGTAGATGGAGATAGGAAACTCTGAGATTGATGGCCCTGTTGGAGATGCAGTTACTGGGGCAACTGAGTAGGAAGCTGACAGGTACAGTGGGACAGAGTTGGAAGTTGGGGGCACTATGGGGTGCCGGAGGCTATGTAGCAGGCTGGGGGACACTGTTGGAGGCTGAGGGCTCTCTGGGGGCTTGGGAACACTGCGGGTTACTATTATGCCGCGTACACACGAGCGGATTGTATGGCGTACTTAGTCCGTCATACAATCCGACGGACAGTCCGTCGTACTTTCCACTGAACGGACTTGACCACACACGGATACACAAACAGTCCGTCGAAAGCTTGCGCGAGGACGTGTACAGCACGTACGACGGGACTAGAAATAGGAAGTCCAAGACACAGCAAAGCACCCTTCCGCTGTGTAAATCCTTTCTGGGCATGCGTCATTCTTAGTCCGTCCGACTAGCATACTGACGACCGTACTGTCCGCTAGGGATGAGCTTCGTGTTCAAGTCGAACGTACGTTCGACTCGAACATTGGCTGTTCGTGCGTTCGGCGAATTCCGAACGTTTTGGCCGTTCGCGTCAAAATTCGAGTGACGCGCGCGCGGACCATAATGCACTGCGTTGGCGCAGTGCATTGCTGCCCGATGATTGGCCAAGCATGCACTGTGACCCCGCATGCTTGGCCAATCGCAGCGCCGGCAGCGAGGAGAGCCATGATTGGCCACAGGCATCCTGCCTGTGGCCAATCATAGCTCAGGCTGTGTAGTGCACGCCCCACACTATATAAGGCCGCCTTTGAGGCGGCCTCGTGTAGTGTGTTACTTAGCATCTGAAGCAGTGGGTGTTCTGTGTACCTTCAACACAGTACACACCAATCGTTTTTGGCTGATTTCCTATCTTGCTGCTGTGTAGTGGTTGTTGTCTGTGCCCTGACTGCAGTATACACCACTATATTCACCTCACCTATATAGCTAGTGATCTAGCTTTAACCACTTAACAACTGCCCATTGCCGATTAACGGCTTCAGGGGGGTTGTTTAACTCTGAGAGGCCGTTAATTAACGGCCTCCCAGAATTCTGCTCTCGCGTGCCCCGAGGTGTGCGCACTCGAGAGCATCCGTGACCGCCGGGTTGCATCACGGATCATGGTAAACGGCCGCTCATAGCGGCCGTTTACCACGTTATTGCTCCGTCAAATGACGGAGTGATCACTTGGAAACAAACCGGCGTCATGTTATGATGCCTGTTCCTCCCTCCCCTCTCTGTACCTATCGGTACAGGGCAGGGGAAAGAGATCGGTGTCAGCAGCGATGTGGGCTGCATCTGCAGTGCCCACATCGCTGCTCACCGAATTTAACCCCTCAATTCCCTGCCAATACTCTGCAATACCAGTGCATACTCTGCAGTACCCTGCCATTACTCTGCAGTACCCCCCATTACTCTGCAGTAACCCCCATTACTCTGCAGTACCCCCCAATACTCTGCAGTACCCCCCATTACTCTGCAGTACCCGCCATTACTCTGCAGTACCCGCCATTACTCTGCAGTACCCCCAATACTCTGCAGTACCCTGCCATTACTCTGCAGTGCAGTACCCTGCCATTACTCTGCAGTACCCCCCATTACTCTGCAGTAACCCCCATTACTCTGCAGTACTCCCAATACTCTGCAGTACCCTGCCATTACTCTGTAGTACCCCCCAATACTCTGCAGTACCCTGCTATTACTCTGTAGTACCCCGCCAATACCCCGCCAATACTCTGTAATACCCTGCCATAAATTGCCATACCCAGCCATACTCAGAGATACCCAGCCATACTCGGTGATACCCTGAAATACCCAGCCATAGACGCCCCCCACCCCTCACCGCCCTCCGGTGCTTCTACCAACTCTCCAGTACGATCAAAGCCAGAATCTTTTTTTTTTTTTTTATTTCAGGCTTCCCAGCCTAGAGGTGAGATGTGGGGTCATATTGACCCCCCCAGATTTCACTGTAAAGAGGACCTGTCACCCCATATTCCTATTACAAGGGATGTTTACATTTCTTGTAATAGGAATAAAAGTGATCAAAAATATATTTTTGGGGGAAAAAATGTCAAACTAAAATAAATAAAGTAAAATGAACAATAAAAAAATAAAATAAAAATTAAAGCGCCCATGTCCCCATGTGCTCGCATGTGCCACACATGTGAGGTATCGCCGAGAATGTTAGAGCGAGAGCAATAATTCTAGTCCTAGACCTCCTCTGCAACTCAAAACATGTAACCAGTAAAAAAAAAATTAAAGTGTCGCCTATGGGGATTTTTTAAGTAGCGACGTTTGGCGCCATTCCACGGGCATGTGCAATTTTGAAGAGTGACATGTTTGATATCTATTTACTCAGCATAACTTCATCTTTCAGGCCGCGTACACACGGGCGGACTGTTCGCCCAACTTTGTCCGCTGAACAGTGTTTGGGCGGACAGTCCGCTCGTGTGTGGGCTTTGGGCGGACAGTTTCAGCGGACAGTTTGACGAACAAGGTTTTTCGGAATTTCCGAAAAACTGTCCGCTGAAACCTTGTTTCAGCGAACAGTCCGCTCGTGTGTAGGCTTGTTCGTCAAACTAAGTTCCGCGCATGCTCAGAAAGGATTTACACGCCGAAAGTTATGATGCAGTGTATAGGACGTCGTATTTTTCGTCCCGTCGTATGTGCCGTTCACGTCATCGCGCACGGTTTCAGCAAACTGTTCGTTCGTCGTGTGTGGCCATGTCCGTCCATGCTAATTTTGAGCGGACTGTTTGCCGAAACTGTTTGACGGACAAAGTTGGGCGAACAGTCCCCGCGTGTGTACGCGGCCTCACTTTATGCAAACATTGGGCTAACAAGTGGTTAATAATAGAGCTTGCAGTCAGTAGTGTTAGGAGATAGTGCGTGCTGTCTGCGTGCTCTGTACCCAGTACATACCGCTATAATATAGGGCAGGCCCCTACTTTCAAACATCCAACTTACAAACATCTCCTACTTGCAAACGCAAGGAGACAGCAGCAAGTGAGATGAAAAAAGATGGACGACAAAACAAATTATACAGGGGTGATAACCCTTCCCTATGTTTTCCAAAAAGCTTAAAGATAGTTTTTTTGACTGGAGCTACACTTTAAAAATGTACCGGTTGAAAATGACAAACAGATTCAACTTAACACAACAAACCTACACAGTCCCTGTCTTGTTTGCACCGCCTGTATACTGCTGTTCTGAGTATATAGGGCCTGGGGGCCACACGCATTTCCTTTTTTTAATATGGGTACGGGGTTCCCCTTAATATGCGTACAAGAACCAAATAGGCTGGTAATGGGCAGGGAGGGCTACCCATGCCATGTTTCTCAATGATTTTCAACCATATTGCAGGAACCAGATATAACATTAAAACCGCAAGCAGTTTTAAATGGTGTTATTTCCGTTTAATGTCATTTTGTGCAGGGACTGTTCTAAACATGGGAAACACGTGGCACTTCACAGGCATACTACAGACACCCCCCAGGCACCATATTTAAAGGAATATTTCACTTTTTTTTTTTCACTTTAATCGTCATTAAAATCAGTGCTCCCGCCAAAACGGCCGTTTTTAAAACTTTTTTTTGCAGTGACCCATGTCCCCTGAGGCAGGAGGCAGGTCCCCAAACCCTTTTTAGGACACTATCTTGCATATTAGCCGTTAAAATTAGCACTTTCCAATTCGAACGTTCGAGTCCCATAGACTTCAATGGGGTTCTAACGTTCGTACCGAACGCGGGGGTCATTCGCAAGTTCTGGTGCGAACCGAACCGGGGGGTGTTCGGCTCATCCCTACTGTCCGCTGAAACCAAAGTACGACGGACAGAATTTCGAAAAAACCGAAATACTTAGTACTCCGGACTGCACGCTGAAAAAGTCCGCTGAAGCCCACACACGAGCGGATTGTCCGCTGAAATGTGTTTCGACGGACTAAGTACGCCATACAATCCGCCCGTGTGTACGCGGCATTAGAGCTGCACGATTCTGGCTAAAATGAGAATCACGATTTTATTGCTTAGAAGATAGATTATTACTATTATTCAGGATTTATATAGCGCCAACAGTTTGCGCAGCGCTTTACAACATGATCACGATTCTCTCACGATTCTCTCACGATTCTTGTGGCGTAACAACATCTTTCACATTAAAACAAAAAAAAAATTGTGCTAACTTTACTGTTTCGTTTTTTTTTTATTTATTGAAGTGTATTTTTTCCCAAACAATTGCATTTGAAAGACTGCTGGGCAAACACAGTGTGACATAAAATATTGCAGCAATTGCCATTTTATTCCCTAGGGTCTCTGCTAAAATTATATATATATATATATATATATATATATATATATATATATATATATATATATATATATATAATGTTTGGGGGTTCCAAGTAATTTTCTAGCAAAAAATATTGATTTTAACTTAAGAAAGAAGTGTCAGAAAAAGATTTAGACTTTAAGTGGTTAAACTTCTTGCAGTTACATTGAAAGCTTGACAGACTGCCCAGATTATTTGTTTACACAAGAAGTTCTATCTCTTTGATCTAAGAAGTAAGGGTTAGTTACAATGTTTCAAGTTCTAAACTTGGCAGATTGCCCCTGATGCTTTCTTTTGACAGCTGAGTGAGCAGCTAATCTCTCCACTTCTTTATATGAAAGAATCACCTACTCTCAGCGGGAGAGATCCTCAGGGGAGTGAATCGAGATCGCGTTTTTTTAACGATTAATTGTGCAGCTCTATTTACTATGGGAGATTTGGATGCACAGGCATACATTTGGCTTTCCTGACACATATCAAAATGCTGGAAGGCTCTTGATGGGGTTGAGAGTCCCTACAGGGAGGATGAAGCCTGTAGATGGGGTTAGGAGACTCTGTAGTAGAAGACTTGGTGGCCCTGTAGGAGATGCAGTTACTGGGACAGCTGATTAGGAAGCTGAGAGGTAGGGTGGGATAGAGTTGGAGGTTGGGGGCACTATGGGGTGCTGGAGGCTATGTAGCAGGCTGGGGGGCACTGCTGGAGGCTGAGGGCTCTCAAGAGGCCTTGGAACACTGTGGGTCACTATGGGAGGTTGGGATGCACTATGGGAGCTGGGAAGAGATATGTAACATATGTAGCACAATCAACATTTTCACACATAGGAACCCCTGATGTGTGTGTTTGTATGTATCTATGTATGTATGTGCGTGTACTGGTTAAGTGCTTTGTAACATTTTTTTTTTTTCACCAAACCTCATTTACGTTACATAGGGGACCAAAAGTCCCCTATGTGATATAATTTTGTTGTGACAGGTTCTCTTTGGTAAGACAGCGGGACTCAATTAGACCCCTGATATCACACCTATCAGATCATGTTCCATTAGCTTGTTACTTGGCCGCAGTGGCTGGGGAAAGTTACAGCTGAACCCAGAAGTAATGTATTGTTCTTAGTATGTGGGGGAGATCAGCGAACACACGTTCACTGGTCTCACTCACATCTACCTGGTGATACCCACCATGAGGATCATGGGCCCATGGGTGGGATAGTGGCGTCTGGTACACATGGTGGGTTTGGGGTCGTGCTAATGAACTGGGGGTGTATGGGCAGTCGGCTTGTCAGATTTGCATGTGCTTTGTGTGTAACCCCCCCCCCCCATCCACGCTGCTGCCAATATAGGATGTCAATGGCAGAGAAAGGCTCAAAGGGATAAAACATTGGGGGGTGTGTGAATGCATTGCAGAGATGTACAGCATAGGTTTTCTTTTTCCTTGACATATGCTTTAAGTCTGCTCTGATATTAGGTGAGAGGTTTGCGTTTAGAGAGAGACTGCATGCAAGCTGTGCTGGAACAGCCTGCAGGTGTAAGCAGACCCAAAAAAACATCTAAGAAGCCGGGAAGCCGAATGTTTTGTTGTGTTCTGTATTGTGCTGACACAGACCCCCTGAAAGGGAAAATCTTTTGCTTTGTATTTCACATAACGGTGAGGAACAAACATGGGCAAGAAGCCCTCAAACACAACTTTGACGTCTGGACCACCCCTCTGCAAGCTCTACGTTTGAAACAGACCCCCTACTGCGTATAATAAAGAACATCTGGCGAGCTCTCTTTTCAGATTTTTTTTTTTTTTTTTAAGCTGTTGTAAAGCCAGAAGAAACAAAATCTTGTATTTTTCTTTAGTCCTAGACATTTACAACTAGCTCCGGGCCTTCACCTCACTGTCTTGCCTGGGCAGCCCACCGCATTTCGTACCCTTTAGATCTCTACACGTGATTGTGCTCTAACTTATCTCACACTTGGACACAAAGTCAAGTGGTGATCCCTTCAAAATATGTCCACAATTTAATTTGGGCCTGGACCCAATCACCTAAGTACCAGCCTGTACTACCCTTCATTATCAGGTCAATTTTCAGAGCTGTGACAGTTTGACTGACAGTTACGCCAGCATGTAACAAAGTACCCAAGTGATTATTATTATTATTTTTTTTTTTTTGGGTGGTATTTATTAATCAGTTTTTTTTTTTTTTTTTAAACGACATAAAGGAAAAAAAGACCAAACATTTTTAAAGAAGGCATTAACGGGCATACTGGTCACCCTACTGTGCTTTATCCAGTACTGGGTAAATAACTGTCCACCGTTTCGCGATTTTAGACATGCAAAAGGTATTTATTCACAAGCTCACCCGTCCATGCCTGGCGGGGAAAAAAAGACAGTCTGCCCTGGGCATCAGGCCATTTGCTATCTTCCCAGAACACCTTCTGGGCACACTTCCCTAGGGATTGGCCAGGGCATAGTAAATATTCAGGCTGGTCATTTGAATTTCCTGCCTTAAGCTCTGGAAGATTCTCACAGGGGAAAAATAAACAAACTTTCAGCCTGTGAAACCATGAGCAGTCCAAAGCAACCTATCACTGCTACCTAACATCCTATACTAGTGTATCACCCTTTCCATAGCTTCCAACTGATTTTGAGGGACTGTCCCTGATTTGGAGCAATGTCCCTCTGTCAGGGGCGGACTGACCATTCAGGCACTCGGGCACTGCCCGAGGGCCCCATGCCACTAAGGAGCACCATCAGGGTTGCCAGCCTCAATAAAACCAGGGACAGTATGTAAAAATCTGTGTTTTAAAAAAAATCAATTTCCTGGGGGCCCCATAATTTCCAATTGCCCCGGGGCCCCATGAGTTGTCAGTCCGCCCCTGCCCTCTGTCCCTCATTCCTCCTCATCTGTCCCTCATTTTGGTCTGATCTATATAGTTGTATATGAAATGCACTTTTTATCTATCAAAAAGTGTTTCCCAGCGCTAAACCTTTCATCCAAATTCTAAATTGTTGCATTTGTAAATTTTAAAGGCCAATATAAAGGAATAGTAGTGGTAAAAAAAAATCCCTTGTGGATTTAATTAACCTTTTTGTTTGGTTAATTCTCCTTTAAGGGGGCGTGGCGGGGGGGGCGTGTCCTATACCTACACACGTTTGCCAGTAGATGACCCTCATTGGAAGGTATGGTTTAGTGTGCTACTAGATCAGTGCAGGCAAATTTACTGGTTCATGGTAAAATGAGTCATCAATCTGGGCAATGCCAGGACAAAGTTTAGAGCCCAGGGCAAACATATCAAACTGCAACCCCCCCCCCCCCCCCCCAAGATGTATGAGCATTTTTTATGTGTCAGTAAAAATTCCCCTCTAGAAAAAAAATTTGCTCTAAACTGCATGCTCACCCTCTAAGCCAGTGATTCTCAACCAGGGTTCCGTGGAACTCTAGGGTTCCTCCAGAGGTTGCTAGAGGTTCCTTCGGCATTGGGCAATTTCTGCCTCTCGGATAAGTTCCCACTGATTCCATTGATCTTTTTAACTATCTGTAAGGACGTAATTCTTCCCAATGACCACAAGTGTAAGGACCATTCTTCCCACTGACCATCACACTAATGTATCATGAGTTGTAGATTTCTAATTTTTAGCGGGGGTTCCCCGAGACCGGAGAACTATTTCAAGGGTTCCTCTGTGTTGAAAAGGTTGAGAAAGACTGGTCTAAGCAAAAAACTTCTCCCTCCTTCCAGCACTAATCTTTGCCCCCCCTCCCCTAAACCACCTCCCCCTCACAAATGTCCCCCCAAAAAATCACCCCCCCAGCACAAATCCTCTACCCCTAAAATTTCCCCTGTAAGTACACATCACCCCCCACTTCAAATCCCCCTCTCCCAGCACAAATGCCCCCTCCATCCCCCCTTATAACTCAAATCTTCTTCCCCTCATCCCCCCTCCCAACGCATATCCCCCTAAATCACCACTCTAAACACCCCCCCTCCCAAATGTTCCTTCCTAGAATAATATTTACCCCCCAAATTCCCCCTTCTAACACAAATCCCCTCCTGGCTCCTACTCCTGCCTGGCTGTGCGGGAGTAGGAGAGACGGTTACCAGCAGCTCCTGCGGGGTTAGTGCTACACAGGAGGGTGCTACATGTAAATTCCCAGTATACTATGCAACTGCCGAGACTGCTTCGGGAATGCAGGGCAGCAAAAATAATGCCACGTACACACGACCGGACTTTTCAACGGACTTGGTCTGGCGGACAATCCGACGGACTTTGCAGCTGAGGTCCACTGGACTTTCAAACTAACGGACTTGGCCACACACGATCACTCCAATAGTCCGACGGATTTGAACGTGATGGCGTAGAATAATTAAGTTCATAGCCAGTAGCCAATAGCTGCCCTAGGGACGGTTTTAGTCCGTCCGACTAGCACACAGATGGTCGGATTTTTAGACCGGACTCGAGGCCGTCGGAAAGATTTGAAGCAAGTTTTATTTCTAGGTCTGCCGGACTTTTGGGAAGAAAAATTCCACTGGAGCCCACACACGATCGAATTGTCCGATGGATTCCAGTCTGGACGCTGGACCAAGTCCGTTGAAAAGTCAGGTCGTGTGTACGCGGCATAAGAGTCCAGGATGGACAGCTCTGGTAGCCAGGACAGTAACCTTGAACCTTTCATTATACATGACATCTTCCCCCGGGCCTTCCTTCCAGGTTTGTGGCCTCTAGCTACATGAGTGGCCGGGAGCGTGGTGATGTCTCTTCCGCGCATGCGAGCAGGAGCTACCTCTTCCGGCACGGGCTCTGAAGGTCCGGCACTGTAAACAGGACCTTCAAAGCGCATGTGCCGGTGATGTAATCAGCAGTGTACACTCTAAATATCTCCTAAATAGAGGAAGTTTAGGAGATATTCACAGTACCTACAGGTAAGCCTTATTATAGGCTTACCTGTAGACAGCGGCAGCCAGTCCATAAGGGGCGCAGGGGCGCCTCGCCCCCTAATCTCAATGCGCCACCCCCTAATCTCCATTTTTTTTAAGCACATGATTAGAGCCTGAGGCTTCAAAAAGCTTAGGCTCGGGGCACAGAGCACCCACTAGTGACATTAGCGAATCAATATTCGCTATTGTCTTCTGACTTCTCCTCCAGGCCAATCAGGACAGGAGGCGGATCTTAAGACCAGATTAGCCGGGAGGAGAAGCTGGGGAAGCCGGGAGGAGAAGGAGGGATTTGGGGGAGGGATTTGTTTGCCTCTCCTCCCCAAAAAAAATGGAGCACCAGCCGCCACTGCCTGTAGGTACAAGTGGTGTAACAGAGTTTACTACCACTTTAAAAGGACACAGTGGAGCTGTCTTCTGAGGCTGGAGACACTTTGGGCTAGACATGTGTATGACGAAAAAAATTTGTTTCGTTTTGTTTTGATCCATTCATCTAGTTATTTTATTTAGTTAAATTCGGTTGATTCGTCCGATTCATTTTTGGAATTTGTTTTCGGAATTTTCTCATTTTCTTTGGAAATTACAGATTTTTTCAATTCGAAGCGATCAAATCGATACATTTTCGCATCGGTTGAAACAAAAAAAAAATTGTTTTCGATTCGAATGTAGGAAAGTGAACAAACAAAAGAAAAATCTTCATCAACTGATTGCAATGGGGGTTATTTACTAAAGGAAAATCCACTTTTCACTGCAAGTGTACTTCGAATTAAAGTCGCTGTAGATCCGAGGGGGACATGCAAGGAAAATAAAAAAACAGCATTTTAGCTTACACATGATTGGATGATAAAATCAGCAGAGCTTCCCCTCACTTCAGATCTACCCCTTAGATTAAGGCCGCGTACACACGGGCGGACTGTTCGCCCAACTTTGTCCGCTGAACAGTGTTTGGGCGGACAGTCCGCTCGTGTGTGGGCTTTCAGCGGACAGTTTCAGCGGACAGTTGGACGGACAAGGTTTTTCGGAATTTCCGAAAAACTGTCCGCTGAAACCTTGTTTGAGCGAACAGTCCGCTCGTGTGTAGGCTTGTTCGTCAAACAAAGTTGCGCGCATGCTCAGAAAGGATTTTCACGCCGAAAGCTATAATGCAGTGTATAGGACGTCGTATTTTTCGTCCCGTCGTACGTGCCGTTCACGTCATCGCGCACGGTTTCAGCAAACTGTTCGTCCGTCGTGTGTGGCCATGTCCGTCCATGCTAAGTTTGAGCGGACTGTTTGCCGAAACTGTTGGACGGACAAAGTTGGGCGAACAGTCCGCGCGTGTGTACGCGGCCTTAGAGCGACTGCACTTTCAAGTGCACTTGCAGTGCAAAGTGGATTTGCCTTTTGTAAATAACCCCTCATGATTCTTTAAATCACCTTTGGCTTTACAAAAACAGCATTATTTCGAAATGGTACTCTAATAACACAGTCTTTGATTTCGGCAATATGTGTATTAAGAATTCGACTAGAGTTCAATGTAAAATTCGATTCAAATTTCAGTCCGAATTTCCGAAATTCCGGCGAATTACGTTACGTTATTCGGTAAAATTTGTTTATATTGTAATTCAGGTATTTGGATATATCCGAATAACTAAAAATCGGTCCCAATATTAATTCGGAACGAAACGAAACGCACATGTCTACTTGGGGCACAGCCCCAACGCAGCAATGGGAAGCTTCTGCAAAAGTGTCACCAGTACCCTGAATGAGGCACGGTTGCCCTATTAGTATTATTATTACTGGAATGTATATAACACTGAGAATTTACCCAGTGATTTACCTATTGTGCATCCACATCAGTCCCTGCCCACAAGGAGCTCACAATCTAAGACACTAACAGGGTTATTTACGAAAGGCAAATCCACTTTGCACTGAAAGTGCACTTGGAAGTGCAGTCGCTCTAAATCTAAGGGGTAGATCTGAAATGAGGGGAAGCTCTCCTGATTTTATCATCCAATCATGTGCAAGCTAAAATGCTGTTTTTTATTTTCCTTGCATGTCCCCCTCGGATCTACAGCGACTTTACTTCCAAGTGCACTTGCAGTGCAAAGTGGATTTTCCTTTAGTAAATAACCCCCTAAGGTTGCTATCACACATGCATACATTCACATATTAGGGCCAGTTTAGAAAAAAAAGTCAATCAATCAGATTGATTGGATACTTTGTTAAAGGGGTTGTAAAGGTTTGTTTTTTATTTTCTAAATAGGTTCCTTTAACCAGTTCCCAACCAGCGCACGCCGATGTACGTCGGCAGAATGTCACGGGCAGGCATATTGGCGTACAGGTACATCCAATCTTTAGTGCCGCCCTGCCATCGGGACCCCCGTGAGTCCGGTCGCGGGTCCCACGGACTCGATGGCCGCGGGCATAACCGCGATCCTCTCACGGGGCAGCTGAACGAGGAAATGCTGTTGTAAACAAATAGAACTAGTTCCCCCACAAGCGGGGTTTTTAGGCAGCAAGAGACAGTAATAGAAGCCAATAGAAGTAGTATAAAAGGTATTTTAATAATGATAATTGGTAAAAACAAACATGAGCTTCACCTGAACACTTGGATAACAGACAAAATCATGTATATAAAGTACATATAATGTCACATGGAAGTAAAATAACAGACACAACTATGTTACACTGTATGAGTAGATAACAGTGAGAGCATAAATCTAACGCGTTTTGACCCCAGAGGGGGTCTTCTTCAGAGATGGTGGTCTGTTAAAAGAAAAACAAGATTACACTGAATAAATAAATCCGGTGTTATACATATTAGGGATACCCAATATCAATTTAAAAATGGTTTACCCAATAATGTACTTCCAGGTAGGTAAGATGGATTGTAGTGCTTCAGAAGGAAGGTTCTCCCATAAGGCAATATCTCAATTTCCTTTACACATCTTGAGTGGTGCTTGGTCCGTATGTATTGCCAAGATGCCAGACGGAAGAAGAGGCAGTGTCATACACCCACTGACGTGACTCACGGGAGGTCACACTATTGCCTTGCCCCCCAGAGGAGGAAACTCCGGGGGGGTAGGTGCGAGTAAGGGTACACCGAAGATATGGCGGGTCACACTTTAATATGTATAACACCGGATTTATTTATTCAGTGTAATCTTGTTTTTCTTTTAACAGACCACCATCTCTGAAGAAGACCCCCTCTGGGGTCGAAACGCGTTAGCTTTATGCTCTCACTGTTATCTACTCATACAGTGTAACATAGTTGTGTCTGTTATTTTACTTCCATGTGACATTATATGTACTTTATATACATGATTTTGTCTGTTATCCAAGTGTTCAGGTGAAGCTCATGTTTGTTTTTACCAATTATCATTATTAAAATACCTTTTATACTACTTCTATTGGCTTCTATTACTGTCTCTTGCTGCCTAAAAACCCCGCTTGTGGGGGAACTAGTTCTATTTGTATCTACTTGGGGTGAGCAGCACCCTCCTAGCTTCTTATAGCACTGTGTTCTTATTTGATTGTTATGCTGTTGTAAACAGCATCTCCCCGTTCTGCCTAGCAACAAGTGACGCTGATCTCTGCTCCATGTGATTGGAGCAGAGATCAGTGTTCACTAAATTAAAGCCCAGCCCCCCACAGTTAGTAACACACCCCTAGGAACGCTTAACCCCTACACTGCCACCCGCTGGTTAACCCCTTCACTGCCAGTGTCATTTACACAGGAATCAGTGCATTTATATAGCAGTGATTGCTGTATAAATGACAATGGTCCCAAAAATGTGTCAAAATTGTCCGATGTGTCCGCCATAATGTCGCAGTCACAATAAAAATCGCTGATCGCCGCCATTAATAGTAAAAAAAAAATTAATAAAAATGCCATAAAACTACCCCCTATTTTGTAAACGCTATAACTTTTGCGCAAACCAATCAATAATCGCTTATTGCTTATGTAGAAGAATACGTATCGGCCTAAACTGAGGGAAAAAAATGTTTTTTTTATATATGTTTGGGGGATATTCATTATAACAATAAGTAAAAAATAATGCATTTTTTTCAAAATTGTCGCTCTATTTTTGTTTATAGCGCAAAAAATAAAAACCGCAGGGGTGATCAAATACCACCAAAAGAAAGCTCTATTTGTGGAAAAAAAGGACATCAATTTTGTTTGGGAGCCACGTCGCATGACCGTGCAATTGTCAGTTAAAGCGACGCAGTGCCGAATCGCAAAAAGTGGTCTGGTCTTTGACCAGCAAAATGGTCGGGGGCTGAAGTGGTTAAGCTAGTGCATTGTTAGTTCACTTACCCTTTCCTTCGATTTCCCTTCTAAATTGTTTTTTCTTTGTTTTCTTTGTCTGAATTTCTCACTTCCTGTTCCTCCTCAGTAAGCTGTTCTGGATGACTAAACACCGCTCGGATGATGGTGTGAAGTTTACTGAGGAGAAACAGGAAGTGAGAAATTCAGACAAAGAAAAAAAACATTTAGAAAGGAAATCTAAGGAAAAGGTAAGTGAACCAACAATGCACGAGCTTAAAGGAACCTATTTAAAAAATAAAAAAGGAAGCTTTACAACCCCTTTAATGTTATATATTTTTTCCCACGGTTCTGTATAACTTAAAGAGGAAGTAAACCCTGATGAGTTTACTTCCTCTTTTTTTCCCTGCAAAGGTAAAGCATAATGGACTACTATGCATCGCATAGTAGTCCATTATGTGTCACTTACCTGACACAGGAGCCAGCGAAGTCGCCGCTGTCCCCTGTAGTCCGCCGCATCCATCTTGCTGGTGGCGTCTCGCAGCTCCGCCGCTGTCATTCGGTGAAGCCGCGATGACGTCACTCCCGCGCATGCGCATGGGAGTCGACAAATGCGGCAGCTCCATTTTTGGAACTGCCGCGCTCAGTGCGCCTGCGCGCCGCTGTCTACGGCGCATGCGCCGTAGACAGCGGTGCCCGTTTTCGGGCAAATATCTCCTAAACCATATAGGTTTAGGAGATATTGCTTGGACCTACAGGTAAGCCTTAATCTAGGCTTACCTGTAGGTCAAAGTGGTTTGTAAGGGTTTACAACCACTTTAAGCCCATAGGGGTTGATTTAATAAAGGCAAAGAGACTGTGCACTTTACCAAGTTGCAGTTGCCCTATGCAAGTGCAGTTGCCCCAGAGCTTAGTAAATGAGCAGCTCTGCTGACGTCCATCATCCAATCACGTGCAAGCAAAAAACGCTGTTTATTTCTTTTCCTTGCATGTGATTGGGTATTCTTTGCAAAGTGACCCTTTACCTCATTTACTAAGCTTTGGAGCAACTGCACTTTGTAAAGTGCAACAGTCTATTTGCCTTTAGTAAATCAACCTTATAGTGCCCAGTGTTCACCTTTTTATTAGGCAGAACAATTAAGGTAATTCTGATTGGTGGCCTTGCTTGCTTTGTGCTCTGTGTGTAACCTGAAAGGAAATGGAGAAATATCATCCTTCAAATTTTAAGCGCTTGTTGATTATAACTTGTTGTGACTAGTATGATATCAGAGGAACATCGGAAAGCTTGGAACGGTGTGCGCTTTTCTCTGGGTGTAGCCCTGTGTCCTGGATATGCAGGTAAATAGACATTTTCTTACTCATAGTTGGATGTGTGGGTAAACAGTCTGCATGGATTTTACTCTTCATCAACAAATTCATTAAAGTGACAGTAAACCCTGTTTCCAAAAAACAAAAAAAAACAAATTGAATAGTATGTCTTAAAGAATATGTTACCCCAACATTTTATATTCCTGATATGTGCCTGCTGTACCATGTACTTGTGTTAAAAAAAACTATCCTGTTCTCTTTGCATTGCTTCCTTTGTGTGAAATCCCTGGTGTTCCTGCCAGTCCCCCTGCTTCTCTATTTCAAACTGACCATGCTAGGCATGAGAGCACATCCATTCTAGGTTATATCCTTTGTGGATATTGAAGAATATATTTGCATGAAAGTTTTTGCGCCTCCAAAAATGAATTCAATTATTTTTTTTTTTTTAATCGTAACTAGCTAACTGAGCAATTAAACGAGCTAAGCTAAATAGTATATTGAAAAACCAGGAAATAAAGCAGTATATATATATATATATATATATATATATATATATATATATATATATATATTATTTATCCTTTTATTTGCCAGAAAATTACTTAGAACCCCCAAACATTATATATATATATATATATATATATATATATATATATATATATACACACACACATTTTTTAGCAGAGGCCCTAGAGAATAAAATGGTAGGTGTTGCAATTTTTTTTTATGACGCACAGTACTTGCACAGCGGTTTTTCAAACACAATTTTATTGGGAAAAAAAAACACTTTCATGAATTTAAAAACAAACAAAACACCTAGGTTAGCCCATTTTTTTTGTATAATGTGAAAGATGATGTTACGCAGAGTAAATAGATGCCTAACATGTCACGCTTTAATATTGCGTCTGATCATGGAATGGCGGCAAATTACAGTGCTTAAAACTCTCCATAGGCTGATGTTTTAAACGCCTTTACGGGTTACCAGTTTAGCGTTGCACAGGAGGTCTGGTGCTAGGATTATTGCTCTGATGTTCGTGAAAATACCTCACATGCGTGCGAACACTGTTTACATTTGCGTGCGAGAGTAACGTATGTGTTCGCATTTGCGCATAAGCATGGTGGGACCCCTGTCCCACTGTGCTTATGCACAAATGGGAATGCATACGTTACTTCCGCACGCATATGTAAACAGTGATCGCACCAAGCATGTGAGGTCAAATGTTTTTTTATTATTTATTTAATAGAAACTTCTTTTTTTACTTTTTTTTATTAACTTTATTGCTATCAGAAGGGATGAACAACATCCCTTGTGACAGCATGGGCCGTGACAGGTCCTCTTTATGGAGAGATCGGAGGTCTATTAGACCCCCAATCTCTCCTCTAGCCTCAAGTGCAGCCAATCAGACACAGATCGGTCTGATCGATTGCTTTCCTTGCCGCTGGTGGGCAGGTAAACAAAGGGGCGGGACAGGAAGTGACCACATTGTGAGGCAGAACCAGAAGTGACCACAACTCGCCGCTCCCGGGTCACAAAGAGATAGGAATGACGTCAGTTCCTCTCTCTCTCTGTTCAGGGCAGCCATCACCACTGACTGCATCGCTCCCAAGCACCGCAATGGGACAGTAGACCTCGGGATAGGCGGCAGTGGGAGGGATTGGTCCCTCCTTCCGCCACCCGCAGAAGTGATTGAGTTTGAATCACTTCTGCCTGTTAGGGAATTGCCGGCTAAAAAAGACATACCGGAATGATGTAGGCAGACATCCCAACCTGGAAAAACAAATTTCAGGGAGGTTTCAAACTCATTTCAGGGAGGTGTCGCCCCCCCCCCCCGAAAAAAAATAAATAAATAAATAAAATGAAGCCTTACCAGTGCCAATTAAAAGCAGCCCGATAAGTGCCAATTAAATTCAGCTATACCAGTGCCCATGAAATGCAGCCTTACCAATGCCCAATGAAATGCAGCCAGATCACACAGCTGCTGGGGCTGGGCTAACAGTCCTGGGGTCTGGCTGCTGGAGCTGGGCTGCTGGAGCTGGGCTGCTGGTCCTGGGGTCTGGCTGCTGGGGCCAAGTATCTGGCTGCTGGAGCTGGGCTGCTGGGGCCAAGGGTCTGGCTGCTGGAGCTGGGCTGCTGGGGCCAAGGGTCTGGCTGCTGGAGCTGGGCTGCTGGTCCTGGGGTCTGGCTGCTGGGGTGGTCTGGCTGCTGGGGCCAAGGGTCTGGCTGCTGGGACCAAGGGTCTGG
The DNA here is from genome assembly GCF_037356315.1 of Lithobates pipiens. Lineage (NCBI taxonomy): Eukaryota > Metazoa > Chordata > Amphibia > Anura > Ranidae > Lithobates > Lithobates pipiens. The sequence continues at coordinate 35,907,896 of NW_027507785.1, forward strand.
CTGCTGGAGCTGGGGTCCAGCTGCTGGGGCCAGGAGTCTGGCTGCTGGGGCCAAGGGTCTGGCTGCTGGGGCCAAGGGTCGGGCTGCTAGGGCCAAGGGTCTGGCTGCTGGGGCCAAGGGTCTGGCTGCTGGGACCAAGGGTCTGGCTGCTGGGGCCAAGGGTCTGGCTGCTGGAACCAAGGGCCTGGTAGCTGGGACCAAGGGTTTGGCTGCTGGTGCTGGGCTGCTAGTCCTGGAGTCTGGTTGCTGGGGCCAGGGGTCTGGCTGCTGGAGTCTGGGGTCTGGCTGCTAGGCCCTTGCTGCTGGGGCCTGGTTCTGGGGCCAAGGGTCTGGCTGCTGAGACCAAGGGTCTGGCTGCTGGAGCTGGGCTGCTGGTCCTGGGGTCAAGGGTTTGGCTTCTGATCCTGGGGTTTGGCTGCTGATCCTGGGGTCTGGCTGCTGGTCCTGGGGTCTGGCTGCTGGTCCTGGGGTCTGGCTGCTGGTCCTGGGGTCTGGCTGCTGGTCCTGGGGTCTGGCTGCTGGTCCTGGGGTCTGGCTGCTGGTCCTGGGGCCTGGCTGCTGGTCCTGGGGTCAGGCTGCTGGTCATGGGGTCTGGCTGCTGGTCCTGGGGTCAGGCTGCTGGTCATGGGGTCTGGCTGCTGGTCCTGGGGTCTTTCTGCTGGTTCTGGGGTCCGGCTGCTGGTCATGGGGTCTGACTGCAATGGGGCTGGTGAGCCATCCCAGTCAGAGTATTCCCCAGAAGGAAGGGGGTGGGCGGAGGCAGAGAGAAGACTGTGATCTGCAGGCTGTAGCAATTAAAAGAAAAAAAAATTCCCCTGTCAAGCGGACTCTTTCTCCACTTTCGGCTGCTGCTGCACAGTGATCTCCTGTGTGACAAGTACATAACAGTCCCGGTCTGCCCGGCAGACTGATATAGAAGAGACTGGGACTGTCATGTACTTGTGGCACAGGAGATCACTGCACAGCGGCAGCCGAAAGTGGAGAAAGAGTCCGCTTGACAGGGGAATTTTTTTTTCCTTTTAATTGCATAGTTGCCAATGGTCCCGAATTTACCAGGACATTCCCGGGATTAGGACATTTGTCCCGCCCACCCCCGCTGCCAGTGTTTATGTGTGTGTGAAGTGCAGTGGGCGGCGCCACAGTTCAAAGTCTCCGCGCGGCAACGACGGGATGTCGGGGGCCAGTGGTATGTCCATAGTTGCCAACGGTCCCGAATTTCCTGGGACATTCCCGGGATTAGGACATTTGTCCCAAATAAATTTTGTCCCGGGAAATGTCCCGGGAAATTTGTTTTGTCCCAGGAAATTCAAATGTCCCATTTTTTGCCGCCGGCCGCTAGAGGTCATTGTCTCCGCCGGCCTCCATTTTTAAGAAGACCAGGAGCTGGTCTTCAATAGAGAACCTGTGGCGCCACAGTTCAAAGTCTCCGCGCGGCAACGACGGGATGTCAGGTGCCAGTGGTATGTTGGGGGCCAGTCTGTGGATGTCGGGGGCCAGTGGTATGTCGGGGGCCAGTCTGTGTATGTCGGGGGCCAGTCTGTGTATGTTGGGGGCCAGTCTGGATGTCAGAGGGGGCCAGTCTGTGTATGTCGGGGCCAGTTTGTGTATGTCGAGGGCCAGTGGTATGTCGGGGGCCAGTCTGTGGATGTCGGGGGCCAGTCTGTGGATGTCAGAGGGGGCCAGTCTGTCTGGATGTCAGAGGGGGCCAGTCTGTCTGGATGTCAGAGGGGGCCAGTCTGTCTGGATGTCAGAGGGGGCGCAGTCAGAGTCTGGATGTCAGAGGGGGCACAGTCAGAGTCTGGATGTCAGAGGGGGCGCAGTCAGAGTCTGGATGTCAGAGGGGGCGCAGTCAGAGTCTGGATGTCACGGGGGCGCAGTCATAGTCTGGATGTCAGAGGGGCACCAGATGTTAGGAGGACTGATGGGGACACCAGATGTGAGGAAGGCTGCTCTGATGGACACAGATGTGAGGAAGGTACCTCTGATGGACACAGATGTGAGGAAGGTACCTCTGATTGGGCACCTGATGTAAGGAGGGACTCTGCTGGGGGCACCTGATGGCATCTGGTGGCAGGCAACGTGGCTAGTGATGCGCTCATGGCTCCCACTGATTCAGCATTATGGTGAGTTGAATAATTTCATATTACAATTTAATAATAGAAATAATGTGCTTCAATCATCCTGACACCATAACAATCATGGCGCCGGGATGATTGAAGCGCTAACACCAGGTATTTGGAGTATCTTTATCTGCTGATTGTCAAACTCTGGAAAACACATATTGCTATTGTGGTGTCGGATCGGGGGGCTGCTGTCCCTCCATCCCTCCACCCCCCCCTTTCCCTTTCCCTCTCCATCCCGCATTCATCTCAGACACTAACCACACTCCTTTGAGCCACGCCCCATGTAAGCCACGCCCACTATTTTATGTAAACCACGCTCATATTTTGCAGCGGCGCGGTGCGCGCAACGCATTTTCACCTTTTCCTATGCCACACCTATAACTGCATGCCCCGCCCCCTAATTATAATACAACTCCACCTACTGCCAAAAAAGTGTCCCGAATTTTTTTTTTACAATGTTGGCAACTATGTAATTGTTACAGCCTGCAGATCACAGTCTTCTCTCTGCCCACCCCCTCCTTCCCTGCTGAATCGGCCGGACCGACCCCAAAAAAAGTAACCCATGCAGCAGCCATAGCAGGCTGGGGACAGCAGTATGGGCCACCTGTCACTCAGCCACAGACAATGCGGCAGTTGCTCCAAAACTCAGTAAATGAGATAAAGGGGGTTATTTACTAAAGGAAAATCCACTTTGCACCGCAAGAGCACTTGAAAGTGCACTTGGAAGTAAAGTCGCTGTAGATCTAAGGGGGACATGCAAGGAAAAAAAAACAGCATTTTAGCTTGCACATGATTGGATGATAAAATCAGCAGAGCTTCCACTCATTTCAGATCTTCCCCTTAGATTTAGAGCGACTGCACTTCCAAGTGCCCTTTCAGTGCAAAGTGGATTTGCCTTTTGCAAATAACCCCCAAAGATTCACTTTGCAAAGAATACCCAATCACATGCATGGAAAATAAAAGAAAACAGCATTTTTGCTTGCACATGATTGGATGATGGAAGTCAGTAGAGCTTCTGCTCATTTACTAAGCTCTGGAGTAACTGCTCTTGCAGAGTGCAAAGTTTAATTGCCTTTAGTCCCTTTTCACACTGAAGCGCTTTTTAGGCGCTTGTGCACTAAAAATAGCGCCTGAAAACTGTATTTATATTCATTTTAATGGATGCTTTCACACTGGGGCGGTGCGCTGGTGGGGCGGTGCAAAAAGTCCTGCAAGCAGCATCTTTGAGGCATGTTTGGAAAGCTCCTCAAAAACGCCCCTGTCCATTGAAATGAATGGGAAGCGCTTCCAAAGTGCTTCAAAACCACCACAAAATGGCTCTTTTTTTATTTTTCCTAAAAAAAAATTAAAAAAGCAGACCGGATAACACCGCAAAAGTGCAGCAAAAACAGCACTAAAGTGCCGTGAAGGCACCGCAAAATGCCCGACGTTTTATGTGCAGTTTTTGAGCACCTCAGTGTGAAAGGGATCTTAGTAAATAAACTCCATAGTGTGTGACAGTAGTGTCTTCTGCCACCACTGTAGTGTCCTCTGACCCCTCTGACGTAGGATCCACTGATCAGCCCCAACAGTATTGTCCTGTGCCCCCCTCCAAAGTAGTGTCCTCTGCCCCCTTCCCCCCACTGTAGTGCGCACTGCCCCCCATCGCAGTGCCCTCTGCCACCCCCACTGTAGTGTCCTCTGCCCTCTGCCTCCCCTACCCTCAGTAGTGTCCTCTGCCCCCCCATAGCAGTGTGCTCTGCCTCTTCCCCACACAGTAGTGTGCTCTGCCACCCCTCTGTAGTGCTCCCCCCAAAGCAGTGTCCTCTGCCATCCCCACCCCCCACTGCAGTATCCTCTGACCCCTCTGACGTAGGATCCACTGATCAGCCCCAACAGTATTGTCCTGTGCCCCCCTCCAAAGTAGTGTCCTCTGCCCCCTTCCCCCCACTGTAGTGCGCACTGCCCTCCATCGCAGTGCCCTCTGCCACCCCCACTGTAGTGTCCTCTGCCCTCTGCCTCCCCTACCCTCAGTAGTGTCCTCTGCCCCCCCCATAGCAGTGTGCTCTGCCTCTTCCCCACACAGTAGTGTGCTCTGCCACCCCTCTGTAGTGCTCCCCCCATAGCAGTGTCCTCTGCCATCCCCACCCCCCACTGTAGTGTCCTCTGCCTCCCCTCTCCACAGTAGTGTCCTCTGCCTCCCCCATAGCAGTGTACCTCTGCTCCCCCCACCCACCCCTCCAGTAGTGTTCTCTGCCCCTCTATAGCTGTTTCCTCTGTTGCTCCCAAAGAAGTGTTGACAACACCCGGCTGTAGGTAGCTCTCTCCTACCTTACAGCAGCCATATACCACAGAGGAGTGAGAGGCAGCACAGTGCTGGATGGAGGGTGGGACTGGGAGCTGCCTTATTTAACTTTTTCAGGTTAAGAAGACAATAATTGGTTGCTAGGACTGCCTAGCAACCAATCACCTGCTGGTTAACTTGCAAAGTTAACTCTCGGCTCCCGCCCGCCATCCATAACTGTGCAGCCTCTCACTCTGCTCTGCGAAGAAGAGCGGCGCCGGTGGAGACTGGGGGAAGAATCGGCACAGGTCTGATCGTGATCTACTTGATGGCTTCCTACGATTGACAGGTTGCCGACCCCGTGGCTAGCTGGTTGTACACAAGTCAATCTATCTATTGTGTATAACCAACCTGTCAGGTTTTTCCAAAATAATCAGTGCAGTCGGCTATAGCTGGCAACGCTGATCATTGTATTCTGAGGTGGGGAAGGCTCCAAGCCAGCAGAATACAAATCAGCTTTAGTTATATTTTAAAGTAGAAAGAAAGATTAAAACAAGGTTGCTTTCTTGTTGCTCCACATTACACTACATACATTTTAGAATAAATTGCACTCTAAATACCTTTTCTTTTTCAAGTTTTCCCATGAGGTCACATGACTGCAAGGATCTGGCTTCTCTGCGTAATGTGGAGAGCCGACAACGGGGATTAATCACCTAGAGCAGTGATGTCACCTGCCAGTGTTCATTGCTCTAAGCGTTGTTGGGAGGGGGAGAGAGTTCCCTCCTATCAGCCGTAGCAGCTACTCATCTACAGAGAGGAGCTAGAGCTTTGTGGTCACATGACCACAAGGAAACACTTAAAAAGGGTCTTTAGAGTTTTATTTATGTTAAAATGTATGCGGTTTAATGGGGTGCAATGAGGTCACATTTAAAAGTACATTTATTGTTTAGCCTTTACTTCTACTTTAATACCCAACTCAGGGCTCACCAGCCCCCCTTCTTTCTCCTTTCCCCCAGATTGGAGCACCACAGTAGCAAATTTTATACATACAGTACTACCTTTTCCAGGTTTCATTGGCTGGGTCTGAGGACGTTAAAGGTCTTCATTTCCCTTTTCTTTCTCCACAGTGTGGTCTGATCCCAATTGCTGCAAACCCCAGTCCCCTGTATTGACATGGCTCCACTCTCTATAACATATTCCTGTGTGTCCATGCCAGGGGGCGGAGCCTTGACGCCCTAGGCTCACAGGAAGTAGGTTTAGTAATGCTAGCTGTCACCAACCCAGAAGAGGAGTGGTGGCCAGGAGCCAATGGGGGCATGCCAGGGATCGGGGCCATAAAAGCAGCTAGAGCTGCTTTTATTCTTTTGAGGGTTTGTGGAAACACTAATTTAAATGCTTTTTACCCAAATTGAACTTGGGCTTTAACTAATTGAGGGCCATTAACCTCCCTGGCGGTATGATTTTTTTCAAATTGTTTTGCATGGAAATTTGGCATTTTATATTGTAGGCCTGGAATTCTTAGGAATAACTCACTTAAATCTGCCCAAACAAGAGTCTAGTAGACATCCCAGGTATGATAAAGTTTGAAACACAAAATCATAAAATATAATAAATAAAACTATAAATAATAATATAATACATTTTATTCAATAAATCTTAGTCAATAATATAAATCAAAAAAACAGATTTTTTTTTTGTCCAAACAAGGGTGCAATATTACTAGTCATATTGCTTCAGTAAACATCCCGTGTATGATAAATTTTGAAACATGGGACTGCACAAAGTCTGACATCACAATCAGGACAATAGGACCTGGTTTTCTTTCGGATTTTCCATCCACTGTAATCACGCTTTGAGCAACAAACCACGCACATCCTTGTGGGTACTGACTTTTTCTCAGTTGGTGGGATGTGGTCCATGAAGTGACGACCAGTCAGGTGTTCCGGGTTGACAACGCCAGCTGCACGACATCCAGCTCTATTCACAGCCGTTGGTGTTTGGTGGTTCAGAGAGATCAGTTTGGCGACTTTCCAAAGTCAGAATGAACCGCAGGCTTGTCACTCTTTCTTTTTTTAGCATTCCTAAAGCATTGCTCAATAAGATGCCTAAAGATCTTCTTGTAATACTTTTTTTGTTGTTTTCTCAATGCTGGATACAATTTCATTGCCTGGTCGGCACTTTCAACACCTTCGATGATGTTGTTGTAGTCTATCACTACCTGTGGCTTCATGATGTCTTTCCCACCTTTTGTGTGTACCATGACAGCGGAGGTGTTATGGATTGTACTCATTAGGCACACATCTTTTTTGTCATGCCATAGCACTACCATCATTTTGCCTTTCTGCCAGGCAACCATTTCTCCTGTCTTGAGCTTTGTAAGGCCAAAGATTGGCGGCTTGTCACACCAGTTAGCCCTAACGGTTCCATAGGCATCTGTTTTGTTCTGCAGAAGGAACTCATAAAGTTCAGGAGATGTGTACAAGTTGTCTATAGTTACACAATAGCCCTGAATGAGCAATGGCTCAATCATTGAAAGAACGGAAGATGTTGCCATTCCATAATTACTGTATTTTCACAATGTATAGGACAGAATTCCAAATGTAACCAGTGTTCAATTCACATAGCATGAAGGATTTTATGCCAAATTGTGCTCTCTTTGATGCCATGTATTGTATCCAGCTGAGCCTTCCCTTGGCCATTAGACTTTCATCAATGCTGATGTCTCTATCTGGCACATAGCTCTGTTGGAAATTCTGAATAATTTGATAGACCTCCCAAATCTTCTTGAGTTTTGGTGCTGGATGAGAAGTGTCATCAAATTCTTCATTGTTTTCAAAGTGCAAATTCTTACTTATCAGGGAAAATTTTTAATCTGACATGACCGTACCAAAGAATTGAGTGGCTAGTAATTTATTGGTTGTCCAATTCCACTTCTGCTGGGGTTTCCCCACCACTTCCTGAAGAATTATTAGGCCCAGAAATTTCCAAATGTCCTCTTTGGTCACTGGTTCCCACTTTCTGCCCCTTGAAAACCTCCGATGCGTAGCAGCTTGTTTCTCCTGGTACTGGTTTGTCTCTGTAACTATTTTTTAAATAACCTCATCGGTCAAAAATAGTTGGAGGTATGCCAAGGGGTTGTCATCGTCAACATCCCCTTTGATACCAGGTGCTCCAGTAAATGGGAATCTTGGGGGCGCTGCGTGATCCGTACCCCAGTCGATAGAGCACCAAGTCTGCACATCACTGAGCTCAGTTGCAGGATCGTCGCTGAAATCACTTTCTGTGTCTGATGACGAATTTCCCCACGAATCGCTATCACTCAATTCTGCAAGTGATTCTGTATCGCTATTTTCCAGCAGGTCATAAACCGCTTTTGACGTGGAGGCACGCTTTTTTGATGCCATCGTTGTTCTCCAGTTTCCAGGCAGAAAGAACAGTGACTGGTGAAGGGAAGCGGGAACACACAGAGCATCCGGTGGAAGATCAAGCTGCTGGACACAGCGGGAGTACATTGCGGGATCCCAGGGACAAGGTAAGTCAACTCTTCCAGGATCCAGCGATGCAATCCCGAGTGTGGCTTGGGGTTACCACCACTAATGGTACTGAAATTTCACCCCAAGCCACACTCCAGAATACAGTCAAGAAGGTTAAGTGCACTTGTATGTGCCTTTGCATCATTGTATCTTCTTTTGTGTGTACATATTCATTCACATTATTCTATATATATATATGTAGTGGTACCCTCGTAAGGGCTGCTGAATTAGTTGGTTATAGCAATCCACCAATCACCCTGTTGCCGACCTTCCATTCAAGACATTAAGCAGTCAGTGATTTCATTTTCATTCTCTTTATTGCCAAAATACAATTTGGTTGGAACAAGGGAAGTATATGAGATGCTTATAAAGATTTCACTTTGATGGGTTTCATCCATGGCCTTGGCCTAGTAAATGGATTTCCCTGTAGAATCCTCGCTGCAGACTATTGCTTCTTTTGTTACTTGGCATATCTGACTGAAGATTTACTACGCACTGCTTCCAGTTAAACAAGAAGAATCACTCTGAATAATTCCCCTCTAGACTGATGTGGTTTTCCTGTTACATATCAGAGAGCCAACAGAATTGGAACCAGACGGGATACTTTACGTTTTTGCTTCCCAGGTATTCCTAATAAAGGACCCCCCCGGATAGGGGACATCCTGGAGGCCATATTTTGGGTTTGGATATACCTTGGTGCGGGGTTTATTTTACCCCCCTATACCGCAGGGAGCCAGTGGATACGTAAGTTGCAGTACCCACTTCAGCTTGCACTTCCTGCGGAGGGACGCGCTAATACCTATGGTCGCCAGGATATTGTGGTCTGGCTGCCTGTGTACTAACCAATATTTCTACCTCTCACCGAGGAGTGGCTCAATCATGAGCTATTACCATATTGTATTTTCCTTTACTCTCCACTCCTGATGAAAGTTTTCAAGCAAAACTGGAAACGCGTTGGGTCTTGGGATATCCAATCCCTATGAGAGCATAAGTGTTGTTATATGGTTTATTGTTTTTTCTATTTGTATTGTATTGCATATTTCTACTGTACAGATGCTAGTCGTCTGTCCTTGGTTTTATTACTTTGTGTATTTATAAATATGATATTTTATACTTCTCTTGCATGTGTTGGTGGTCTGTCAAAGTCCCATTTAGGGGGTACTTTTTTGTTCTATCAGAGAGCCAAAGGCCTATACCGCCTATCTTCCATGGCTCCAAGAACTAAACAGCTTCACAGTCTCTGAAAGTTACTGTCCACTTCTGTCCATGCTGTGTTCCCCGGCCACAGAGCATGCTACACTACTCGCTCCTGCTTCTGTTTCTTTTTCACATTACACTGATCTTCTTCTTTGGATCAAAGTCCTGTATTCCCCGGTCACAGAACATCGATCTACTTCCGCCACTTCACTGCTACTTCTTCTACTTGATCTTCCCAAGGCATAAAAGTCTTGTGTTCCCCTGTCACAGAAACTTGATACCTTTTCATGGAGATAAAGTATCTCATAAAAGTGAGTACACCCCTCAAATTTTTGTAAATATTTTATTATATATTTTCATGTGACAACACTGAATGACACTTTGCTGTAAAGTAGTGAGTGTACAGCTTGTTTAACTGTGTAAATTTGCTGTCTCCTCAAAATCACTTAACACACAGCCATAAATGTCTAAACGGCTGACAACAAAAGTGAGTACACCCACTAATTGAAAATGTCCAAATTGGGCCCCAATTAGCTATTCACCCTCCCCGGTATCATGTGACTCGTTAGTGTTACAAGGTCTCAGGTGTGAATGTGGAGCGGGTGTGTTAAATTTGGTGTTATCGCTCTCACTCTCTCATGCTGGTCACTGGAATTTAAAAAAAAGAATTGTTGCTCTACATAAAGATGGCCTAGGCTATAAGAAGATATCCAAGACCCTGAAACTGAGCTGCAGCACGATGGCCAAGACCATACAGCGGTTTAACAGGACAGGTTCCACTCAGAACAGGCCTCGTCATGGTCGACCAAAGAAGTTGAGTGCACGTGCTCAGCATCATATCCAGAGGTTGTCTTTGGGAAATAGAAGTATGAGTGCTGCCAGCATTGCTGCAGAGGTTGAAGGGTTGGTGGGTCAGCCTGTCAGTGCTCAGGCCATACGCCGCACACTGCATCAAATTGGTCTGCATGGCTGTCGTCCCAGAAGGAAGCCTCTTCTAAAGATGATGCACAAGGACGCCTGCAGTTTGCTGAAGACATACATGCATCCGTCTTCTGTCTCCACTGCGGGGATCCCAGCGCTGACATTTCTTATATTAGGAGGGCGGGGCCACCCGTCACCTGACCCCGCCCCCTCTGACGCTGGTGGCGAGGGAAGCCATGGGGTTCCCCAGTGACGTATGAGTCTGATGTAACGCACCTGCTCGGATAAAGGGTCTGGTATGGATTTTTAGGGGGACCCCCACGTCAAATTTTTTTAATTTGATGCGGGGCTCCCTTTAATATCCATACCAGACCTGAAGGGCCTGGTAATTGAATTTAGGGGAACCCCATGCTTTTTTTTTTTTTATCAATTAATGAATTGTCGGCTAATACAGAGAACACTCATTGAGTGTTCTCTTTATTACGGGAGCCGACAATGGAAAGTGATTTTAAAAGACTTTTTTTCCTTGCGAAATGGCACTTTGTGCAGGGACAGTTCTAAGCACGGGAAACATTCGCCCCTTCACAGGCATACTATAGACACCCCCCAGGTACGAAATTTAAAGGAATATTACACTTTTATTGTTTCACTTTAATCATTATTAAAATCACTGCTCCCGAAAAAACAGCTGTTTTTAAAACTTTTTTTTGCATTGATCCAGTGTTTGGGGTAGGACCCAGGTCCCCAAACACTTTTTAGGACAGTAACTTGCATATTAGCCTTTAAAATTAGCACTTTAGATTTCTCCCATAGACTTGTATAGGGTGTTCCGGCTTTTCGAATTTGCCGCGAACAGCCCAAATTGTTCACTGTTCGCTGAACAGGCGAACAGGCAATGTTCGACTCGAACTCGAAGCTCATCCCTACTAAGGACATGGATTACTGGATTAATGTCCTGTGGTTTGATGAGACCAAGACAAACTTATGGTTAAGATGGTGTCAAGCGTGTGTGGCGGCAACCAGGTGAGGAGTATAAAGACAAGTCTGTCTACAGTCAAGCATGGTGGTGGGAGTGTCATGGTCTGGGGCTGCATGAGTGCTGCTGGCACTGGGGAGCTACAGTTCACTGAGGGAACCATGAATGCCAACATGTACTGTGACATACTGAAGCAGAGCATGATCCATTCCCTTTGGAGACTGGGCTGCAGGGCAGTATTCCAACATGATAACAAGCCCAAACACACCTCCAAGACGACCACTGCCTTGCTAAAGAAGCTGAGGGTAAAGGTGATGGACTGGTTAAGCATGTCTCCAGACCTAAACCCTATTGAGCATCTGTGGGACATCCTCAAACGGAAGGTAAAGGAGTGCAAGGTCTCCAACATCCACCAGCTCTGTGATGTCATCATGGAGGAGTGGAAGAGGACTTCAGTGGCAACCTGTGAAGCTCTGGTGAACTCCATGCCCAAGAGGGTTAAGGCAGTGCTGGAAAATAATGGTGGCCACACAAAATATTGACACTTTGGGCCCAATTTGGACATTTTCACTTAGGGGTGTACTCACTTTTGTTGCCAGCGGTTTAGACATTAATAGCTGTGTGTTGAGTTATTTTGAGGGCACAGCAAATTTATACTGTTATACAAGCTGTACACTCACTACTTTACATTGTAGCAAAGTGTCATTTGTTCAGTGTTGTCACATGAAAAGATAGAATAAAATATTTACAAAATTGTGAGGGGTGTACTCACTTTTGTGAGATACTGTGTATTATATATGCATATTCATAAGCACTCATTTTAAACAACCAATCAAAAATGGCAGAGCTTCTTCTCTCTCCAATTGTATGTTTGACATGAACTCAGATACTCTTCCCCTGACCTGAAACTTTAGTATTCAGACCCAATCTGTTGACTGTCTGAACCGTAATTCAGTGACAACAAGACATCTCCCCACAAGTAATAATCAGCAAAAGGAAACAAGATCTGTATGCACCCATCATGCTAATCACTTTACGAGTCGTGTGTTTCAAGAAAATAAATGACTGCTCTCCAATTAAGATACATTCACTGCCGTGGGTGATTATGTACTTGTTATTGCTCATTAGGAGATGGCCTGGGATGTTCTACTTTGTGCGTAATTAACTTGCTTAACATGCAAAATGTCTCCTATTAATTGTTCGCTGGCGGCCCTATCACCCATATCAATCAGGAAAAAGACGCTGAAGTCATAATAGGAATCTATGCGCCTTTACTGTGAAAACACGTTTGAGGTCTTAATAACTGCAGTGAGTTTAAGACAGAAATTCAGCTAAATAATTAGCTTCTTACCACCAAATTATTTGTAATTCTTTTAAGCTATTCTTGAGATCCAGGGGCGACCAAACAGCGAAGGCATTGACCTCACTTTTCTTAGCAATTCACTTAAGCAATACAGTTCAGTTACCAAACTTATACAAACTATAGTACCTTAAGTTTAGGTGGGAAAGCTATCATGTATAGAAGGTGGTGGGGTTGATTTCCTAAAGGCAAATAAGCTGTCTAGATCCAGATCCTGTGACCTCTGTGGTGTCTGGCTGTGGCTCTTCTCATGGTGCCACCTGAGATGCTGGAAAACTCCCTGTCTGATCTCTTATGCCGCGTACACACGACCGGACTTTTCCACGGATTAGGTCCGACGGGGTTCCCGATGGACTTTTGGCGGAGGTCCGACAGACTTTCTGAACGAAACGGACTTGGCCACAGACGACCGGACTAAGTCTGTTCAAAAGTAAGTTCCTTTTGAATGTGATGACGTAAACGGGACTAAACAAGGAAGTTCAATAGCCAGTAGGCAATAGCTGCCCTTGCATCGTATTTGGTCCATCGGATCAGCACACAGACGAACGGTTTTCCCGATTTTTAGTCCGTTGGACTTGAGTCCGTCGGATAGATTTGAAACATGTTTTATTTCTAGGTCCGTCTGACTTTTGGGAAAAAAAAGTCCACTGGAGCCCACACACGATCGAATTGTCCGACGGATTCCGGTCCGCCGGACCAAGTCTGCCAGAAAGTCCAGTCGTATGTACGTGACATTAGAACAATCATGCCTTGTCTCTTGTTTTTGCTGATTTTTGTGCTCTCTTCAGCCAATATCTTGCTCCTTTGCATACCTGCAGCTGTCTGTATCTCCATTAACACTTGTGCCTGAACTTTGGCTTGTTCCTCAACTACTCTTCCACTTGATTCCAATCTGCAACCACTTGTTATTGACCTTTGGCTTGTTCCTCGACTTCGCTCCTGCTTGATTCCTACCTGCTTTATCTGCTACTAGACTCTGGCTTGCTCACCTCCTGGAAGGGCGATCCTGAGGACCACGACCTGGTACTAACATGCAGCAAAACCCATCTCCACCAACAGGAACTTTGGTGAATACGGCTAGTGCTTAAACCCAGCACCTCGGGTGAGCCTGCATCATCCACCAGGGTGACCTGCCTGTACACTTATCCAGCTGGTCAGTGGGAGTCTCTCTACAGCTATAGCTACTGGTCTCCAAGCCTGTACCCTGACCGTGACAGTTCACTTTGCAAGGGAAATTGCACTTTACAAGGGATTTTGCCCCAGAGTTTACTGTGGGGGTCAGCAAGCTGTCAATCGCGCTGTACTGGTTGACTGCAGGGGGGGGGACAGGTGGATCGTGACCACAACATTGCCACTCCCAAGCACTCTCCGGTAACTGCAGAGTGGAGAGCGGGAGGCAGAAGCTGGATGGGGGTGGGGGGGGGTCGGGCTGGAGCTGCTTAGTGATTAGTTGTTAGCCGGTCCTAGCAACCAATCACCAGATTGCTATTATGAACTCTGGTAGCTCCCACTCCTGCCTTCTACACAACACTATGCTGTCTTCTGATCTCCCCTCTGATGAACATACGCTGGCCGGTAAGTGCTACCTACAGAGCGCTGAGTGGATGCGGGGCAGGGGTACACTGTTGGAGGGGGATAGAGGACACTACGGGGGAGCTTGATGTGAAGGGGGTCAGATGACACTGTTTTGAAGGGGTACAGGATACTACTGGGGGGAGAAAGGGGACAGGGCACACTAGGACACATCATTGGGGGGTATAGGACACTATTAGTGGAGGGTGGGGGTGATGTGAAGGGGTCAGAGGACACAGAATTGGCAGGGAACACTGCGATGGGGGAGTACAGAACACTACTGTGGGGGTAAGGGGGTAGAGGACACTATAGCGGGGGGGCGGGTGATGTGAAGAAGGCAGAGGACACTGGGTGGGGGTTACAGAACACTACTGTGGGGGGGAGGGGGGGCAAAAGACACTGCTATGGTAGGCAGATAGGGTTGCAACCTCATCCCTTTAAACCCAAACACGTATTAATTACACAGGTTCTGTGGCTGATTAAGGTGGTAATTAAACTCACTTAGTGCCTTATCTGCATTAAATTAGCCACAGAGCCTGTTTAATATGTGTTTAAAGGCATGAGGTGGCAACCCTAGGGGCAGAGGGCAGTACAGTGGGAGGGTGATTTGAAGGGGACAAAGCACACCACTCCGATGATGTCTTTTTATTGGGCGCTTGATAGTTTTTTTTTTCGTCTTTATTAAAGGGTGCCGCATAGTAGACCCTGGAGGGACGTGGTTGGTGTCAGCAGAGCTTCAACTTAGAAGTCAGCAGAGCTTCAACTTATTTAGTAAGCTCTGGGGCGAATTCCCTTGTAAAGTACAACTTCCCTTGCAAAGTGAACAGTCTATTTGCCTTTAGTAAATCCATCCCAATAGTGATACATTTCTTGCTCTATTACTTCATGTTCTTCATTTGCCTGGGGTAATGGTAATTCTCCATCGTTTGGGCGTCTGGTCACGCAAACCTTGTCAAAGCTAATGCTCTTGCTCTTTACTGGTACATCTTTGGGGAACTAAAACCTTCTTCCTCTGTATAGACCATGTCAGGGTTAGTGATGGAGGAATATGTCGGGTTCGATGCACCAAGGGTTTGGCGCATCTTGTTAAAAAAATTCCGCAAACCTGAACTCAGATCTTTGAGGAAGTGATTCCTGTTACATTTAAGCCATTTTTAGGGCTGGTAGGCAAAATACTATAACAACAAGGCATGGGAAGCTGGGCAATGTTATGTACCAATGCAAAAAAATACCATACAGAAAAGGCCTTTACATTCGAGGGCAACATTGAAAATACACAAATGAAATAACATGCTTGGGGTATGCCAGAACGATGTATGAGTGTTACAGAACAGTATGATTTTCATGGACAGTCTCATTCAAGGCATTCATGGTATCACGTATTTGGATTTTACTATTAGCTTAGCTTACATCAGGCAGCAGCACCCCAATCTGATCCACTTCAGTTTGAAAGAAAGGGATTTTTCAGGTAGCTTAATCAGTGACACATACTTTTTCATCCGGCACTCCTGGCCCCTCCCTCCTGTCGAGTGCCCCCACAGCAAGCAGCTTTCTATGGGGGCACCTGAGCAGGCTCCCTCCTGAGCAACTGCTCTGTGTGTCCATTCAGACACCGAGCCTTGGCTTGGCCCCACCCGCCTTCTTTCCTCATTGGCTCACTGACTTTGAATAAAAATGATATATAAAGTGTAGTGCTAAATAGTGATGTGTGAATCTGTACACATAGTGAATTAGTGACAAAAAATAATGCAAACCCTTGCAATTTCACATTGTAACTGTGAAGTGCACACCAATGGTGCTATATATTAGTACTTGTTAGTATGCATTCTGCAAAAATGAACACTATATATAAAAAGTAAATAAAAATAAAAGAAATGCACTTTAGAAAAATTAATACAAAAAGTCCATATGTGAAAGTGAAGTCCCAAATATAAGGTGAAAATTTCAAAAGAGCAATCCGAGGATAGTTCTCCCATACGGTCACCCAAGTGCCGATACCACCACCTTGACAGATGTAGGCTTACCAGATGTTGTTGACCCGAATGAACATATATTCAAGGGGTCACACGTGCTTATCACTCTGATCTTAGGGAACAAACTCTCAGATTTCCTCATTGGTTCACTGACTTTGATTGACAGCAGCAGGAGCCAATGTGCCTGCTGCTGTCTCAGCCAATGAGGAGGGAGAGTCCCTGGATTGCCGAGGCTCTCGTACACATCGCTGGAGGACTATCAGGCTCAGGTAAGTATTAGGGGGGCTGCTGCGCACAGAAGTTTTTTATCTTCATGCATATAATGCATTGAGGTAAAAAACATTCTGCCTTTAGAATCACTTTAACCCCTTGCCAACCAACGCACGATGATATAAGTTGGCACAATGGCATGGCTGGGCAAATGGGCGCCCCCTTTAAGACGTGGGCTCAGTGGGCGTGCACGGCGCGTACTCTGTGAGCGTGCCTGCGGTTCCCAGCGGACTCGATGTTGGCCGGGGGCCCGCGATCATCACACAGAGTGGCAGAAGGGGGATGCCTATGTAAACAAGGCATTTCCCTGTTCTGCCTAGCAACATGACATGGAGCTACTGCTCCCTGTCATCGAGAGCAGCAATCTATGCCATGTTGTAGTGAAGCCACCCCCCCCCCCACAGTTAAAATCTCTCCCTAGGACACACTTAACCCCTTGATCGCACCCTAGTGTTTAACCCCTTCCCTGCCAGTGTCATTTGCACAGTAATCAGTGCATTTTTATAGCACTGATCGCTGTACAAATGTCACTGGTCCCAAAATAGTGTCAAAAGTGTCCGATATGTCCGCCGTAATGTCGCGGTCATGATAAATAAAAATAAATGATAATAAAAATGACATAAATCTATCCCCAATTAATATACGCTTATTGCGATTTTTTTTACCAAAAATATGTAGAAGAATATATATCGTCTGAAACCGAGAAAGAAATTAACTTTGTTATATATTTTTTGGGGATATTTATTATAGCAAAAATTTAAAAAAATTGCTTTAGTTCTTTTTTTGTTTATAGCGCAAAAAATAAAAACCGCAGAGGTTATCAAATACCAAAATATCAAATACCACCAAAAGAAAGCTCTATTTGTGGGGGGGGGGGGGGGGGGGAAATCGCAAATCCGGCGGACTTAGTCCACCGGGCTAAGTCCACCGGATAGTCTGATCGTGTGTATGTGGCATAACAACCACTTTAACCTACAGGTAAACCTAGATTAAGGCTTACCTGTAGGTGCAAGAAATATCTCCCAAGTGTTCTGGTCAGGAAGGGAGTCCACTGACACCAAAGTTGGGGGGTTATCATTGTACTAACAGACACCAATGTAGGGGTTATTATTGTGTCCATTACCATCAATGTTAGGGGTTATTAGTGTGTACACTGACACCAATGCTGAGGGTTATTATTGCACTCACTGACATCCATTCTAGAGGTTATTATTGTATCCACTGACACTAATGCTTGGGGTTATTATTGCACTCACTGATTCTAATGCTGGGGGTTATTATTACTGCCACTGACATTAAAGTGGTTGTAAACCCCTAATGCCGCGTACACACGATCCGCCCGTGTGTGGGCTCCGGCTGACTTTTTTTCCCCCAAAAGTCTGACGGACTTAGAAAGTAGTTTTGACTCAAAAATTGTCCGCCGGACTTCGAGACCGGCGGACAATCCGGCTGTGTATGTGCTAGTCCGCCGGACTTTTGAAATGAACAGACTTTTCTCCGTGTGTGGGCAAGTCCGTTCATTTTCAAAAGTACGGTGGACTCCCGCCAAAAGTCTGGTTGTGTGTGGGCAGGTCCGCTCGTTTGGAAAGTCCGGCGGACCTCCGCTTCAAAGTCCGGTGGTTTGTCCACCAGGCTAAGTCCACCGGATAGTCTGATCGTGTGTACGCGGCATAACAACCACTTTAACCTACAGGTAAACCTAGATTAAGGCTTACCTGTAGGTGCAAGAAATATCTCCCAAACCTAAAAGGTTTAGGAGATATTTGCAAGAATAGCGGCACTGATGTCTACGGCGCATGCGCCATAGACATCAGGCGCATGCACACTGAGCGTGCCGTTTCTAACGGCGATCATGCCGTTAGTGGCGGCACCAGCGCGCACGCGTGGGAGTGAAGTCATCATTGCTCCGGCCAGTCACAGCGCCGGAGCCACGATACCCGGAAGTCACTCCGGGTATCATGGCGGCGACAGAGGTGGTGACCGAGGACCTTTGCGGGGATTCAATCTCAGGTAAGTAATTTATAATGAGCTAGTATGCAATGCATACTAGCTCATTATGCCTTTGCCTTGCAGGGTGTCTTTTTTTTTTCTTAGGAGGCTTTACTTCCTCTTTAATGCTGGTCATTACTGTATTCCAGCTTCTTCAGATTGTTTTACGTTGAAGTGCATTATAGCCTATTTATTTTGAATAGACTGCCTAACTAGATGGAGTGCATGAAAACGTGCTGCTATTGTGTGTGTCGGGGCCGCACTTGAGGCGCTCTATAATTTTCAAGTTAACCACCACACCCTGCCAACATGCTGGCACCTTGCGGTGGCTGATCGTATTTGTAATATCTTCAAATCAACCCCTAGGTTTCTGGAGAGCCTCCGGGCTCGCTGTACCAAGAATTAAATAATGTTGGCACTAAGCCTACAAAAAAGTAGAGTTGAAGGTTATTACAGGTTCTGGCAATCGACCAGTGGCGGCTGGTGGTATATATATATTTTTTTTTGGGGTACGGCAAACAATGCAACCACAGACACCCTCCCCCCTGGTCGGTTGGTCACCAGCCCTGCACTTCTAGGTCGATGGGCGGCAGCTTCCCCTGTATCTCCTCTTCCTCGGCATTGCGACAACTTCTGCCATGTGTCTCCTCCCTCCTCCTCCTAGGTGGCCAATACGATCGTCAATAGGATCCGCTATTGTCACACAACTGGGTGTGCTCACTGTGCCCTGAGCCCACCCCTTTTTGAAGCCTATTAGAGCCTCTGGCTCTAATCCTGTGCTTAAAAAAAAAAAAAAAATAATTGGAATCCATGCGTTCGGTGGACTGCATGTAGATTAGGGGGCCGGATGCCTGGATAGGGGGGGGCGGCGCAGCTGTGCCTGCATTACGGGACACCGCTTCAGTCAACAGAGGTTGCTGTCCATTCAGCATTACTGATAGCCAGTTTGTAGGAGAAGACAGGTTCACTTCAAGGGTTTAGCAAGGAAAAAGGTCTTCCTCCATGATGAAAGTCATCCGTTTAATTCCTCTACTTCTGTGTCATTGACCACAAGGAAGAACATTGTCCTCCATCGCCATTTTTGGAATGAGATCCTGGCTATGCATGACTTATTCTAGAAGTCTCTTGATGTATGCATGTTATTATTGAAGGTTGTATGATGGCACTCTCTGGGGAAATCATGTTATGTGACCTTGCGGAGTGCTGTCTCTTAATACTAATATTCTCAAATTCAGAAGCGACTTACTTTCCTTTGATCTATTTTTACTGTGCATTCTCCCTGCAGGGTCCATTAATGAAGAGGCCCATCCACTGAGATCGCACTCATTAGATATACTCAACTCTTCCCAAAGAGTTAGAATGTTAAAGAAACTTTGAAAAGATAAAGAAAATCAGTCCCAATAGGCCCTTGCAAAAACCTTGAGCTGGTCATATCACACTCCATAGAATTTTGTGCAAGCGTTTGCTTAACAAATATTCTGAGAAATTGTTAATCAGAACATTCCATCTTGGCATCATTAAGTCAACTAATTTTATTCAAAAGCACTTAAAATGTCACCCAGACCTGCTACTTGAATGGAATCCCAGCCTTATTAACCATTTCCTGGAAGACGGCTACAGCGCGGGCTTACAATGCCGGGAGGGTGTACTTGGACTCAGCTGACCACAGATCGGGGTAAAGGGCCAATGGCAGCGGCCCTTTACCATGTGATCAGCTGTTAGCCAATGACAGCTAATTACAGAATGTAAACACAAGCCGGTTATTAGCTCTTCTCTCTTTGTGCTGACAGCCTGAGGAAAGCAGAAGAAAGCCATTAACCAGCTTCTGTTACAGGGACATCGGTCCCAACAGTGCCCATCAGTGCTTATCAGTGCCAACCACTGCTGCCAATCAGTGCCCATCACTGCTGCCAATCAGTGCCCATCAGTGCCTCATCACCAGTGTCACCTATTAGTGCTGCTTATCAGTGCCATCTACCAGTGCCTATCAGTGCCGCCTATCAGTGCTTTCTATAAGTACCACCTCTCAGTGCCTCTCAGTGCTGCCTATCAGTGCTGCCTATAAGTACCACCTCTCAGTGCCTCAGTGCCGCCTATCAGAGCCCATCAGTGCCACCTATCAGTGCAGCCTCATCAATGCCTCCTCATCAATGCCCACCAGTGCTGCCACATTAGTGCCCATCATTGCTGCCTCATCAGTGCCTATCAATGCCCATCAGTGCAGCCTCATCAGCACACATCAGTGAAGGAGACAAATTACCTGTTTGCAAAATTTTATAACAAACTATATCATTTTTTTTCTCAATTTCCAGTCTTTTTTATTTTTTTTTATATTTTTTTTAGCAAATCATAAAACACCCAGTGGTGATTAACAACTTGACAACTGGGCACTTAAACCCCCCTTGTGACCAGACCAGTTTTCAGCTTTCGGTGCTCTCACACTTTGAGTGACAATTACTCAGTCATGTAATACTGTACCCAAATGCATTTTTGTCCTTTTTTTCATACAAATAGAGCTTTATTTTGGTGGTATTTGATCACCACTGTGTTTCTTATTTTTTGCAATATAAACAAAAACATCCCGAAAAGTAAAAAAAAAAAAAGAACGTTAATATTTTATATTTTCTGCTATAAAATATATCCAATAACAAAATTTAAAAAAATCTAATTTGTTCAGAAATGTATTCCAAAATGTATTCTGCTACACGTTTTTTATGAAAATAAAATCCCAAAGTGTTTATTGATTGGTTTGAGTGAAAGTTATATTGTTTACAAACTATGGCACATATACCGGAAATTTTATTTTTTACACTACTAATGGTAGCGATCAGAAACTTATAATGGGACTGTGATAGTGCGGCGGTCAATCTGACACTAACTGCTATCACCAGCGACACTAATGCCCTGTACACATGCTCGCACATTCCGTCAACAAAATCCATTTGATTTTTTCCGACGGATTTTGTCCTAAACATGTTTTGTATACACACGGTCGGACAAAGTTGTCGGAAAATCCGATCGTTCAGAACGTGATGACGTTCATTCATTACGACAGGACTACGTTGAGGCTACTAGCCAATAGCTTTGGTCTTGTAATTTGATCTGAGCATGCGTGGCACTTTGTCCGATTGAAATTCTCTACAAACGATCGGAAAAAGTCAGATCAGATTTTTTTGTCGGAAAATTTGAGATCCTGCTCTTAAATTTTTTCCGTCGGAATTTCAGACGGAAAAAGTCCGATAGAGCCCACACACGATCAGATTTTCCGACAATATAATCCGACCGGACCTTTTCCGTCGGAATTTCCAACCGTGTGTACAAGGGATTATACAGTGATCAGTGTACTAATGCTTTCACTGTATTATACACTGCACTAAATACTATACACTGTCACTGTATTAATGACACTGGCTAGGAAGGGGTTAACATGTAGGGTGATCAAGGGGTTAAAAGTGTGCCTAACAATGTGTAATGTGAGTAAAGTGTGCTGCTTTTTATCAAAATTTGAGTATTGTAATGTAATTGATGACAGTCAGTACAGACAGAGAGCCCAGGTAGTGATCAACTCACAAGATTTCCAGCAAGATCAATAGGAAATGTATTAAAATTATCAAACAGAAAAACAAAATTAATTGTATAATTTAAAGTGGAATAAAAAAAAATAAAAAAACACTGACAGGTAGGATTTTTATGATAGAAGAAACCTTTTAGGCCACCATAATTGCTTCTCCCTGCCTGTCAGCGCTAATGTACACTGAGCTGTGCATGTGCAGCTCAACTCAGCTCAGTGTAGATTTACGGGACTGCTCTGTGCCTTAATGAAAAAACTACCATGGCCATGCACAGGAGTGATGTCGTCATGGCCCGGCCAATCAAGTGGCTGTATAGGCCAAAATTGGAAAGAAGACCGGAGATGATGGAAGCCCCCATGACAGCTGAGATCACTGACACTGCAGCCCTGGAGGAGAAAGCTTAGCGGGTGAGTCTGCCATTAAAGCAGAGCTCCACCCAAAAGCTTTTTTGCACCCTCCACTGACACATTTCAGTGACAATTGTGTGGTCAACAACGCTATACCCATATAACGTTTTTATCATGTTCTTTTACACAAATAGAGCTTTCTTTTAGTGGTATTTAATCACTGCTGTTTTTTTTTTCTAAACAGACAAAAAAACTAAAAATGTTCTAAGTTTTGTTATAAAATTTTGCAAACAGGTAATTTTTCTCCTTCACTGATGGGCACTGATAGGCTGCACTGATGCGTACTGATGAGGCAGCAATGAAGGGAATTGATAGGTGGCACTGATGATCGAGCACTGGTGGGCACTGATGAGGCTGCACTGATAGGCAGCACTGATGAGGCGGCACTGGTGGGCACTGATGAGGCTGCACTGATAGGCGGCACTGATGGGCACTGATAGGCGGCACTGATGGGCACTGATAGATGGCACTGATAAAGTGGCACTGGTGGGCACTGATGAGGCTGCACTGATAGGTGGCACCTATGGGCACTGATAGGCAGCACTGAAGGGCACTGAGAGGTGGCACTGATAGGCAGCACTGATAGGTGGCACTGATAGGTAGCACTGACATGTGACAATGATGAGGAGGTACTGATTGGCAGCACTGGTGGGCACTGATTGGTAGCACTGGTGGGAACTGGACTAATAATCAGTGCCAATGCTCCTTTAACAGAAGCCGGTTATTGGTTTTCTTCTTAGAAAAGCCTATAACCGGCATGTGTTTACAGCTTGTGGATACAGCTGATCACGTAGTAAAGGGCCACTGTGATTGGCCTTTTACCTCAATCACTGGATGTACGGGCAGCGTGCTCTTGGGAGGACGTCCATGGATGCCCTCCCGGCAAGCTGAGCCCGTGCTGTAGCCTGTAGCCTGTAGCTGTCTTTCGGCTATAGCTCGGGCAGGAAGTAGTTAAACATCCAGAGCTGTCCCTATAAATTGCCTTTGCTGGCTTTGTATGAGCTTAAATAAAATACCTTTAGAAGATAATGAGTAGGGAGAGGTCAAATTCAGGTCAGTAAAAGTGATTTAGAAAATGAAAAAGCCTAAGTATTCCACTCAATGCCCGCTACAGTAGTTTACAGCACATTTATGAGAACACGGTATGGAGACAGGATACAGACTGTATCTACAACAATGGGCCAGATTGTTAATGCGATGTACTACTGACACGGGAAAGACAAAGACGCATTATACGGCTCTCTGGGACGTTTACCAGAAACGATAACTCTTCCAACAGATGTGAAAGTGACTGAGAGCAGGGGAGAGATTAACTGTAGATTGGAATTCTAATGTAACCAGCCTAATATACAGAGAAGGCAAAGAGCCTGGCAAGGAGTGGTGGTCCCAAAACAGCATGGCCTATGCTTCCCTTCCCGGAGGCTCTCAACACTAACCTAAAATGAAAGCTTGTCCTAAATTTGACTGGTGGAAAAGGTATGGCTGGCCATACACAGTTTGATTTTCGCTCAAACATTTGTAGAAAAATTGTTCCTTGGAACATTTACATTGGAAATTTTAACCACTTGCTGCCCGCCAATAGGCAAATGACGGCTGCAAAGTGGTTTCAAAATCCTGACCGGACCTCAGTCTGACACCCGGCAACTACGATCTCAGTAAAGATTCTCCGACGGAGACTCTTTACCACGTGATCAGCCGTGTCCAATCATAGTTGATCACAGTGTAAATAGGAAGAGCCGGTGATCGGCTTTTCCTCACTCGTGTCTGTCAGACGCGAGTAGAGGAGAGCCGATCGGCTGTTCCTCTGACAGGGGGGGTCTGTGCTGATCGATTATCAGCACAGCCCCCCCCCCCCCCCGAGGATGCCGACGCTGGACCACCAGGGATGCCACCAGACCACCAGGGATGCCCAGCACCAGGTATGCCACCCTAGACCACCAGGGATGCCAGTCAGTGCCCACAATGGATGCTAATCAGTGCCCACAATGGGCATCACTGATTGGCATGCATTATTGTTTGGCACTGATTGGCATCCATCAATACAATACAATGTCGCCTATCAGTGCCCATCCGTACCACCTATCAGTGCCCATCTGTGCCCATCTGTGCCTCCTATCCATGCCCATTCATGCACATTCATGCCGCCTATCCATGCCCATCCGTGCCACCTATCCATGCCAATCCGTGCCACCTATCCATGCCAATCCATGTCACCCATCAGTGCCGCCTATCAGTGCCACATATCAGTGCCCATTAATGCCACCTCATCAGTGCCACTTCATTGGGGCCACCTCATCAGTGCCCATCAGTGCCGCCCCATCAGTGCCCGTCAGTGCAGCCCCATTAGTGCCCATCAGTGAAGGAGAAAACATACTTATTTACAAAGTTTTGAAACTGAAACAAAAAGAACATTTTTCTTTTTTTTTTCCCCAAATTTTCGGTCTTTTTTTATTTGTTTAGCAAAAAATAAAAAACGTAGAGGTGATCAAATACCACCAAAAGAAAGCTCCATTTGTGGGAAAAAAATGATAAAAATTTCATTTGGGTACAGTGTAGCATGACCGGGCAATTGTCATTCAAAGTGCAACAGCGATGAAAGCTGAAAATTGGTCTGGGCAGGAAGGTGTTTAATTGCCTGGTATTGAGGTGGTTAAAATAGCCAGCCTAACATACAGGGAAGGAAAAGAGACCGGAAAGGGGTGGTGGTCCCAAAACAGCATGGCCTACGTGTCCCTTCACACAGGCTCCCAACAGTTACCAAAAATGAAAGCTTGTCCTAAATTTAAAGGGTGGAGAAGGTATGGCTTTTTTTTTTTTCGCTCGCAAGTTTGTAGAAAAATTGTGTTCATCCAAACATGTAGATTAGAATTCTAATGTAGACTGGAATTCTAGTGTAACCAGCCTAATATACAGAGAAGGAAAAATGCCCAGCAAGGAGCGGTGGTCCCAAAACAGCATGGCCTACATGTCCCTTCCTAGAGGCTCCCAATTAGGGTTGCCACCTGTCCAGGATTCACCCGGACTGTTCGGGTTTGGAATCCTGTGTCCGGGTTTCAGTCTGCCTGAAACCCGGACACATTATTTAGACTGGGCTGTGGCTCCCCAAGTAGCTTAGATAGTAACACAAAAATCTGTTGCCATTCAGGATCTGCTCTCTGAGGGTAGGTTTGGCATCACTGGGGGGGGGGGGGCATGATGTTAGTAAGAGCAGTTTGGCCACAGCCACTGTTTGCCGCAGCGCACTGCATTACCACTTTCCTTGGGGGGGGGGCACCCAAAGGTGTCCCAGGTCTTTTATAATCCTATAGTGTATACTACGAAAAAAATGTGCCCTGTTCCGCTAAAGTGTTCGGGTTTGGCTTGAAGAAAAGGTGGCAACCCCACTCCCAATATTTCCCTAAAATGAAAGCCTTTCCTAAATTTGTGGTCTGAGGAAGGCATGGGTGACCACACAGTTTGATTTATGCTCGAACATTTGTAGAACAATTGATTATTGTAACATGTAGATTGAAATTCTTATATAACCAGCCTAATATACAGAAAAGGAAAAGAGCCCAGACAGGAGTGGTGGTCCCAAAACAGAATGAGCTATGCATCCCTTCTCAGAGGCTCTCAACACTTCCTTAAGGTTTGTAGACAAATTTTTCATCGAAACATGTAGATTCTCATTCCAATGTAACCAGCCTAATATACAGAGAAGGCAAAATGCCCAGCAAGGTCCCAAAACGTGCCCCTTCCTAGAGGCTCCCAACACTTCCATAAAATGAAAGCCTTTGCTAAATTTGCGGGGCTGAGAAGGCATGGCTGGCCATCCAATGTTTGATTTTTGCTTGAACGTTTGTAGAATAATTGTTCCTTGAAACATGTTGATTGGAATTCTAATGTAGATTGGAATTCTTATGTAAGCAGCCTAATATACAGACAAGGGCAAAGAGCCCAGAAAGGAGTGGTGACCTCAAAACATCACGGCCTATGTGTCCCTTACCAGAGGCTCTCAACACTTCCCTGAAATGACAGTCTTTCCTAAATTTGAGTGGAGAAGGTAAAGCTGGCCATACACAATTTGGCTTTCGCTGGAAGGTTCATAGAAAAGTTGTTTATAGAAAAATGTAAATTCAAACAAAATTTGAGGGGTGGAGAAGGCATTGGCTGGCCCTCCAAGGTTTGCTTGAACATTTGTAGAAAAATTCTTCATCGGAACATTCTTTCTTGCCATCATTACATCAACTAATTTCATAGAAAGCCCCTAAAGCCTAAGTTGACTTACATTTTTTATTTAAAAACAGCGCAAGGGACAGTATTTAAATTTAATGTATTTACACAGGGATGGTGGGAGCCCCTCATAATGAGCACAGCACAGGGTTGGTGGGAACCCCTCATAATGATAAATTCATCATAACGAACATTCGTAATTGTTACGAAAAGTTAACGAACCAAATGAAAATTCGTATTTCATATGAAATTTCGGACACGAATTACAAAATATGAATTAATTCTAATACGAAACGGAACGAAAATAAAATAATTTAACTACGGCGCACATGTCTAGTTTGTTCCCCTGAAGCGTGGACATAGGGGGGAATCTCTGCGCTTCCAACAAAATAATTTCTCCGGGGTATGGTATGATCTATGTAGAATAAACAATTGTGTTAATTTTTGTGTGGCAGAAGACGATACCCTTGGGATCATGGCCAGAGCCGTTGCCCGCGAATCCTCTGACAATGGTCCTAGGTCTTGCTCCCAGTGAGCCCTAGAGGGGATATCTATGGATTTTTTTAGACTTGTTTTGTAATATCTCATACAGTCGTGAGATAAGGCCCTGCTTTTGTTCCTTCTCCCTCAACAGTGAGATTATTTTAGTTACTGAATTTAAATTCAAAGGTACGGGCCTGGGTCTGTAAGGCACGTCTGAGCTGCAGATATTGGAAGAACCTCTGTCTTGGAATCCCAAATTCCTCAGACAATTGAGAAAATGATTTAAGGCTATAATTTTCAAACAATTGCTCCATAAGTCTCAATCCCTTCCTCTGCCATAGCTCAAACACTTCCAGACTCTGCAGTCTCCTCCAGTCCGTCTCCTCAATTTCCATCCACCCATAGAACTGCTGTAGTTGTGTGGCCAAAAAATATTTTTTTAGGTTGTGGAATGGCAAGTCCCCCTTCACCTTTGGCTAACATTAAACTTGTTCGTGTTTTTTTTTTCCAAATAAGCTCACGGAACAGAGTTTCTATCTTTCTGAACCAAAACACTGTTATCCATATGGGACAGTTATGGAAAATATACAATAACTGTGGGACCAAGATCATCTTTAGGAGGTTGGCTCTACCAATTACAATTAGTGGTAATTTGCACCACCTTTGGCATTTATCTTTGAACCTGGTTTGAGATTCAAGTCAATTATAATCCTCCGCATTTCATGTTATCTCAAGCCCAAGATATTTCAATTCATGTTTTATTTGTATTTGTGTAGCGCCACTTGGTAAAGAGATATTCACATCATGCAAAGGCAACAATATTGATTTCTCCCAATTGATACGAAACCCCGAAAGCCGACCAAATACCGAGACAAGTATCATAAGTTCCTTCAGAGAGTCCGCAGTGTCACCCAAAAAAATAAGAGCGTCATCTGCATATGAAGCTATTTTTTCTTCCCTTCCCGAGCATCAAAACCCTACAATCCCCTCTGACTTATGGCCGCAGCCAATGGTTCCAATGCTAGGGCAAACAACAATGAGGACAGAGGGCAACCTTGTCTAGTTCCCCTAGACAAAGAGATAGTTGGTGACATATTATTATTGATTTTCAGTCTTGCTTTTGGATGTTTATATAATATTTTTAGCCAAGATAAGAAGCAGATATTCCCATTCCACCATATCAAAAGCCTTTTGCGCATCAAGGGATAAAATGGTACCAGTCCCCTCATTATCCATTGATTCATAAATTCAAAAAGAGTCTTCGGATATTTATTGCCGCGGATCTAGATGGAATAAACCCTGATTGGTCTCTATGAATCAGAGTTGTAATATATTTGGATAACCTATTTGCTAATACCCTGGCTAAGATCTTAACATCAGATGAAAGGAGAGAGATTGAACGATATGAGTCGGGTTTTAATGAGTCTTTATCGGGTTTTAAAATTACTATTATTATGGTTTCAGTCATTGATTTAGGGAGTTCCTGTTTAAAAAACACGTCCGGACTTCCCACTGTTGTTATACATCGGTACTTTGAAGGAGGATATCGTTGTTACGGTAGCAGCTAGCTGCCATAACCCCGGTATCCTCTTCTTCAGTGAGCGGTCGGGTTTAAGATAAAAGTGGTCTCTGCGGAGGATTTACCGCAAGATCACTTTTATCGGCGGCGGGAGAGGGGCCCCCCTCCTGCCACGCTACGGTCCCCTCCACCGATTACCGGAGCCGTCGGTAGCAGCAGAGGCGATCGGGTCCTTCCTGTGGCCTGACATGGAGGCAAGTGAGGGCCCCCACCCGTCTCCATATCATTGCAATCATTGCACGGCGGAAGCGATGTCAAAACAGGCGATGGAAAAACAAAGGGCCATTTTTTTTTCATTTTCTTTTAATGCCAACATTTTTTTTTTTATTGCATTTTTGTGTAAATATGAGATGTGAGGTCTTTTTGACCCCAGATCTCATATTTAAGAAGTTCTTTCATGCTTTTTTCTATTACAAGGGATGTTTACATTCCTTGTAATCGGAATAAAAGTGACACTTTTTTTTTTAAACAGTGTTAAAAAAAAAAAAAAAAAGTAAAATAAATAAGAAAAAAAATGTTTAAACACGCCCTGTTCCGACAAGTTCGCGTGCAACCTTCTCTGTAACTTAAAACATGTAACCTGTAGAATTTTTTAAATGTCGCCTATGGAGATTTCCAAGGGTAAAAATTTGTCGCCATTCCACGAGTGGGCGCAATTTTGAAGCGTGACATGTTGGGTATCAATTTATCAATCATAACATTATCTTTCACAATATAAAAAAATTGGCTAACTTTACTGTTGTCTTATTTTTAATCCAAAAAAGTGTATTTTTTCCAAAAAAAGTGTGCTTGTAAGACCCCTGCGCAAATACGGTGTGACAGAAAGTATTGCAACGACCGCCATTTTAATCTCTAGGGTGTTAGAAAAAAAATGTATAAGTAATTTTCTACAAAAAAAAATGTTTTTAACTTGTAAACAACAAATCTCAGAAAGAGGCTCGGTCCTTAAGTGGTTAATATAAGCTTCATACAGAACTTCAAGTAATTCTGACAATAATGTCTGACCATATATTTTATACATCTCCCCCGGGAGTCCATCCATTCCTGGAGCTTTATTATTTAGGATTTGCCTCGCTGCCTCTTCCAACTCTACCAAAGTTATAGACTGATCCAAAAATTCACTTTCTGTTGGTGTCAGTTTAGGTAGGACTAAGTTATCCACTGAGTGTTAACTATGCACACCCTTTCCGCCTCCTTATTTCATAGAAGGCAGCTGTACTATAGCTTACAGCAACGGAAAAAAAGCTCTGTGAATGGAGGAGGTGAACCTTTCATTCACCCCCCCCCCCCCCATTTTCAGACATTACTTTATTTCTCGTTCAGCTGTCACCTTCATATCTGTTGTTGGAGGAGTGGAGGGGGCAATTGGACCCCATAACCAGGATTAGAAAGCACTTAGCAACATAGAACAACGTAGTATATATACTTTGTCCCATAGAGGATAGAACTGAACAAATTTTTTTTATGATAGATCTTCTTTAACCCTCGCAGTGGGGGTAAGTGGGGGGGGGGGGGGTCCCGGTAAGGGCAATTTTTTATTATTATTTTTTTTTTGCTGGCTGGAATTGAGCTTTGAAAAGTAACTCCACTTTTGTTAAGAAAAACACATTTCCCTCTGGGTGATCTATGTACATTGCAGGGATTTTGACAAACTTTGTTGCAGATTCCTACCTTTTAGTAGAGGTGAACTTTTTGTGAGTTTTGCCATAATAAGCTTAAATGTTTGCATAGAACCACACCCTATGAGATATTGTGGTTAAGCCAAATCTGGGTCAGCAAGTCATCAGCTATTTCTTGTTATCTAGTTAAGCAGCCTAACTCTTGATAAGAAAGTACTGTGTGTAAAAGTTTGAATAACTCTTATGCCGTGTGCACACGATCAGAATTCTCGTTGGAAAAAGCTCTGGTGGTTTTCCCGACGGAATTCTGACGGAATTCGGCTCAAGCTGTCTTGCCTACACACAGTCACACCAAATTCCGATCGTTTAGAACGCGATGACGTACAACACGTACGACGGGGCTAGAAAAAGGAAGTTCAATACCCAGTAGCCAATAGCTTCCGTCTCATAGTTGAATCTGAGCATGCGTGATTTTTGGCGTGTCGGAATTGCATACACACAGAAAGTTTTTCCGTCTGGAAAATTGAGAACATTCTATAAATTTTTGGCTGGCAGAAATTCGGACAGCTAAATTCCGATGGAGCATACACACGGTCGCATTTTCCAATGAAAAGCTCTCATCTGTCTTTTTCTGGCCGGAATTCCGATCGTGTGTACGCGGCATTAGACATGTATTTTTACTGGTGTATATATACTACTGTTGTATTCAATAAAGACAGAGATCTTATGAACACACTTCAGCTTGTTTCCCATGTCTCATGTGGTCTCTCCTGGATCTGAGGATCCCAGTGGTCTGCCTGAGTTAACCAAGGATGGTCGTCCAGAACCAGAATTCCTTTCAGTAGTGTGATGCAAAAAGGGTTTCAAATGAAGCGCCACACCACTACTAAGAGGTCCAGATACAACCTTATTCCATTGAAAGCCAGGGGTACAATTCAAAAAATATCCAATGCGTTTTTGGGGATCTAAGTGCCCCCTTCACCAGGGCTAGAAAGAACATAAGAAGACTTTCATATCAATCTGATACCGATATATCTCCTTCACGGGGTCATAATTAAAACCAAACAGTCAATAGTAATGAGAGTGTCAAAATAATTACACAAAAAGTAGAACATGAGCGCTGAACAAAAATGAGAATATTGATGCTAAAGAGAAAAACAAAAAACAAAAACTATATAATAACAATAATAAATATTGCTAATATTAATAAGGTAACCTAATGAGAATGAGAAAAAAATGGGTAAAAACTATTGAAAATTATTATTATTATTATTCACAATTTATATAACACCAACAGTTAACGCAGCGCTTTACAATGTATATGGGGGACAAGACAAATATAATACGGTTCAATGCAAAAAGGTACAGGAGGGCCCGGCTCGTAGAGCTTACATTCTAAAGGGAGGGGGTGGTACAAAAGGTAATAGCTGCAGAGAATAATTTAATGGGGGTGATATATGATATGTGAAAATTAAAATATGTGTATGTATATATATATATATATATATATATATATATATATACACACACACACACATATACATATATATATATATATATATGTATATATTGAACCATACATTATACAATCTGATTCCCTCACCAAAAATGAGATTTTTGTTGCAGTGATGATAGATATCTGACTTGTATCTTAGTGCAGACTTCTGGGAAAATCAGTGGACCAATCAAACAAGGAGAAGATTACATTTGGGGCGGGCGTTCTTTACACCATCTGTGTACAGAACACCTCCAGGTAGCCATATTGCATTTTACTCAAAATGACAGAGCTGCAAATTGAAAAGGAAAGGTCATTTTTAGTGACATTAAATTACAATATGACTTGTGTACAGTAGTAATTGTATATGCTATATACTTTTTTTTTTTTGCAATTTTTTCTGTGGAGTTACCCTTTAACATTTAGTAGACAAATGGGGGGATATCAGCTCCATCACTGTGTGTGTGGTCAGCACTTTAGCTGAGGTTTTCTGCTAATTCATTATCCTCTCCGGTCACACTGGAAAGCCACAGAAGTGGAATTGCTAAGAGCGCTGACACCCAAGATTGCAAACCCGCGACCTCTGCGGTTAGGATGTTGCCGGTGGGTCTTTTGTATCCATGCTGGGCGATTGTTTTTTGATTTGTTTTACTTTTCCCAATTCTTGCGACGCACCTGGAAACAAAGTCTCCTCTCTACAAACAAATGACTAAGCTGAACACTCCCTTGTACTTGGTATGTCTTCTAACCATTCCAAGTGGCGCTCCTGTGTAAACATTCTCTATGACACGTGGAGGACTACCCATAATCAATATTATACCATGTTTACTTTAACCACTTCAGCCCCGGAAGGATTTACCCCCCTTCCTGACCAGAGCACTTTTTGCGATTCAGCACTGCGTCACTTTAACTGACAATTGCGCGGACGTGGCTCCCAAACAAAATTGACGTCCTTTTTTCCCACAAATAGAGCTTTCTTTTGGTGGTATTTGATCACCTCTGCGGTTTTTATTTTTTGCGCTATAAACAAAAAAAGAGTGTCAATTTTGAAAAAAAAAAGCATTATTTTTTACTTTTTTGCTATAATAAATATTCCCCAAAAATATATAAAATATTTATTTTCCTCAGTTTAGGCCGATACATATTCTTCTACATATTTTTGGTAAAAAAAAAATCGCAATAAGCGTTTATTGATTGGTTTGCGCAAAAGTTATAG
Organism: Lithobates pipiens; assembly: GCF_037356315.1. NCBI lineage: Eukaryota > Metazoa > Chordata > Amphibia > Anura > Ranidae > Lithobates > Lithobates pipiens. The sequence continues at coordinate 35,940,656 of NW_027507785.1, forward strand.
CGTCTACAAAATAGGGGATAGTTTTAAGACATTTTTATTAATAATTTTTTTTTTTTTTTTACTAGTAATGGCAGCGATCAGCGATTTTTTTTGTGACTGCGACATTATGGCAGACACATCGGACAATTTTAACACATTTTTGGGACCATTAGCATTAATACAGCGATCAATGCTATAAAATTGCATTGATTACTGTAAAAATTTCACTGGCAGTGAAGGGGTTAACCCCTAGGGGGCGGGGAGGGGTTAAGTGTGTCCTAGGGGAGTGTTTCTAACTGTGGGGGGGGTGGGCTGTGTGTGACACGACACTGATCGCTGCACCCGAGGACAGGGAGCAGACGATCAGTGTCCTGTCATTAGGCAGAGTGGGGAGATGCTGTTTACAGCGGCGTCTTCCCGTTCCTGAGCTCCGTGATATGACCGCGGGTGTCCCCACGGCGGTAGAGTCCGCGGGTCCCGCGGACGCGGTCACGGAGCCCACGGCCGCCGCACGCGTGTGCGCGGCGGGAATTTCAAAGTAACGTACGGGTACGTTACTTTGACCAGGCGTGCCATTCTGCCGACAGCGGTCGGCAAGTGGTTAACCTGTTCCCACTGGCCATATGCATATATGTTACTTTATGCTATGCTACTGGGTGGGTGGACCTTAACACTGAGCTACACATACTGTATGCATCCATGGGGGAACAGCTTTTCTGTGCTGAGGCCATGCACACTGGGTGCTCCTAGCACTGTGACTAAGCTGTAATGGACAGTTCCTGAACATTGTTTATGCTCAGTAGCTTCTAGACATGACAGCCCATGCCCATCACAGAGGTCACATAATCGGGAAACCTTCAGGTGTTCAGATCCTCTTAAAGGAACTGGGTATGGTGGCAGAAAAGGGTTTAACCACTGGCCAACCGCAAAACGTACACTATATTGTCAAAAGTATTGGGACGTCTGCCTGCACACGCACATAAACTTTATTGGTATCCAAGTCTTAGTCTGTAGGGTTCAGTATGCCAATGTTTGACCATTCTTCCAGAAGCGCATTTGTGGGGTCAGGCACTGATGTGGAATGAAAAGGTCTGGCTCACAGTCTCCACTCTAATTCATCCCAAAGATGATCTATTGGGCTGCGGTTAGGACTCTGTGGAGGCCAGTCAAGTTCCTCCACCCCAAACTCGCTCATCCATGTCTTTATGGACCTTGCTTTGTCCACTGGTGCGCAGTCATGTTGGAACCCTTATTTCTATTACAAGGGATATTTACATTCCCTATAATAGTAATAAAAGTGATTAAAAAAAAGCGAAAGGGACAGTGTAAAAATAAAAAGTAAAATAAATAATAAATAAATAAATAAATGAAAGTGCCCCCATTCCCCCGTGCTTGCGGGCAGAAGCGAACGCATATGTAATAATATGGTGTTCACACCACACACGTGACCGTGAACCTTAGAGCAAGAGCAGTAATTCTAGTGCTAGACCTCCTCCTCTAAACAGGTAACCTGTAGAGGTGTAAAAAGCATCGCCTATGGAGATTTTTGAGTACTGTAGTTTGTCGCCATTCCACAAGTGTGCACAATTTTAAAGCGTGACATGTTAGATATCTATTTACTTGGCATAACATCATCTTTCACATTTTACAAAACAATTGTGGTAAATATTGTGGTGTTTTTTTTTTTTAATATTCTGTAAATTGTATTTTTTTCCTCAAAAAATTGCGTTTGCAAAACAGCTGCGCAAATACCATGTGACATAAAAAATTACAGTGATCGCTATTTTATTCTATAGGGTTTCTGCTAATACAAAAAGTATAATGTTTGGGGGTTCTAAGTAATTTTCTACATTGTTTTTTCTAATTTTCTAGCAAAAAATACTGATTTAACCACTTCAGCTCCGGACCAATAAACACCTTAAGGACCAGAGGTCTTTTTGCAATTTCGCACTGCGCTGCTTTAACTGGTAATTGCGCGGTCATGCAATATTGCACCCAAACGAAATTTGCGTCCTTTTCTTCCCACAAATAGAGCTTTCTTTTGATGGTATTTGATTGCCTCTGCGATTTTTTTTTTTGCGATATAAATGGAAAAAGAGCGAAAATTTTGAAAAAAAAAGATATTTTCTTCTTTTTGTTATAAGAAAAATCGAATAAACTAAATTTTAGTCATACATTGAGGGCAAAATTTATTCAGCCACATGTCTTTAGTAAAAAAAATGTCAATAAGCGTATATTTTTTGGTTTGCGCAAAAGTTATAGCGTCTACAAACTAGAGTACATTTTCTGGAATTTACACAGCTTTTAATTTATGACTGCCGATCTCATTTCTTGAGGTGCTAAAATGGCAGGGCAGTACAAATCCCCCCCAAATGACCCCATTTTGGAAAGTAGACACCCCAAGGAAATTGCTGATGGGTATGTTGAGCCCATTGAATATTTTTTTTTTTTGTCCTAAGGGATTGAATAATGACAAAAAAAAAAAAAAAAATTTTTTTTACAAAAAGTTGGCACTAAATGATATATTGCTCACACATGCCATGGTTATATGTGGAATTGCACCCCAAAATATATTCCGCTACTTCTCCCGAGTATGGGGATACCACATGTGTGGGACTTTTTGGGAGTCTAGTCGCGCACGGCACCCCGAAAACCAATCACCACCTTCAGGATTTCTAAGGGTGCAAATTTTTGATTTAACTCCTCACTACCTATCACAGTTTGGAAGGCCATAAAATGCCAAAATAGCACAAAACCCCCCAAAATGACCCCATTTTGGAAAGTAGACACCCCAAGCTATTTACTGAGAGACATGTTGAGTCCATGGAATATTTTATATTTTGCCACAAGTTGCGGGAATATTACAAACTTTTTTTTTTTTGCACCAAGTTGTCACTAAATGATATATTGCTCACACATGCTATGGGCATATGTGAAATGACACCCCAAAATACATTCTGCTGCTTCTCCTGAGTACGGGGATACCACATGTGTGGGACTTTTTGGGAGTCTAGTCGCGCACGGCACCCCGAAAACCAATCACCACCTTCAGGATTTCTAAGGGTGCAAATTTTTGATTTAACTCCTCACTACCTATCACAGTTTCGAAGGCCATAAAATGCCAAAATAGCACAAAACCCCCCCAAATGACCCCATTTTGGAAAGTAGACACCCCAAGCTATTTACTGAGAGGCATGTTGAGTCCATGGAATATTTTATATTTTGCCAAAAGTTGCGGGAATATTACAAACTTTTTTTTTTTTTGCACAAAGTTGTCACTAAATGATATATTGCTCACACATGCTATGGGCAGAAGTCAAATTACACCCCAAAATAAATTCTGCTGCTTCTCCCGAGTACGGGGATACCACATGTGGGGGACTTTTTGGGAGCCTAGCCACGTACGGGACCCCGAAAACCAAGCACTGCCTTCCGGATTTGAATATAAAATGCTACCAAAAAACCTGTTAGCGATGGCAGGGATCAGGCCTGACTCTGCGATCGCTGCAGTTATGTGTTTAGTGTTTTGTAAGTGACAGTGATCGATCGATACTGCACTTGGGTGGGCTGGGCAGAGGGGCAAAACGCAGGTGCTAGCAGGTATTTGGGCTGATCCCGCTAACAATGCGTTTTTTGGAACCCTAAACTGCTGGGGACGCTAGTATAGATCTGATCAGATCAGATATTGATCTGTTCAGATTCTATACCACTACGGGAGGTGTATGCTTTGCGTGTGGGTGTTAGCGGTACTGGCACTAACCTAGCGCTGCCTGGGGCGACGCAGACCCTGACCCTAAAACCTAATTGATATCACCCGCCGGGTGATCAGGGGGTTAAACCTTTATTGGGTAATAAATGGTGGGTGCCCTGATGCTATAAAAAACAAACTAACCAGAGTCACCCGTAACACTTATACGGTGATCAGTGGTGAAAGGGTTAACTAGGGGCAATCAGGGGGTTCAAATTTTTATTAGGTAGTATATGGGGGTCCCTGGCGCTATATAAAAACCTGACGGGGAACCTAAATAACTAACTGGCTAACCAGCGTCACCAGTGACACTTATACTGTGATCGCTGGTGAAAGGGGGTGAAAGGGTTAACTAGCAGCAATCAGGGGGTTAAAACCATTATTGGGTAGTATATCGGGGTACCTAGCGCTATAAAAACCTGGCAGTGAACCTAAAAAAATAACTAGCTACCTAGCGACACTAGCGACACATGCAGCGATCAGAAAAATGATCGCTTAGTGACACTGGCAAAAGGGGGTGAAAGGGTTAACTAGCGGAAATCAGGGGGTTAAAACCATTATTGGGTAGTATATCGGGGTACCTAGCGCTATAAAAACCTGGCGGTGAACCTAAAAAAATAACTAGCTACCTAGCGACTGTAGCGACACTAATGCAGCGATCAGAAAAACGATCGCTTAGTGACACTGGCAAAAGGGGGTGAAAGGGTTAACTAGCGGCAATCAGGGGGTTAAAACCATTATTGGGTAGTATATCGGGGTACCTAGCGATATAAAAACCTGGCGGTGAACCTAAAAAAATAACTAGCTACCTAGCGACACATGCAGCGATCAGAAAAATGATCGCTTAGTGACACTGGCAAAAGGGGGTGAAAGGGTTAACTAGCGGCAATCAGGGGGTTAAAACCATTATTGGGTAGTATATCGGGGTACCTAGCGCTATAAAAACCTGGCGGTGAACCTAAAAAAATAACTAGCTACCTAGCGACTGTAGCGACACTAATGCAGCGATCAGAAAAACGATCGCTTAGTGACACTGGCAAAAGGGGGTGAAAGGGTTAACTAGCGGCAATCAGGGGGTTAAAACCATTATTGGGTAGTATATCGGGGTACCTAGCGATATAAAAACCTGGCGGTGAACCTAAAAAAATAACTAGCTACCTAGCGACACATGCAGCGATCAGAAAAATGATCGCTTAGTGACACTGGCAAAAGGGGGTGAAAGGGTTAACTCTAGGGGCAATCAGGGGGTTAAATCTTTATTGGGGGGTGATAGGGGGCTACCCTGGACCTAACACTAACTGTCCTGACAGTTTTTACTGTCACAACTGACACTGAATGCATTGATCAGTAAAGAAATGATCAATGCAATCAGTGACACTGTGACTGGGGGCGGGGGGGGGGGATCGGGGGGCGATCGGGGGGGGGATCGGGGGGGGTTTGTGTGCCTGTGTGTACCTACATGTCAGTGTAGTGTTGGTGCACACTTACTATTAGTCTTCTCCTCGTAGTCCGGTCAAAAAGACCGCCCCGAGGAGAATGACATCACTTCCTCCTTCCTGTGTAAACAATACACAGTGGGAGGAAGCTTCTCATTGGCCAGGAGCGATCCAGAGGGGGTGGCCGAAAACGAACGGCCATCCCCTCATCACGGAGCGCTCCTGGAGCGAACCGGACCATCGTATCCAACGGGAGGGGGTCCGATCGGACCCCCCACCCGCTGGAAGGCAATCACGTACATCTACGTGATTGTGCCTGCCTGTGCCATTGTGTTGACGTACATTGGCAATACGGCGGTCCTGAAGTGGTTAAACTTGTAAACAAAATGTGCCAGAAAAAGAACGGTCGGCAAGTGTATGATGGGGCAAAATAAAAATATAAAAAAAAGAATCGGCCTATACACTGTGTGTAGAGAAAGGGTTCTTAGGTGATGCACACTATATTGACAAAAGTATTGCCTGCCTTTACACGCACATGAATTTTAATGGCATCCCAGTCTTAATCCGTAGGGTTCAATATTGAATTGGCCCACCCTTTGCAGCTATAACAGCTTCAACTCTTCTGGGAAGGCTGTCCACAAGGTTTAGGAGTGTGTCTATGGGAATGTTTGACCATTCTTCCAGAAGCGCATTTGTGAGGTCAGGAACTGATGTGCACTGATCGCAGCTTCTGCTGTAATTCATCCCAAAGGTATCTGGTTGAAATTAGGACTCTGTGCAGGCCAGTCAAGTTCCTGCACCCTAAACTCACTCATCCATTTCTTTATGGATCTTGCTTTGTGCCTTTGTGCACTGGTTCAAATCATTTGGTGGAGGTGGGATTATGGTGTGGGGTTGTTTTTCAGGGGTCGGGCTTGGCCCCTTTAGTTCCAGTGAAGGGAACTCTTAAGGCGTCAGCATACCAACACTTTGCCTACCGAAGGGCAGATCACCAAAAAATTGCCCAGGTAGTGAATTATGGAATGCAAGCCCGACACGTCCTTCACCACTCATTCCAAGAATGACCTGAAAGCCTCGAACAAGGAACAGGAAACAGAACAGCCCATGGGCAAGCAGAGATCCACAAAATAATGACCCTCCCACATGCAGCCCTACAAGCGGAAGCTGTGAGGATGCACCGGAAGAAGGTGGAAAGCTGACTCAATGTCAGTCTTCGCCACCAAAGCCCCCTTGCCGAACTTACCCATGCAACCGCCTTGTCAAAAGACGCGTAAGAGACAGCACAAAATTCTAGGTCAATGACATCATTGACAGGATAGGAAAGATGGTGGATCAGCTGGAAGGAATTGGGTTCCCTCTTGGGAACCAACCCCAACGGAGAGATAACCAGCTTGTCCAAGGGTGGTGCATTGAAAGGGCCTGCCATCCTTCCCAAGGCCACTTCTTTAGCCAGTTTTGCAGACACAATGGAATGGTGGAGCCTTGCGGACTGGGGACAGGAGGAATGCTGGCCAAGGTGCAAGGGATCACGAAACCCACAGAAAAACCCTGTAAAAAAAGATAGGTCAGGATACCTACTTAGGAAGGCAGTCAACTTTTCCACCTTCACCAGAGTCCTCCCACTTGCCAGCCTCACCGGACTTACCTTTGCTTTGCTTGAAGCACTCCGTGAGTGGATGAAAACCCCCGTAGCATTAGTGGGGAAAACTACAGTATCCTGCAAATCTGCAGGTCCCCTTGTTGAACTGCCAACAGAAACCCTTACGCTTTCCAGCCAATGGTCATGAGGTTCCTGCACCACCACCAGCCCCCTTGAAAGGGGGAGTTAGTGGCCCACACCTGAGTCATCAACTTCATCCACAAACTGATATCTTTGTGGTCCCACCAAATCAAGGGCCTGAGCACCTTTCGCTGCCTGAACTGCTCATCATGACACGACCAGGACACACCTACATACACCCACTGAGCCTCGCCAATCGTGTCCGCATAGCAAAAAAGAACCCAGCACTGTTCAGGAGACTTTTCACCTATCACACTAGCCAGTATATTAAATGCTTGGAGTCAATTACCAAACATCCTGGGAATAAGCCGGTAATGTCGTTTTTCCTCCTCTTCTTGCATTGCATTTGCATTGCATTTTTCCAGGGGTAAGAGGGAGAATATCTCTACATACTCACCCTTCCAAATCCTCTCTTGCACCTCTGGTTTCAGATAAGCTCCCAACGGTCTCTCGAAGCACACGTAGACTTCACATTTTGCCGCATCCGCCAAACGCACACCCTCAGCGTACCCTGTCGCATTCTTGCTCTCATCAGCTGCCTTGTCCTGAGCAGGCGACGGAGACTCCGTGGGAGTAATTGCCACCACTTGCTGCCCTGCCCCTGACGGAGGAGACGTCGATGCCAGGACCCCACTCTCCTGCCCCGAAGAGCCCAATGGCGATCCCAGGCTGGCCACAGCCCCAGAGTGCGCCACTGGAGCTCACGCAGCCATCAACGCGGACGCCAGGCAAACCACACCCACAGGACCTGCAACAGGTTCGCAACGAGCCAGCACCTCTCTGAACCCGGCCATAAATGCTTGCAGGAAGCTGGTAACACTACCCCCCGTGGCTTCCAAGGTCCCCCCCCCCCATTGACTGAGCTTGACCCTGCACTGTAACAGAGCCCTTCCACCCCAGAGACTGACCCTGTACTACACCCCCCAGACTGCCACTAGACACAGTACAATTAACTTTGTGTGTCGATAATCCCGATGGAAAAAGTCAGATGGAGCCTACTGGAATTTCCGACAACACGCTCCGATCACACATTTTCCATCGGAAAGTCCGACCATGTGTACGGGGCATTAGAAATCAGATGAAAGGTTTAGCACTCGAAAACACATTTTTTTATAAAAAGTATATACTTTATTTTATATACATTTATATGGATCAGACCAAAATGAGGGACAAATGAGGAGGAATGAGGGACAGTGGGACATTGCTCCAAATCAGGGACAGTCCCTCCAAATCCGGGACAGTTGGGAGCTATGCTAATTTAAAACTAGTCTATTGGAAGGGATTTTATGGCTATTAGATTACTTGCCATATCGATCATTTTGATTGATTCTCACATCAATCAGATAATAAAATCACGACATGTATTGCCACCATTACAGCGACGAGGACAATCTCCGCATGGCAGGTGGAAGGTCGGTTCTAAAGTTGTGGGGTGCATACGTACAGAAAAACATCCACGTAGGTGTCTATCCCGTATCCCTTTTCATCTATCTAAACCCGAGGGGGTGCTTATAATGTTCGCTTTAGCAGTTTAGCAACAACGGCCTGGCAAGTCTGAAGCTTACAATAAAATGAGCGCATTTGGAGAAAGCCTGCTGTTACCGCTGTCCTAATTAACTGCACATGTTGTTCTCCCAGAAGGCTTTTCTGCTGGAGCACACTGCTGTTCTTTTCAGAAACAAGAAAAGAAAGTTTAGTCTTATTTTTAACAACCTACTCCAATCCACGTCTACCCTTCCTTAAAGGGGAACCGCACACAAATTACCAAATTTCTATTAGGCATATGATAGACATTTAGATGATATTCAGAAATAAGTATCTGTATACTGTAGCACCGCTTTACCTGCTTCAGCCCCGGAAGAATTTACCCCCTTTCCTGACCAGAGCACTTTTTGTGATTCGGCACTGCGTCGCTTTAACTGACAATTGCGCGGTCGTGCGACATCACCGCTCCCGATGACAGGGAGCAGTAGATCTCTGTCTTGTCACAAGGCAGAACAGGGAATCGCCTTGTTTACATAGGCATCTCCCCATTCTGCAGCTCCGTGACAAGGAGACCCCTAGCCCTGCCAATTAAAGGAGACGTACAGGTACCCACCGCTACCATTGTGCCAACATATATCGGCATGCAGCATTCGGCAAGTGTTTAAAGAGAAGCAACCATAACTGAGCTTATACATGAATCTAATTATCCATTAATAAATAGTAGAGCTAAAGCAAGGGAGGGTTATAACCACTGTCAGTATTTTGTTTTTGCCATCTGTGTCCCTTTGGGGAGATTTTGCTTCACTTCCTGTCCCATAGCCAAAACAGGAAGAAAGGAAATACCTACAAACTTAGAGAACTTCTCCATTGGACGATTTCTCTTCTATTCCTGTCCTGGTGACAACTCAAAATTTAGGTCTAGGGTAGGTAAGAGCTCATGTGAGACTGCCCCTACCTCTGTCTGCCCCATATACCTCCCCTTTATTATAAGGATTAACCACAGAAAACATAAATGCAGTTAAAATGGCCGAAAACTGCAAACACTGTAGCTGCTGACTTTTAATAAGCACACTAACCTGTCCAGGGCGCCCGCGATGTCGGCCGCCCGAGGCTGACCCGTCCCTCGGTCTCGGGTCCCAGCGCTGCCATTTTGGCTAAGGGAAACAGGCAGTGGAGCCTTGCGGCTTCACTGCCCGTTTCCTACTGCGCATGCGCGAGTCGCGCAGCGCTTTGTGAATGGGACGCAATGTGTTCTGGGACACACAGTTCCCAGAACACAGCGCGACCCATTACCCAGAAGACGCCGCACGGAGGAGAGAAGAAAGAAGATCTCCGCGAAGGAGGAAGAGGAAGATTAGGATTATGTGCCTAGCAACAGGCATTTCTGGTAAGTTAAAAAAAAAAAAAATTTCATTTTTTTAATGATTTTTTTCTGATTTTTAATGTATTTTTTTTTTTCAGGGTGGCCCTCCACTTTAAGGCCCGTACACACGATCAGACTTTCTGACAACAAACATGCAAATTAGCTGTTTTGGAGCAACATCCTACCGTGCGTACGCTCCATCGGACAAACTTTTTTGGTTTTCATCAGACTTTCGTTGGCTGTGCGAACAGACAAACTTTTCAACAAGATAAGTCCGATGGAGCAAAGTCCGATCGTGTGTACAGAAAACCATCGGACTTTACAAACCCACATGCTCAGAGTCAGAACCAATGCAAAAGATCAGACAACAATACAGAGCAGAAAAACCACGTGATTTGGTGAAAGTTGGCTGAAAAAGTCTGATCGTGTGTATGCTTAACAAGTGCAGGGCCAATGCCCTTTGTACAAAAGTCCACGGGAAAGTTTGTATAAAGTCCGATCGTCTGTATGAGGCTTAACACATGAATATGCTTTGATCTAAACCATTCCATTGTAGCTCTGGCTGGATGTTTAGGGTCGTTATCCTGATGGAAGGGGAACCTCCACCCCAGTCTCAAGTCTTTTGCAGACTCTAACAGGTTTTCTTCTAAGATTGCCCTGTATTTGGCGCCATCCATCTTTCCATCAACTCTGACCAGCTTCCCTGATCCTGCAGAAGAAAAGTATCCCCACAACATGATGCTGCCACCACCATGTTTCACAGGAGGGATGGTGAGTTCAGGGTGATGTGCAGTGTTAGTTTCCCCCCACACATAGCCTTTTGCTTTTAGGACAAAAAGTTCAATTTTGGTCTCATCTGACCAGAGCACCTTCTTCCACATGTTTGCTGTGTCCCCCACATGGCTTCTCACAAACTGCAAACAGGACTTCTTTTGGCTTTTTTCAACAATGGCTTTCTTCTTGCCACTCTTCCATAAAGGCCAGATTTGTGGAGAACACGACTAATAGTTGTTCTGTGGACAGATTCTCCCACCTGAGCTGTAGATCTCTGCAGCTCCTTCAGACTTACTATGGGCCTCTTGGCTGCTTCTCTGATGAATGCTCTCTTTGCCTGGTCTGTCAGTTTAGGTGGACGCCCATGTCTTGGTAGGTCTGCAGTTGTGCCATACTCTTTCCATTTTCGGATGATGGATTGTACAGTGCTCTTTGAGATGTTCAAGGCTTGGGATATTTTTTATAACCTGTCCCTGCTTTAAACTTCTCCACAACCTTGTCCCTGACCTGTCTGATGTGTTCCTTGGCCTTCATGATGCTGTTTGTTCACTAAGGTTCTCTAAAAAAAAACCTCTGAGGGCTTCACAGAGCAGCTGTATTTATACTGAGATTAAATTACACACAAGTGTTTACTAATTAGGTGACTTCTGAAGGCAATTGGTTCCATTAGATTTCAGTTAGGGGTATCAAAGTAAATAGGGCTGAATACAAATGCATGCTACACTTTTCACATATTTATTTGTAAAAAAAATTGAAAAACATTTTTTTTTTCCTTCAGCTTCACAATTATGTGCCTGTGACGGAACCAATCCCACACTCCGATTGAGTGCTTCCATCAGTATACTGCTTTCTAAGTCTGAATATAGATATCAGATAATCCAACCGCTCACAAGCACAAAACAAGACAACACTTGCTTAGCTGCTCAACATGGACTGCTTTATTAGAACCAAAATGACAAGTATTTATAATACAGTAGAAGACTAAAACCTAACCTAATTAGCATGAGCTAATTATCTAATCATTGACCCAGACTAGTTGTCTGAGAGATAGGACTTTTCAGGGTAAGACTTTGTCTCCTAGCTCACTGATTGACTATTCAATACACATTACCATAAACATAAACACAGGGTTAAGTAGCACAAACAACAATGTGTGGAATATTCTTACAAGCCAGACTAGACTCATTTACACAACAGACAGGTGGCTGGAGTTGATGACATTAGCATCTAACAGTTTGTGTCCCAACAGTGTGATTCAGTCTATTGCTAAATTGGCAAATACATATCCAGAGTCTGTGTGTCTTGGGGGGAGACATGGATCTGAATCCAAGTAACACCACCTCAGGGGTCCTCAGGCATACAGCTCACAAAGAGCACCGTTCCCCCAAATGCCAGGGCCCATAATCGCAAGGCAAGAGGCTCGCATTCTGTCCTCTCCAACAGCCTCTGTCCCGGCTAGGTCTGTCACAGTGCCCCTTTGTGGTGGTCTGTCACATCAAATCCCATAAAATACATTTACGTTTTTGGTTGTAACATGACAAAATATGGAAAATTTCAAGGGGTGTGAATACTTTTTCAAGGCACTGTAAGATCCTTGGCTACGTTTATTGCATTGGAAGAGGTACACCAATGTTTCTCAACTCTGGTCCTCAAATATCCCAGTGGGTCATGTTTTCAGGATTTCCCTCAGATGAAACGGCTGTGGTAATTACTAAGGCAGTGAAACTGACCAAATCACCTGTGCAAAATAATGGAAAGCCTGAAAACACGACCTGTTGGGGGTACTTGAGATCTGGAGTGGAGAAACATTAAGGTACACAACATTACTGGAGGTGCACATGTATGATCTTATGATATTGAAGGTCCCTTTTGAGTTTGTGATGCGTTTTCATGGATTGATTTGGTTGCAGTTTGTAGCGTTTCTTTTTTTTTTTGCAGGGTTTGCTTCCATTATTTGTGACTTCATAATCAGAATGAAGTTTCCTGCTCATTAGTTTATGTCTGAGGTTGGGTGGTTTCCTTGAAAACCAGTATTGGGGGTTGTTGGAATATTTCTTTCTGAGTTTCATCCTCTGTTATGATGGGTTGTAAATCTTTGATTATCTTTCTTATCCCTTCTAGTGCTGGATTGTATGTGGTTACTAGAGGTACACAATTATTTGTTTTTTTTCTCTTTGTATTGGAGTAGATTTTATCATCAAGTTTTCAGGGCCATGTTTATGCTGTTGTTGATGGTTTTGTCCTTTCTTATGTCTTCTGACCTTAGCCTTTCTTAGCCCTTGTACACACGGTCGGAGATTCTGACGGAATGTGTCCTATCGGACCGTTTTGTCTGATAATCCGACTGTGTGTGGTCTCCATCGGACTGTTTCCGTCGGAGTATCCGACGGACCAAGTTTTCCAACTTGTCCGTAAAATTTTCTGACAAAATGCTCCGATCGGACATACTCCGATCATGTGTAGCCTACTCCGACGGACAAAGTGCCACGCATGCTCAGATCAAATTCCTAGACCAAAGCTATTGGCTACTAGCCTGAACGTAGTCCCATCGTAACGAAATGACGTCATCACGTTATGTACAATCGGATTTTCCGACAACTTTGTCCGACTGTGTGTATGCAACAGTTTCGGACAAAATCCGTCGGACAAAATCCAAGGGATTTGGTTGTCAGAATGTCCGACCGTGTGTACAAGGGCTTATAGAATTAGTCTGCTAGTGTTCTGAGATGTTTATCTCTGTCTTCTGGGTCTGAACTAGGGTTGCCACCTCATCCCTTTAAACCTGAACACATATGAATTACACAGATTCTGGGGCTAAATAAATGCAGATAAGGCACCAAATGAGTTTAATTACCCCCTTAATCAGCCACAGAACCTATGTAATTAATATGTTTTCCGGTTTAAAGGGATGGGGTGGTAACTCTAGTCTGAACATATTTGGTGGTATCTGATGACCTGGTTGTGTATGATGGCCCATTTAGTGTCTTGGGGGTGAAAACTGGAATTATGGAGATAGTTGTATCCTTCATTGGGTTTCCTGTATATTGGGGTGTGCAGCTTATCATCCCTGTTGTGTACTGTAGTGTCTAGGAAGTTGACATATGTGTTTGAATAGTCAATTTTTAGTTTCATTGATGGGTGAAAGGCGTTGAACTATAAGTAAAATTGTTTTAGATTTTCTACACCTTCTGTCCATATGATGAAAATATCACTGATTTAGTGATAGTATCTGTACACCCCGAAAGCTTGTCCTGAAAAATTGTATGTAAGGCCGGACTGTATGGCCTACTTAGTCCGTCGAAACACATTTCAGCGGACAGTCCGCTCGTGTGTGGGCTTCAGCGGACTTTTTCAGCGTGCAGTCTGGCGTACTAAGTATTTCGGAATTTCCGTAATACTGTCCATCATACTTTGGTTTCAGCGGACAATCCGCTCGTGAGTAGGCTAGTTCGATGGACTAAGAATGGCGCATGCTCAGAAAGGATTTACACGGCGGTAGGTTGCATTGCTGTGTATTGGACTTCCTATTTCTAGTCCCGTCGTACGTGCTGTACACGTCATCGCGCAAGCTTTCGACGGACTGTTTGTGCATCCGTGTGTGGTCAAGTCTGTTCATTCGAAAGTATGACGGACTGTCCGTCAAATTGTATTACGGACTAAGTAGGCCATACAATCCGCCCGTGTGTACGCGGCTTTAGTGGAAATAAAAAAAGTATTACGGACAGTACTCAATTGTTTCTGTCGCAAGTACACTACCAGGTCCTGTAAAATAGAGACCTACAGTGTCTGTACATATACAAGATCTTGTTTCAAGATATCAGCGCAAAGTTATGAAGGAGGACTTTGGCTGCAAGGAAGACAGTACTGGACTCTGTGATCTAGCAAGTATTTTTTATTTGTTTTTCATATCAAGGTTTTAAAATTAAATTTTAGCTAGGTAGGTTGAAGTTCCACTTTATAATATTAAAAGGGCTCTTTCACACCAGTGAGCTTATTTTATTGCGCCCATAATGCATGCGCGCTAGTGTGCATTGACAGGGCTAAATTAGGGGAAACTGATGCCCGAACCTCAGCCCAACAATGGGCCCATCCATTGCTTCATTGTGATACTCTGGCCTTGGAGTGGAGAAAGTACTACCAGTAGATGTGGAGGTTGGTTCAACTTCAATTTTGTCAGAGTCAGATGCAGTAGAAGTGACTTCTGGATATGGCGGATATGGATTTAGGTTAAGCAGATCATGTTGTGTAACCAACAGTTAAAGTGAAAACATTGGTCAGCTTTCCAGTCTTGGCCACTAGATCCAAAGCCTTTGGTCAGGTCTTTTTTGTGAGTTTTCTCATTTCTGCACCACTTAATTGAACACGTTTCAACCTGCAGTCTGCAAAATACAGAAACAAAGAAAAAACAGTGTATGGATCACAGATTATAATGATTAAAAAAAAAACACTGAAATTCTTAAAGGAGACTCTAGGTCTACAACACAAGTAGTGTTGAGTGTGGCAGTGGAAGAGTTACAAAATAAATGCACTTTCATACTAAGCGCATTTATCCCTTTTGCCCCGTTGCCCTACGATAACCAATCCCACCTGTAAGGGTAGCATGGTGATTGTTTGTCACGTCCTCCATGCTTCCCTCCTTGTTGGGCGCAACGCAATGGTCACATGACAGGCCTACCTTGGGGTGGGTTCTTCTGGGCTTAATTAGGCACTTGGTTACAGGGTCAATTTATACACCCACATGGGGTACCTTTGCTCTGTGCCATCTTCATCAATGCCTTGGGACAAGGCTGTGGCTGCCGTGGGGGAATATTCATCCTTAAGGTGGACCTCTACTGTTAGGTACCTGGTGGTGAGCCTGACTTGACGGAAGAAGACCTCTCTTACAGCTCTGGTTCAGGGACCACTGGAATGGACAGTGGCCCCGTGAGCGCAGCGGGGTAGGAGTGTCTGAGCTGAAAGCAGCGGCTGGATCCTCCAAAAACTGGAACTGCAGAGTAGATGATGGGTCAGCAGTCAGTGGTCAGCAGACACAGGAGCAGCAGCGGCAGGATCAGGATGCAGTACACTTGAAATGAGCAGAGGAATGGTCAGACAGGCCGGGTCACAACAGATAAGGCAATCGGGTATGACCAGCAGGCAGAAGCAAGATACAGGCAGGCAGAGGTTCAATCCAAGCAAGGTCAGGCAGGCCAGGGTCAGGACAGGAGAGGTCAGCAAGGTCAAATGAAAGCCGGGTCAGAGAATACGATCAGCAGGCAGATTACAGGGGACTCAGGTACAGAGCTGCAGACAAACAGCACTGAACAAGTGCAGCTGCCCTCCTTAAGTAGGGCCACTGGCACCAAACAGCGCCAATGCGCACACGTGTGCGCACGCTGTGCACGCACACGCGCCCGTCGTGCACGTGCACGCCTGGGATGCGCACTGGCGCACACATGCGCACCGATGCCTGGCTTGCCTGCACGCACGTGCATTTGCCCGTTTTGTGCGGGAGAAACCCTGACATCTACTCTTCGCCCTTGTACACAGGGTCGGAGATTCAGACTACCAAATCCGTTGGATGAATTAAGACGGATTAATTCCGGAAAAGGTCCGGGAAGTGATGTTGCATACACACGGTCGGACAAAATTGTCGGAAAATCCTATTGTACATAACGTGATGACGTTATTTCATTAGGATGGGACTACGTTCAGGCTAGTAGCCAATAGCTTTGGTCTAGGAATTTGATCTGAGCATGCGTGGCACTTTGTCCGTCGGAGTAGGCTACACATGATCGGAGTATGTCTGATCGGAGCATTTTGTTGGAAAATTTTACCAGCAAGTTGGAAAACTTGGTCCGTCCGATATTCCGACGGAAACAGTCTGATGCAGACCACACACAGTCGGAATATCCGACAAAACGGTCCGATAGGACACATTCCGTCGGAATCTCCGACCGTGTGTACAAGGGCTTAGAGATGAACATACACCATCTACACTGACTCTGCAACTGTGTGCCAGTTAACAATGTACACCTTCACAGTAACTTGCATTTCAGCTCACCCTGCTTCCCCCTTCCCGCAGTAAATCGGCACCTCAGCGTACTTGGCTCCCCCCTCTCAGCAATGACTCAGCACCTCAGCGTACTTAGCTCCCCCCTTTCAGCAGCTCGGGGTACCTGGCTTCCCCTTCTCACCCTGCTCCTCCGCTCTCAGCAGCGAGTCAGTAGCTCATCTCTTGGCATCATTCAACCCGGAAGACTAACATTTAGTGGCAAAAAATGACCATTGCAGGTGACCGTGCCACAGAGGAGGGGAGTATTGCAGCCAGAGATGCTTTTTTTCAGAACCTACTGAGGGCCATTAAAAATAAGTTGCCCAGAGATAGGCCTCTAATGTTAATGTGAACTCTAAAATACATCAAAAACAATACAAAACAATATAAATCATCTATCAAAAAAGATTTAGTGTAGCTACTGTATGTACAGAAGTGAAAAAGTATTTTCAGCCATAACTGTCCGCTTTTTTCCCTACTTGCTTTACAAAATACACAATTTGCAATTGTGACTCATCTGTAGTAACCAAATCTCCAACAGTTAAAGAGGATGGAATAAAGTTTATTTGTGTGGAAAAAAATGAAGGTACTGCTCATTCTATGAACCAGGCTCCCTGTTTTTTTCTTTTGCTCCTTAGTTGCCTTCTTTATGGTGTTTCTGCGCTCCTGTAAAATCTTGGCTTCACGTAAATAAAGGTTTTGCATTCGTTCACATAAAATGTAGTATCTATTTATATTATTTGCTCACAGATGAACAAATAAGTCTACTGAAGGAGAGCTTACAGCAGGCTGACAAAGCTGTTACTAATTATGAATGTTATGGATGACACCTCTAGCAGGTGACATGGGCTCACTCAAGGTGCAAAGCTTAAGTGACAACTTACCCCTCGCTAGAGAACATCACAAGGAATGTTGGGCTGATAACTTTAGTGGCCCCCCCCAGCTACTTTAACACCAGGAGGTGGCCCATAGGATCGTCCCACCATGGGGTCACAGGAACATGGTGGCTACACTGTGGAGACAGGGTGGGAAATAACAGAAAGTTTAAGTCTGGGCAAAGGTCAAGGCAGGTGGCAGACAAGAGAATAGTCAGTATCCATGCAGAGGTCGAGGCTGGTGGCAGGCAAGAGAATAGTCAGTATCCAGGCAGAGGTCGAGGCTGGTGGCAGGTAAGAGAGTAGTCGGTGTCCAGACAGAGGTCAAGGCTGGTGACAGGAAAGAGAATAGTCGGTATCCAAGCAGAGGTCGAAGTTGTCAGCAGGTTGAAAAATAGTCAGTGTCCAGGCAGAGGTCAAGGCTGGCGGCAGGCAAGAGCATAGTCAGTGTTGAGGCAGAGGTTGGACTTGTCAGCGGGCAAGAGAGTAGTCATTGTCCAGGCAGAGATCAAGGCTGGTGGCAAGTAAGAGAGCAGTCAGTGCCCAGACAGAGGTCAAGGCTGGTGACATTTAAAAGAATAGTAAGTGTCCAGGCAGAGGTTGACACAGGCAGCTAGCAAGAGAGTAGTTTGTATCCAGGCAGAGATCAAGGCTGGTGGCAAGTAAGAGAGCAGTCAGTGCCCAGACAGATGTCAAGGCTGGTGACATTTAAAAGAATAGTAAGTGTCCAGGCAGAGGTTGACACAGGCAGCTAGCAAGAGAGTAGTTTGTATCCAGGCAGAGATTGGGGCTGGCAGCAAGTACGAGAGTGGTCCGTGTCCGGACAGAGGTCCAGGCTGGCAACAGGCAAGAGAGTACTATATGTCCAGACAGATGTCCAGGCTGCTAAGAGGCAAGAGAGTAAGTGTCCAGGCAGAGGGCTAGGCAGGTGGCAGGCAAGAGCGTAGTTGATGCCCTGACAGTGGTCTACATGGGCAGCAGGCAAGAGGGAAGTCAGTTTCCCAGCAGAAGTCAAGGCAGGTGGCAGGTATAAGAGTTGCCAGTGTCCAGACAGAGGTCGAGGTGGGCAGCAACAAGAGGGTAATCAGTCTGCAGGCAGAGGTCGGAACAGACGGCAGATAATAGAGTTGTTGGTGTGCAGGCTGAGATCAAAGCAGACGACAGGCAAGAGGATAACAGGAATGATCAGAATTAGCAAAGGGGCAGGAGAAACAAGCAAGGTTAAGCAATCCGGGTCAGCAAGGGGTAAAGCAGAAACAACGGCAATCTTACACACAGGGTTACTGGGGATTTCGTCAAAATTGATTTTGCTGTAAAATATTTAATTTTGTCATCTGTGAAGTTTCCATGAGACTCCTAATTTCACTCATTGCCAAAATTTGCTAAATACTTTTTTTTAACTATTTAGAGGGTGTTTTATTTTTTGTGCTTAGGGTAGTTTTTTTTCCTTTGTATTCTTTTTTATTTGGTGATTTTTTTTTGTGTGTATTTCCTTTTTTACCGGTTTGTTTATTTGTTTATTTGTTATAAGACGAAAAATAAGACGAAAAATTATGAAAGGTCATTTTTTTGGCACAAGAATGCTTTCAGGTTGATAGATGCAACCCTGCAGGAGACATGCATTTATTTATTTATTTAAAGGATTTATACAGCGCCAAAAAGTTACACAGTGCTTTACATTCACATAAGTCCCTGCTCAAGGAGCATTCAGTCTAAGCCCCTGTACACACGGTCGGAGATTTTGCCAACCAAATCCGTCGGATTTTGCCCGTCGGATTTAGTCCGACGGATTGTGTCCGAAACTGTTGCATACACACGGTCGGGCCAAGTTGGCGAAAAATCCGATCTTTCAGAACGTGATGACGTAATTTCATTACGATGGGACTACATTCAGGCTAGTAGCCAATAGCTTTGATGTAGGAATTTGATCTGAGCATGCGTGGCACTTGGTCCGATGAAAATGCTCTACACATGATCGGATTAGGTCCGACCGGCCCAGTTGGTCGGGAAATATTTCCAACATGTTGGAAAATTGGGTCGGACGGAGATTTGGACAGAATCAGTCCGATGCATACCACACACAGTTGGATTATCTGAGGACAGGGTCCGATAAGACTTAGGCCGCGTACACACGGGCGGACTGTCTGCCCAACTAAGTCCGTCAGACAATCCGACAGACAGTCCGTCCTACTTTTGAATGAACGGACTTGACCACACACGATGAACAGACAGTCCGCCGAAAGCTTGCGCGATGACGTGTACAGCACGTACGACGGGACTAGAAATACGACGTCCAATACACTGCAATGCAACCTTTCGCCGTGTAAATCCTTTCTGAGCATGCGCCATACTTAGTCCGTCGAACTAGCCTACTCACGAGCGGACTGTCCGCTGAAACCAAGTTTGGACGGACAATATTACGGAAATTCCGAAAGACTTAGTCCGCCAGACTGTCCGCCGAAAAAGTCAGCTGAAGCCCACACACGAGCGGATTGTCCGCTGAAACACGTTTCAGCGGACCAAGTCCGTCAGACAGTCCGCCCGTGTGTACGCGGCCTCATTCCGACAGATTCTCCGATCGTGTGTACAAGGGCTTAGCCCTTGTACACACGGTCGGAGATTCAGTCGGAATGTGTCCTATCGGACCGTTTTGTCGGATATTCCGACTGTGTGTGGTATGCATCGGACTGTTTCCGTCGGAATATCGGTCGGACCAAATTTTCCAACTTGCTGGAAATATTTTCCAACAAACTGCTCTGATCGGACATACTCCGATCATGTGTAGAGAATTCCGATCGGACAAAGTGCCACGCATGCTCAGATCAAATTCCTACATCAAAGCTATTGGCTACTAGCCTGAATGCAGTCCCATCGTAACGAAATAACGTCATCACGTTCTGAAAGATCTGATTTTTCGACAACTTTGTCTGACCGTGTGTATGTAACAGTTTCGGACAAGATCCGTTGGACAAAATCCAACGGACAAAATCCGACGGATTTGGTTGTCGGACTCTCCGACCGTGTGTACAAGGGCTAAAGTGCCTGCTTCACATGCATACATTCATTTACTGGGGCATCTTTTATACAGAAGCCAATTAACTTATCAGCGTACTTTGGAAGTATGGGTGAAAAGTTTAGTACTCAGAGGAAGTCCACACAAGCAGTATTGTCAACCGCCAGTAAATTTACGGACAGTTTGTAAATATCAGTGACTTTTACAACTTCCTGTAAATTTCTGTAATGGACATTTTCTGCCAGTAAAAAGTACTGACAGGCACCTCCACCAAAAGACACTGGGAGTGTTGGGAAGGCATCAGCCTTGGAAGTAGCAGTCAGCCGTTTTTACAGATACTGCTCCTCTAGTCCTGGCTTCAGCCCTGTCATGGGGGAGTGATCTGTCCTTTGCCTCTGCCCGCCAACACAGCTGCACTTGCACTGGGGGCGCTGCGCCGGCACGTGCTGGGAGTCTTCAGCTTGGGCCCCACGTCTGCTTCCTCACCCCCCCTCCCCAGTCCAACTGTGATGCCGTGTACACACAAGCGGAATGTCCAACAGAAAAAGTCTGATGGGAGCTTTTCATCGTATATTCCAATCGTATGTATGCCTGATTGGACTTTTTACGTTGCAAATTCTGACGGACCTAGAAATAGAACATGTTCTAAATATTTTCGACAGAACCAATTCCTGTCGGGAAAATCGATCGTCTGTATGCTGTTCCGACGGACCAAAAACGACGCATGCTCTGAAGCAAGTAGGAGACAGAAGCTATTGGCTACTGGCTATTGAATTTCCTTTTTCTAGTCCCGTCATACGTGTTGTATAACACCGCGTTCTTGACAACCGGACTTTGGGGTGATCGTGTGTGTTCCATCGGAACACCGTCGGAAAAACCTTCAGAGTTTATTCCGATGGGCATGACAGTTTCCCAGTACAAGTGTACTGAGAATTAATTATACAAACAGCAAGTGTAAATCATCTTAGCAATACTTCACTGTTTACAGGAGAGTGGAACACAATGGGCGAACTTAAGTCGGCAAATTTTGGAGTACAAGTGTATGTCTGGACAAAATATTAAAAAACATGTTCAGCATACCCCTGCAATACATGTACATTCATCTATGTTTTATCCCCTTTGTTTCCCTTTACATCAGGTTCCACCATGTTCCCCTTTACATCAGGGTCTGCAGAGTTCCCCCTTACACTGTAAGGGAGAGCTCTGCATACTCTGATGAAAAGGGGAAGTCTGTGGACTCTGATGTAATTGAGAACTTTGTGGACTGTGAGGTAAGGGAGAACTCTGTGGAAAAGAAGAACTTTGTGGACTGTGATATAAAAGGTAACTCTGTGGACTCTGATGTAAGGAACTTTGTGGACTGTGATGTAAAGCAGAACACTGAGGACTCTGATGTAAGGAAGAACTTTGTGGACAGTGATGTAAAGGGGAACTCTGGAGTCTGATTTAACGGGGAACTCTGTGGACTGTGATGTAAAGGGGGGCTCTGTGGACTCTTCTGTAGAGGAGGGGGTTTTGGTGACTAGAAACCCCCTTACATCAGAGTTTCCCTTTACACCAGAGTCTGCAGCATTCCCCTTACATCAGAGTCCTCATAGTTCTTATTTACATCACAGTCCACAGTGTTCACCTTTATTACATAAGAGTCTGCAGAGTTCCCCCTTGCACTGTAAAGGGGAACCCTACAGACTCTGATGTAAGGTTGAATTCTGTGCTGGGTTAAATTAACCTGACCTTCTTGTAAAAGGAGAAATATGTTTTTTGTCTTTTGTTATACCTTAAAGTGATTGTAAAGGTTTTTTTTTTGTTTTTGTTTTTTAAAATAACAAACATATCATACTTACCTCCACTGTACAGCTCGTTTTGCACAGAGTGGCCCCGATCCTCAATTTCTGGGGTCCCCCGGCGGCTCTCGCGGCTCCTCCCCACATCAGATAACCCCCTAGAAGAAGCGATCTCCCGAGGGGGTTACCTTGCGGGCGTGCTACCGGGCATCCATAGCCGCCGAATGTATGACTCGGCTCCGCCCCTGCGTCACTGTATTTGATTGACAGCAGTGGGAGCCATTGGCTGCGCTGCTATCAATCTATTCAGTCAAGAGCTAAGAACCCTGGGAAGAGAAGCAGCATGTCCCCGGCGGGTCAAGTTCGAGGGCTCAGGTAAGTAAAGGGGGGTGGGGGGGTGGGCTGGGGGGCCGGTCACTGCCAGGTGTTTTTTCACCTTAATGCATAGGATGCATTAGGTGAAAAAACACAACCCCTTTAAGCACATTTCTAATCACACTAGCTACATATTTGTAGCTTAAATTTTAATATTTGCACTAAAATATTGTATTTTTGTCAAATTTTTGAAGTGCCAGCAGTGTTGTCGCTAGAGGGTGGCTTTTGGGGCTATAGCCCCCCCCCGAATCTGGGCCCCATAGCCCCAAGTCTCTACAGGGGTCCCCAAGGGGAGGCTCTCTGGGGACCCTGATGTAAGTGGGGGGCTCTCTGGGGACCCTGATTTAAGGGGGGGCTTTCTGGGGACCCTGCTTTAAGGGGGAGGCTCTCTGGGGACCCTGATTTAAGGGGGGGCTTTCTGGGGACCCTGCTTTAAGGGGGAGGCTCTCTGGGGACCCTGATTTAAGGGGGAGGCTCTCTGGGGACCCTGATTTAAGGGGGAGGCTCTCTGGGGAGCCTGATTTAAGGGGGGGCTCTCTGGGGACCCTGATTTGAGAGGGAGGCTCTCTGGGAACTTTGATTTAAGTGGGAGGCTCTCTGGGAACCTTGATTTAAGGGGGAGGCTCTCTGGGAACCCTGCTTTAAGGGGGAGGCTTTCTGGGGACCCTGATTTAAGGGGGAGGCTCTCTGGGGACCCTGATTTAAGGGGGAGGCTCTCTGGGGAGCCTGATTTAAGGGAGAGGCTCTCTGGGGACCCTGATTTAAGGGGGAGGCTCTCTGGTGACCCTGATTTAAGGGGGAGGCTCTCTGGGGACCCTGATTTGAGGGGGAGGCTCTCTGGGAACCCTGATTTAAGGGGGAGGCTCTCTGGGGAGCCTGATTTGAGGAGGAGGCTCTCTGGGAACCCTGATTTAAGGGGGAGGCTCTCTGGGAACCCTGATGTAAGGGGGGCTCTCTGGGGACCCTGATGTAAGAGGGGGGATCTCTGGGGACCCTGATGTAAGGGGGGACTCTCTGGGGATACACACACACACATATATTATATACATGTGTATGCTCGCCCAAGCGTATGACTTTCTTTACTGCACTGCTATGTGCTCTAGCCCCAGATCTTTTGTAGACCTAGCAACGCCCCTGAGTGTCAGTAAAAAAT
Source organism: Lithobates pipiens (assembly GCF_037356315.1). Taxonomy (NCBI): domain Eukaryota; kingdom Metazoa; phylum Chordata; class Amphibia; order Anura; family Ranidae; genus Lithobates; species Lithobates pipiens. The sequence goes on from NW_027507785.1 coordinate 35,964,455, forward strand.
TTGGCTCCACCAGTAAATTTCATGTGTTATGGCAGCAAAAAAAAAAAATGGTGCTGTCAGTAAATTGTTGGTGTCCTGTCAGTAAATTTCACTTCGGGAAGTTGGCAACACTGCACACAATCACAGGGAGAAAACGCAAACTCCATTAACCACTTCCCACCCGGCCAATGCATATATACGGCCGGGTGGGAGCCGTCTACTCCTGATAGGACGTTCAGGAACGTCCTTCAGGAGTAGCGGGATCGCGCGCGCGCGCGCGCCCGCGCAGCGGCGCGATCCCGATGTGCTCGTGTCACCCGGACACGGCACATCTCAGATCGGCAGGAGGGCTCTGTGATTGGCCCTCCTGATCACATGACGGCCGTGTCCAATCACGGCCGTCATGTGATGTAAACAAACAGCCGGTTGCTAGGCAATCGGCTCTCCTCTCCTCACACGGAAGTCACCGCTGAGGAGAGGAGAGCAGATCGCTGCAGCCGGCTGATGATCAGTGAGTATGGGCTGCTTTCTACAGCTTTTTACTCACTGATCATCAGTGTAGTATAAACACACAACACACCACACAGTACAAACACAGTCCCCACATATGTCCCCAAAACACACATGTCCCCAAAACATACATGTCCCCAAATAATAAAAACACATGTCCCTAATAATAAAAACATGTCCCCCACATATGTCCCACTAAAATCACATGTCCCAATGATTATCTGCACACATATGTACGTGATCACCTGCACACATATGTACATGATCATTTGCGTACATATGTCCGTGATCACACAAACCAATTATTATACACTTAACGGAATTTTTTTTACCAAAAACATGTAGCAGAATACATTTTGGCTTAAATTTATGACAAAATTTGATTTTATTGGATTTCTTTTCAAATAGAAAAAAGAAAATATTGTTTTTTTCCCAAATTTACGCATTTTTTGCGCTTATATCGCAAAAAAAAAAAAACGGAGTCGTGAATAAATAACGCCAAAATAAAGCTCTATTTGTGCGAACAAAATGATTACAATTTCATTTGGGTACAGTGTAGCATGACCGCGCAATTGTCACTGAAAGCGCTAGAGCGCTGAAAGCTGAAAATTGGGCTGGGAAGGAAGGGGGTGAAAGTGCCCTGTATTGTAGTGGTTAAGATAGTAAAAGGCAAAAAGTGCTAACCACTGTGCTGCCCATTGTACCACTAGAAGCCACCAAAAACCACCTTCATTTCACCTTCTCTATCGACTTCCAATACAATTTGCCAGAATGGAGTAATATCGCCAAAACCAGACAGATATTTTACAAATTTTTTTATAAAATGTAAAACTTTCTCTAGTGGGTGGAGCTGGGAACTCAGGAGCAGAGATGAAGGAGATTGCACTTGAAATATCAGGTTTGGGTGGACTTACCTTGTAATATATTCATATAATAACACTTTTTGGATAATAGGAACACCCACTGATTTTTTTTATTTCCTTGTGTTCATTTATGAATATTATTCTTATCCGAAAAAGGGGAAGTAATTTCCTTTGGCTCTGCACTTCCTGACCAAAGGGCTAGTCTGCAACCACGGAGGAAATGACTTCATAAGAAAAGAATTCCACGAGACATTTATCACTTGGTTTCTCGATTCTTAAGATTAAACAGAGCCCTACATAATAGATTTTTAAAGCGTTGCTTGGTAACACAATTTTTTTTTTTTTTTTTTTTAATTGCAAGTTTGAGGAACTGGTAACAAGGTTGACTATATCTTTATTGCTAAAAATATCATTTCACAGCAAAGTGGCTTACAAAAAAAAAAAAAAAATAATAATAAGCTTCCTGAAATGACAAAGTTTTTTTTTATTTTTTTATTTTATTTTTTTTAATTAAAATTTCTCCTATTTCCTTTAGCCATGTATTAACCACTGAAGCTCCCACACCTTATGGACCGGAACGATGTCTCTGTTATGAGGCTATTTGTTTTTAAAAAAAATAACTGTGACACTACTGTTGGTACAAAAATACGCCATATATGATTTTTAATGCGGGCAAATTATGATTTCTTTGAGCAAAAAGTTTAACTGCCAAACTTTTTTTGTAATCCAAAGTAAAAACAAATAGCAAAGTTATGTTAAATAATTTTTTTAAAATTTAATTTGACCAGTGTTCATTTTAAACCAGGTTGTGCTGCTCTAGATCAGTGGCCTCCAAACTGTGGCTTGGGGGGCCGGATGTGGCCCTTTGCTTGCCTTTATCTGGCCCTTGGGGCACTATTCCTACAACTGCCACCAATAATAGGGCACCGTTCTCCCTTCTGACAACATCAAGTGGGCACCGTTCTCCCTACTGACACCGTCAATTGGGCACCGTTCTCCCTACTGACACCGTCAATGGGGCACCGTTCTCCCTACTGACACCATCAGTGGGGCACCATTCTCCCTACTGACGCCATCAATGGGGCACTTTTCTCCCTACTGACACCATCAATGGCGCACAGTTCTCCCTGCAGACACCATCAATGGGGCACCGTTCTCCCTATTGACACCGTCAATGGGGCACCGTTCTCCCTACTGACACCATCAATGGGGCACCATTCTCCCTACTGACACCATCAATGGGGCACTTTTCTCCCTACTGACACCATCAATTGCGCACCGTTCTCCCTACTGACACCATCAATGGCGCACCGTTCTCCCTACAGACACCATCAATGGGGCACCGTTCTCTCTACTGACACCATCAATGGGGCACTTTTCTCCCTACTGACACCATCAATGGCGCACCGTTCTCCCTACTGACACCATTAATGGGGCACCGTTCTCCTTATTGACATCATCAGTGGGGCACCGTTCTCCTTATTGACATCATCAGTGGGGCACCGTTCTCCCTAATGACACCATCAATGGGGTACCGTTCTCCCTACTGACACCATCAATGGGGCACTGTTCTCCCTACTGACACCATCAATGGGGCACCGTCTACCTACTGACACCATCAATAGGGCACCGTTCTCCTTACTGACACCATCATTGGGGCACCGTTCTCCTTACTGACACCATCATTGGGGCACCGTTCTCCTTACTGACACAATCATTGGGGCACCGTTCTCCTTACTGACACCATCAATGGGGCACTGTTCTCCTTACTGACACCATCAATGGGGCACTGTCTACCTACTGACACCATCAATGGGGCACCGTTCTCCTTACTGACACCATCAATGGGGCACTGTTCTCCTTACTGACACCATCAATGGGGCACTGTCTACCTACTGACACCATCAATGGGGCACTGTCTACCTACTGACACCATCAATGGGGCACTGTTCTCCCTACTGACACCATCAATAGGGCACCGTTCTCCTTACTGACACCATCATTGGGGCACCGTTCTCCTTACTGACACCATCATTGGGGCACCGTTCTCCTTACTGACACAATCATTGGGGCACCGTTCTCCTTACTGACACCATCAATGGGGCACTGTTCTCCTTACTGACACCATCAATGGGGCACTGTCTACCTACTGACACCATTAATGGGGCACCGTTCTCCTTACTGACACCATCAATGGGGCACTGTTCTCCTTACTGACACCATCAATGGGGCACTGTCTACCTACTGACACCATCAATGGGGCACTGTCTACCTACTGACACCATCAATGGGGCACCGTTCTCCCTACTGACACGTCACTGGGGCACCATTCTCTCTACTGATACCAATGGGGCACTATTCCTCCCATTAAAACCAAATATGGGGCACTGATGCTGAGGCCTTTTCTGCTCCCACTGGATACACTCCGGCTCCCCCAAAGCCTGAAGGACAGAAAACTGGCCCCTTGCTTAGAGAATTTGGAGACCCCTGCTCTAGATAAAAGTTCAGATTTTATTCTGTGATTTGTCCTGTTTATAATGACACTATATATATTATGCTTCTTGTACAAAACATGGCGACGGTAAATACAAATAACCATTTTTTTTAATACCTGCTTTTTGTGTACATAAATAAATAACTCAAAACAATAATAGGTAAAAATATGAATGAGGAAAAAAAAAAGCAAAAAATTATAGATAAAGGGGAAAAGAGTTAATTAGGATAAAATAAGGCTGACTAGGGGTTACATTTGAACAATCTTAATAGAAAAATAAAAATTAAAATGTTTCTTTTTAATTACAAATTTTTTTTTTGTTACTTGCAATGTCTTCTTCTGGATGTAGGTATAGGATTGTGTATAAGGAGGTTTTTAGACTCCCGTTCACAGCTAGGGGATCGTCGCAATTCTGCCCGCGATTCCAGAATCGATTCCAGAATCGTGGCAAACGCGTGACTCATTTTGCAATATCATTATTTCTTAATGCCACCCCAAACGCGGTGGGATTTGGCTGCAATTGTCGTGCGACAAAACGCGCTACACTCGTGGCAAAAATTGCAACGCCAAACGCTCGTGGCTCTGTGCCAAGGTTTGGTACATGAAGCTTCTTTGGAGAGTTTTTGGAGCAGAGAGAGGCCCATTCAAATGAATAATACTGCTCCAAAAAACACTCCACTAAAACACAAAAACGATTAATAAAAAAACACGTTGCAGCAGCTATCGCTACGCTAAGCTCAGGTGTGAATGGAGCCTTAACATTCATAAATTTTTTTCTGTTGGTTGAACAAGATGGACTTGTGTCTTTTTTTTTTTCACCCTTTACTATCTATGTAAGTTTAACCGCTTGCCAACCAGCGCACAACGATACACGTCGGCGCAATGGCACAGCTGTGCAAATGGGCATACCTGTACGTTCCCTTTAAGACATGGCATGGTGGGCAGGCACGTGCCTGCTGCGTGCTCTGTAACTGTGCCCACGGGTCCCGCGGACTTGATGCCCACTGGTGTCCCGCGATCATGTCATGGAGTGGTAGAATTGGGAGATGTCTATGTAAACAAGGCATTTCCCCGTTCTGCCTAGTGACATCACAGGGATCTACTGCTCTCTGTCATCAGGAGCAGTGATCTCTGTAATGAGAGTAGTAGCTCACCCCCCCCAGTTACAATCCAATTATAATACACTTAACCCCTTGATCACCCCCTAGTGTTTAACCACTTCCCTGCCAGTGTAATTTACACAGTAATCAGTGTATTTTTATAGCACTGATTGCTGTATAAATGACAATGGTCCCAAAATAGTGTCAAAAGTGTTCGATGTGTCCGCCATAATGTCGCAGTCACGATAAAAATCGCAGATCTCCGCCATTACTAATAAAAATTAAAAATAATAATAAAAATGCCATAAAACTATCCCCTATTTTGTAGACGACATTACTTTTGCATAAACCAATCAATACACAATTATTGCGATTTTTTTTTCTTTTTTACCAAAAATATGTAAAAGAATACATATCTGCCTAAACTGAGAAAGAAATTTTTTTTTTTTTTTTATATATATTTTTTGGGGGATATTTATTATAGCAAAAAGTAAAAAATATTGTTTGTTATTTTTTTTTTTTCAAATCTTTCGCTATTTTTTTTGTTGTAGTACAAAAAATAAAAACCGCAGGAGTGATAAAATACCACCAAAAGAAATCTCTATTTGTGGGAAAAAAAGGACGTCAATTTTGTTTTAGAGCCACGTCGCACGACCGCGCAATTGTCAGTTAAAATATTGCAGTGCCAAATCTCAAAAAGTGCTTTGGTCAGGAGGGGGGAAAATCCTTCCGGGGCTGAAGTGGTTAAAATATTGAACACAATTATTAAAAGATGTTATTTTATTAAATTGCAAATTATCCATGTTTCTACATTAGAACTATATAAAAATAATAATAAAAAAATATATATTTTTTTAAATTGTGTGCTAAATAAAAGTTCTGTAGGTCAATAAAATGTTCTTTAAATGTAAAAATGATTTATTTAAATGTAAAAATTGTCACGTAACCGACATATGCCGATACCGCTAAATTTGGCCTGGGCATCCAGGCAATAAAGATCTCTGATCATGAAGGGGTTAATATGAGTGTGCCCTTCTGATGTTGCAATTGGGAACTATTACGTAAAGCTAAAACAACAATCTGATGGAAGATGTGTTCCTGTAATTAACTTAGTTAGACTCTTTTGGGTAAAAGTATCTCACCGCAAACAACTTGAGCGTGAGTCACGCTCTGTCAGACCTGCAGCGACCGGTCCCTGCCCCGTCATGTTCTCCACAAACAGGTTTAAATAGAGGAACGGGGCCTTGATTGCCCGTCATTTATTAGAAATCTTCATATCGTTTCATAGCAACACAAGGAAAGCAAATTCAGGAATTGTAATAGATACCCTTACCCAATACATGACGTGAAGCAGGATGAGTGGACAGAGCCAGCCAGATACAGATTTGCTGGTCTTTATCATTTTTTAATCACTGCAGGTTCCTAAATGTAGGTGATCCGTTCTAAACAAATAAAATAAAAAATCTCAACAAAACAACAAAACAAAAAGTCTCTCTAGGACATACCGCCTACGTCCTCTTCCTCTACCCTTACATCTCCTTCCCCTATCAACTATTACCAGCACTACCGGCTGTCAAAATGACAGTCGGGAATTGTTAGGTATTGCATAGAAGAAGCAGCTGTCAAACTCCAGCTGATCCTGTGTAAATTGGCAGTTGCATGTGTTAACTTGTCAATGGCTCAAGGACCAATTTGCTTATCTAAATTATTTTTGAGTTGCATTCAAAAAAATAAATGGCATGAATGTTCCTAAAAAAATAAAATAAAAAATAAAAACATTTGGAAAAACCTTTTTTTTACTCAGCTCTAAATGGCTGTTGCTCGGGGGTCCCTCGTAGTCTGCCTCCTTCAGTGCCTGGGCTGGTGACGTCACTTCCCCTCGGCGCAGGAAGGGCTCAGCTCTGCCCCCTCCCTCTTGTCAATCATCTGGGACACGTGACAGGTCCCAGATGACTGCGCACCCAATCACGACCAGACATCAGACATATATATATATATATATATATATATATATATATTATATATATATATATATATATAATATATATTTATTATTTCTTCTATTATGGGTAGTTACCCCCTTTACCCCACTGTACTAAGCAGTGCTTATGACACATGAATTCTGTGCAGTGCACTAGTACTCAGAATCCATGCTACATAGTGACATTGCCTCCAGGGGGCAGGTCCATGACAGCCTGGATAGAATGACACTAGAAAGAAGATGAGCATCATCTAGTGGTGGAAAGTAAACACTGCAGGTCTGGCTCCACTCTAAAGGTATTGCAGCAAAGCTGTTTTTATTATTTCCTCTTTTAGAAGTCATTGGGAAATATTGGGGTTTGTTAGGAAATTGCTCCTCTTACAGTGCTCAGAATAAAACAATATACAGTATGCAGCACTGATGATACTCCCATTAAACTTGAAGCTGTATATATGTTTTACCCTAGGCTCACATCTATGCGGCTGCAGTCAATGCGTTTTTCCAGTGCGTTTTGTGGTGCATTTTAAACCTGTGTTTCTGATGCAGTTTTCATGCGTTTTGCATTCTTGTTATTTCCTTTTCAATAAACTGTGAAAAGCTGGTTGTTAAGCAGCGGCCCGTGAAGCCAACCACCGTGTCCTTAACAATCAATGAGTCTTTTAACAAGGGGCCAGATCACCCCCCCCCCCCATGTGAATGAGTACACCTACTCATTCATCAAAAAAAATAAAAAAGGAGTAGTGTAAAAGATGACAGTAGGAAGTTTTTGGCAAGTCCATTATTTTAAAAGCAATGTCCCCACAATGCATGCCGCTACAGCCACTCCCGCTGAAGGGTCCCCCTGTCTGCCAGTTCTTAAATAACTAAGGGGTGGTGTCACCCACTGACATCACTGAGTGACCACGCCCCATTGTGACGTCATCAGCCTAGCATGCCCCTGGCCTACGATGTCACAAGGGGGTGAACCAGCCCCCTTGTGACATTGTAGGCCAGGGGCACGCTAGGCTGAATAAAGACACCAGTCCATACAGTTTAACCTGAGTGAGTGTCTACAATTGTCCCTATTCCTATACATTGCACACTCACATCGGTCCCTACCCTCAAGGAGCCCACAATCCAAGGTCCCCATTCATATACTAGGGCCAATTTTGGACAGAAGCCAATTAACCTACTAGCATGTCTTTGGAGACAATTAACACCTTGGTGCCGGCCCTTTAAGGGGTTTTCTATGCTGGGAGGTGGAGTTGGGCTTATGGCTATATGACCACCATGATTGGCTGTCACGGTAGGTACATGATCAGAAAAGTCCCAATCTCAAGCAGTGATCGGGAGCTTTTCCCAAACTCGCTCATCCACACTATATTGCCAAAAGTATTGGGCCATCCCTCCAACTCATTTGGTGGAGGGGGGATTATGGTGTGGGGTTGTTTTTCAGGGGTTGGGTTTGGCCCCTTAGTTCCAGTGAAGGGAACTCTTAAGGCATCAGCATACCAAGACATTATGGACAATTTCATGTTCCCAACTTTGTGGGAATAGTTTGGGGATGGCCGTTTCCTGTTCCAACATGACTGCACACCAGTGCACAAAGCAAGGTCCACAAAGACATGGATGAGTGGGTTTGGGGTGGAGGAACTTGACTGGCCTGCACAGAGTCCTGACCTGAAGCCCATAGAACCCCCTTTGGGATGAACTAGAGCGGAGACTGTGAGCCAGGACTTCTTGTCCAACATCAGTGTCTGACCTAACAAATGCGCCTCTGGAAGAATGGTCAAACATTCCCATAGACACGCTCCTAAACCTTGTGGACAGTCTTCCCAGAAAAGTTGAAGCTGTTATAGCTGCAAAGGGTGGGCCAACTCAATATTGAACTCTACGGACTAAGATGCCATTCAAGTTTATGTGCGTGTAAAGGCAGGTGTCCCAATACTTTTGACAATATAGTGTATATGTAAAATGCTACAAGCACCCTGAATTGGGCGTGGCTCAGACAAATTATTTAAAGGGACATTAAACGTGGAGTTAGGCTTTAATATTTAGCTTGTAATCTGTAGGGAAGACTGATGCCAGCTCTACAGGAAGGTGGGTGGGAGGGGTGGTTTCCATGTTACATACAGGGCACTGTTATGTCTGGAAGCCAATCCGGTGGAACCGTTTATCAGCTCATGGAATGAATGCATTCCCTTATCTCCTGAGTCAGGGAAAATGTTACATTGATAGGAAGGACCTAGTTACATGATATTTTCCTATATATAACGCTGACGTTTTTTACCCTATAGTGGTGGAATGTAATCAGTTATATTAAAGGGCACTAATGCACAGAACAGGGCTGAAAGCAACTTGTCCTAGGCCCACAATAGGAAAAAAAAATATTTGTTTAACTGTGTGGGGCCAATTCCTGTAATGGTATTTGGAATATGAATTACTTTTTTTTTTCTTCATATGTCCTTGCAGACCAAGCTGTCCAGATAAAGTGACAGTTACCCAGGTTAGAAAAAGTCATATAATGCTGCCAGGGGTCAGCTTTTATTTATATGTGTAGCACCAGGGCTCAAGTCCTGCGGGAGCTCTTGGGAACGGAGTTCCTGTACTTTTCCACAACAGGAGTTCCCGTTAGCAGCCGCGTCCTGCTTATGACTGAGTAACTGGTTGCTAGGCTGAGCAGCACCTAATAGAGAGAGCAGCCAGCCACAGACACCACACCAGACAGAGCCACACTTACTGCTGGTAAGGATCCAGCCTGTGCCCACTGCCCAGTCAGTGCCAGACAGTCCCGACAGCCGCTGTAGCACATTGCTAGCATTGTAGCCCAACTCTGAGCTGCCAGACTTCTCCAGTTCAACTTCTCCTCTCCTGAGCTGAGCCTCCGAGTCCTCCCGCCCACGAGTTTGCCGCCTACCAGAGTCATTGACAAACTTCCAGGTTAGTGTGTTACACACACTTTGTTAGTTACCGTGAGCATGCTCCCCCTCCATTCTGCTGCTGTGTCCCCCACTCCCTCTCCGTTCTGCTGCTGTCCCCCACTCCCCCTCTGTTCTGCTGCTGTCGCCCCCCACTCCCCCTCCATTCTGCTGCTGTGTCCCCCACTCCCCCTCCGTTCTGCTGCTGTCCCCCACTCCCCCTCCATTCTGCTGCTGTGTCCCCCACTCCCCCTCCGTTCTGCTGCTGTGTCCCCCACTCCCCCTCCATTCTGCTGCTGTGTCCCCCACTCCCCCTCCATTCTGCTGCTGTCCCCCCACTCCCCCTCCGTTCTGCTGCTGTCATCCCCCACTCCCCCTCTGTTTTGCTGCTGTCGTCCCCCACTCTCCCTCCATTCTGCTGCTGTGTCCCCCACTCCCCCTCCGTTCTGCTGCTGTCCCCCACTCCCCCTCCATTCTGCTGCTGTGTCCCCCACTCCCCCTCCGTTCTGCTGCTGTGTCCCCCACTCCCCCTCCATTCTGCTGCTGTGTCCCCCACTCCCCCTCCATTCTGCTGCTGTCCCCCCACTCCCCCTCCGTTCTGCTGCTGTCATCCCCCACTCCCCCTCTGTTTTGCTGCTGTCGTCCCCCACTCCCCCTCCGTTCTGCTGCTGTCGTCCCCCACTCCCCCTTTGTTCTGCTGCTGCCCCCCTCCGTTCTGCTGCTGTCCCCCACTCCCCCTCCGTTCTGCTGCTGTCCCCCACTCCCCCTCCATTCTGCTGCTTTCGTCCCCCACTCCCCCTCTGTTCTGCTGCTGTGTCCCACTCCCCCTCCATTCTGCTGCTGTATCCCCCACTCCGCCTCCGTTCTGCTGCTGTCGTCCCCCAATCCGCCACCGTTCTGCTGCTGTTGCCCCCCACTCCCCCTCCGTTCTGCTGCTGTCGTCCCCCACTCCCCCTCCGTTCTGCTGTCGTCCCCCACTCCCCCTCCGTTCTGCTGCTGTCGCCCCCCACTCCCCCTCCGTTCTGCTGTCGTCCCCCACTCCCCCTCGGTTCTGCTGTCGTCCCCCACTCCCCCTCCGTTCTGCTGCTGTCCCCCACTCCCCCTCCGTTCTGCTGCTGTCCCCCACTCCCCCTCCGTTCTGCTGCTGTCGTCCCCCACTCCCCTTCCATTCTGCTGCTGTAATCCCCCACTCCCCCTCTGTTTTGCTGCTGTCATCCCCCACTCCCCCCTTCGTTCTGCTGCTGTCGTCCCCCACTCCCCCTCTGTTCTGCTGCTGCCCCCCCTCCATTCTGCTGCTGTCCCCCACTCCCCCTCCGTTCTGCTGCTGTCATCCCCCACTCCCCCACTCCCCCTCTGTTTTGCTGCTGTCATCCCCCACTCCCTCTTCGTTCTGCTGCTGTCGTCCCCCACTCCCCCTCTGTTCTGCTGCTGCCCCCCCTCCGTCTTGCTGCTGTCCCCCACTCCCCCTCCGTTCTGCTGCTGTCCCCCACTCCCCCTCCGTTCTGCTGCTTTTGTCCCCCACTCCCCCTCCGTTCTGCTGTTCTCCCCCACTCCCCCTCAGTTCTGCTGCTGTGTCCCACTCCTTCTCCATTCTGCTGCTGTGTCCCCCACTCCCCCTCCGTTCTGCTGCTGTCATCCCCCACTCCCCCTCCGTTCTGGGTGGGAGTTCCCACACTTTTTTCCCCAGGACTTGACCCCAGTGTAGCACTAACCCCCGAAGGAGCAGCTGGTTTAGTTGGGCTTACCGTTACCTTCTTTTCCTCAATTCACGTCTAGGGGTGTCCCGTGGTAGATGGCCCAGTAACTTGAGAGACTGAAGACAGAATCCACTTGAATGGATTTTATTTGCAAACGTAGACAATGAACAGTCTCTTAAATTGGGATCAGAGGGTTAGAAAGAAAGTTCAGGTAATCTTATTATCAAAGTACTTGCCCACTTTGACTGCATCCAGAGAATAGGCATTCACAACTGGATGTTGTAGAACATGTAGGAAACTAAACTTGTAGAACACTCGTGGGATACCTGGATCTTTCAGCCAGCTTGGCGATATCCACGAGACCGGATTCACTTTGGTACTTCAGCCCTTCCAGGCTCTTTCTAAGAAACCAACCCGCACGTGGCCTTCTTCTGAAGAGTCCTCCCCTGGAATGCTACGAAGCTAATGGGTCTCTCCCAAACCGGAGACCACCTCAGAATCCTCCTTTAGTTTCCTTGCCTTGGGGTAGCCAGCCCCGAGACAACAAGTTGGGTGGATCCGCACCCCAGGCCATAGCCTTCCTGGGGGCTGGTCAGGAGGACCAGGACCATGGAGTCAGCACATCCTTCTGGACCGGAACCCCGAACCACGTGACGTCCGCATCTTAAGTGCCCTCTCCCAGAAAGCACAGCAAGAGTCCCGCTCCCACTGGACAGGCTCCGAGAGAGAGTAATCTTAAAGCACCCAACCAGACTGTAGTTCCATGCCTGCCAGAAGAGACAGTGCCCCCTGTGGCCAGGCTGAACATCCCATAGTCCAGTCAGACTGATGCTGAGGTCTAAATTTAGATAATTTCACCCAAACCAAACTACAGTTCAGGTGTAACTTTAAATTTATAAAAACATAGCGCGTGCTCTTCAGGAGCCGGCGCTACATATGGTTTAACCTCTTCAGGCCTGGAAGATTTTACCCCCTTCTCGACAAGAGCACTTTTTGCGATTTGGCACTGCGTCGCTTTTTTTTTTTTTTTTAACAGAAAGATTTTTTATTGTTTTTGTCCTTTAAAACAAGGTGATAACATAACAGAACAATATCAGTATGGCATTTATGCAAAACAAAATCACAAGACACATAAATATCACATTCTAGGCACCCGAGAGGGTATCAAATCATAAACACAGCATCCAATAGCATCGAGTCCTAACATCCCTCTCCGCCCAATAAGGGACGACAGGTTCTCCTGGTTGCATCTAGTAGGGCACAAGTACTATCTACCCCGGGGGGGGGGGGGGGGGAGGGACCGGGGCCCACAAATAATAATACGGGAAGGGGCCCATTGATACAGAAAGGATGGCACCAGGGATCAAATCCAGCCCCACAGCCCAATAACCGCCATGAGGGGGGGGGGGGGAGGGGGAGAAGGGGGGCGGGAAGGGAGAGGAAGCCCACCTCCGATACAGGGCAAGCCAGGCATCAGGGGGGGGAGCAGGCCCGCACAAGACCCACCCCGCCTAAACACGGTCAGCCGCATGCGTCAATCCAGTTTGACCAGATTTTGTCAAATTTTTTCGGACAGTTTCTACTTTCATAGGTAATACGGTACAATGGGAGGACATTGTTGATCGTTTTCCGCCACCCCGCCGCAGACGGCGGATCTGCCTGCTTCCACCGGAGTAGAATTTCCCTCCTGGCGTAAAATAGCGCGTATGTCAGGCATAGCTTGACGTAACGGTCACTCTCTATGTCATCCAGGCGACTAAGCAAAAATGTCGAGGGATCCAGTGGTATCGGCATCCCACAAACTTCTCCAAGAGCATCCGCCACTTCACTCCAGAACTGGCGCAGTCTTGGGCATGTCCAGACCATATGAAAAAACGTCCCCACCTCCGAGTCACACCTAGTACAGTTGGGGCTGAGACCTGGGTAAATGTTCGCAATCCTCTGAGGGGTATAATAGGCCCTATGAATAAATTTGAGTTGTATAAAACGGTCCCTGGCCGCAATCATAGAGGGGATGTAGGTGAGTAGGCAATCTTCCCACTCCTCCACATCCAGAGAGGGAATATCCCCCTGCCATTTAAGTCTGGACCGGCAAGTCGTAATGTCATGGGCAACCGTCAGGTGAAAGAGGCACTGCGTCGCTTTAACTGACAATTGCGCAGTCGTGTGACATTGCACCCAAACAAAATTGACGTCCATTTTTCCCCACAAATAGAGCTTTCTTTTAGTGGTATTTGATCACCTCTGCGGTTTTTATTTTTTGCGCTATAAACAAAATAAGAGCGACAATTTTGAAAAAAAAACCATTATTTTTTAACTTTTTGCTATAATAAATATCCCCCAAAAATATATAGAAAAAAGTTTTTTTTCCTCAGTTTAGGCCGATACGCATTCTTCTACATATTTTTGGTAAAAAAAAAATCACAATAAGTGTATATTGAATGGTTTGCGCAAAAGTTATAGCGTCTACAAAATAGGGGATAGATTTATGGCATTTTTATTATTAATGTTTTTTTTTTACTAGTAATGGTGGCGATCTGTGTTTTTTATCAGGACTGCGACATTATGGCGGACACGTCGGCCAATTTTGACACATTTTTGGGACCATTGGCATTTATACAGCGATCAATGCTATAAAAATGCATTGATTACTGTACAAATGTCATTGGCAGGGAAGGGGTTGACACTAGGGGGTGATCAAAGGGTTAATTGTGTTCCCTAGTGTGTTTTCTAACTGGAGGGGGAAGGGACTGTGTAGGGGACATGATGGATCACTGTTCATACTCTGCATGAACAGACGATCTGTCACTTCTCCCCTCAGAGAACCGGAAACTGTGTGTTTACATACACAGATTCCGGCTCTCAGTGTGCCCCAAGCCAACGCGGGAGCCGGGCAGTGATCACACTCAAATCGGCTCCGTGGGTGAGCAAGGGGCGTGCACGCGCACACCTAATGGCCAAAAAAGGAAGCTACATAAGATAACGGCGATTCGCACAGCTGAGCCATGTTGCCTCAGTACAACTGCGGCGGCTGGTCGGCAAGCAGCTAAAGTCCAACTCCGAGAATTCTAAAAAAAAATCTACCCTTTCAGCAGGCAGCCCCCTCCCCCACATTGAACTGCAGGGGTTACATGCTCATTATGTCAAAGAGGTACATGAAAAGGCCTGATTAAATATCACACTACTCCGACTGGCTTCTGCCCTGTCCTTTTCTCCATAAAGCAATGTCTGTGGGTAATACCTTAGTGTCATTGCATACAATGCAGGGCTATTAGCCCTTTATTGTACAAGTTGGGGGCAAGCGTGCAACCATGTCCAGAGTTCCTTAGAGGGGAGGATGTAGGGGACTGGTCACAATGCTGGAGGGTCCCTTCTGGAGAACAGAATAAAGTAATTATTTCTCCTTATTCTTGTGTCCTTAGACATAATGAGCATTTAATCCCTGGTGTTTGGGGGAAGGGTGGCAATGCTGCCGTGATTTCACTGCAAAAATGAGAGCAGACTGGCTACAGCAGCAGAAGACCACATCGGCTGCCACTCCTATCAGCTAAGAACAGGACACTGATGCTACAATTCACACAGGATCACCAAAATTGGACAACAGAAGATTGGAAAATCGTTGTCTGGTCTGATGAGTCTCGATTTCAGCTGCTTTGGGGGCAATGGCCTCTTCCCGGCAACCCTGGGCTGTGGTTGGTCTGCGTATATCCAGCGCCGACCACTATACCGATGCTGGACCCAAAAAACACAATGCTCTTGTGGTCTGTCTGGCATGGCCTCCGCTTCGTAGCTATTTAAGAAATGTCACACAGTGGGAGCGTTCACGGTGAGTGTAACTTTTTTTTATTTTTTTGGGTCCGGTGGTAACATGATTGAGAATAGATCTACATCGGGGGACATTGTTTTTTTTTTTTTTTTTTTTAAATAAAGGAATTGTCAAAAACTCTTGTACTGTCCTTATTCACTTTTACACTTTTTGCTAAATTAGTAGGGGTACTACGTACACCATACTCATTCACATGGGGGGGGAGGCTCCCTTGTGAAAGGGGGCTTCCGGATTCCGATAAGCTCCCTGCCCACAGACCCCCAAAACCACAGCCCAGGGTTGTGGGGAAGAGGCCCATGTCCCCATCAACATGGGGACAAGGTGCTTTGGGGTGGGAGGGATAGAGCTCCCCCATCTCAAAGCATCACCCATGTTGAGGGCATGTGGCCTGGTATGGTTCGGGGGGGGGGGGGGGGAGCTCGCTCGTTGCTTCCCTTTCCTGCATGCTCAGATTAGGGTCTGTTATGGCTTTTGGGGGGGACCCCACGCCACTGTTAAAAAATGTTGGCATGGGGTTCCCCTCCAACCCATACCAGACCAGAAGGCATTGGGGGGGAGATTTTTTTTTCACTAAATTTTTAGCCAAAATGTATTTCCCGCTGACAGCTGATGACACATTGGTTGTTAAGGACGCGGCGACCTTAACAACCGACCTGCTCCTTAGCAACCAGCCATATACAGCAATTTTAAAGGGACATAAATAAAAGCAAAATACATGCAAAAACGCATTAAAAAAAGGGTTTAAAAATGTGAAAAATATATGGCAAACTGTGCCTGAAAAATGTATCAACCGCATAGATGTAAACCTAGACTTAAAGCGACCATGACCTGTTAAAAAGCTAATAAAAGATCTCTGCAAGAAAAGAGGCATTATACTAACCTCTCCAGAGGCCCCATCTCCTACCTGCACCCCATTCTAGTGCTGCAGCCTCCTTCAGGCTCTACAACAAAAAATAAACAAAAAATTGACAATTTTTCTTACAACGCAGCCTGCTGCAATGAATGGTATATGTGTGTTGTGTTGCATTGCCATTTAATGTATGTTGGGCTCTACTATAGGATATGCTGTTCACAACAAATGGAAGTGCAATACACTGTACAAGGGTGAAGGGCTGGTTCACTGCCGTGCATTGAGGTAATGCGCGTTCATACATGCGTTTTAGCACTTGTTGACACAACGTACAAATGTGAATGGCCCCTGAAATAGATTACATCTAGGTTGCTAACCTGTTTTAGCTTCAAAATCTGCAATAAATCAGGAAATATCGTCAGCCTGTGTCTATGCGGATATCATTCGCCATCGTCATCTTTGTTATCCCCCATTAGACAGACAGGACCTTAGTATAGCCTTAGTATAGCCTTGAGGCAATTCAGTTCACATTGTAGCGCTATATACAAATTATTCATTCATTCATTCAGTATATTCTACAGTGCCTTGCAAAAGTATTCACCCCCATTTTTCGTGTTTTGCTACCTCGCAACCTGGAATTAACATGGATTGTTTGAGGATTTGCATCATTTAATTTCATTTACAGAACATGCCCACAACTTTGAAGATTTTTCTTTTTTTATTGTGACGCAAACAACAAATAGGACAAAATAACATAAAAAGTCGATGTGCATAACTATTCACCCCCCTAAAGTTAATACTTTGTAGAGCCGCCTTTTGCAGTTATCACAGCTCCAAGTCACTTTGGATAAGTCTCTATGAGCTTGCCACATCTTACCACTGGGGATGCCCATTGCCCATTCCTCCTTGCAAAACTGCTCCAGCTTCTTCAAGTTGGATGGTTTGTGCTTGTGAACAGCAATCTTTAAGATTTCCTGCTGATTTGTGTCTTCAGACTTACCAAAACCATATAATATTCTGGTCAAACCTTAGGCGTTTCAATTTGTATGCAATCAGGCAGGCCCTTGCACTACATGGTTTTGGTAAATCTGAAGACAAAATTCTGCAGAAAATATGATAGTTTAAGTCTGACCACAGATTTTCTATTGGATTGAGGTCTGGGCTTTGACTAGGCTCCAACACATTTACATGTTTCCCCTTAAACCCCTTAAGTGTTGCTTTAGCAGTGTGTTTGGGGTCATTGTCCTGCTGGAAGGTGAACCTCCATCCTAGCCTCAAATCACACACAGAGTGGTACAGGTTTTGCTAAAGAATATCCCTGTGTTTAGCACCATCCAACTTTCCCTCAACTCTAACCAGTTTCCCAGTCCCGACTGCTGAAAAACATCCCCACAGCATGATGCTGCCACCACCATGTTTCACAGTGGGGATGGTGTTCTTTGGGTGATGTAATGTGTTGGGTTTGTGCCAGACATAGCATTTTCTTTGATGGCCAAAAAGTTCAATTTTAGTCTCGTCAGACCAGAGCACCTTCATCCAGACATTTTGGAAGTCTCCCACATGCCTTTTCACAAACTCACAATTTGCCATTTTGTTTTTTGCTTAAAGTAATGTCTTTCTTCTGGCCACTCTGCCATAAAGCCAAACTCTATGGAGCGTACGGCTTATTGTCATCCTATGTACAGATACTTCAGTCTCTGCTGTGGAACTCTGCAGCTCCTCCAGGGTTACCTTAGGTCTCTGTGTTGCCTCTCTGATTAATGCCCTCCTTGCCCGGTCCGTGGGTTTTGGTGTGCGCCGGTCTCTTGGCAGGTTTGCTGTTGTGCCATGTTCTTTCCATTTGGTTATGATAGATTTGATGGTGCTCCTAGGGATCATCAAAGATTTGGATATTTTTTATAACCTAACCCTGACTTGTACTTCTCAACAACATTGTCACTTACTTGTTTGGAGAGTTCCTTGGTCTTCATGGCAGGGTTTGGTTAGTGGTGACTCTTGCTTAGGTGTTGCAGCCTCTGGGGCCTTTCAAAAAGGTGTGTATATGTAATGACAGATCATGTGACACTTAGATTGCACACAGGTGGACATCATTTCACTAATTATGTGACTTCTGAAGGTAATTGGTCGCACCAGAGCTTTTTATGGGCTTCATAACAAAGGGGGTGAATACATACGCACATGCCAATTATCAGTTTTTTTATTTCTGAAAAATGGTTTTATGTATATATTTTTCTAATTTTACTTTAGACTATTGTGTTCTGATCCCTCACATATAATTCAGATTTAAAAAAACGTCGAACCAAAGGCTGTAATGTAACAAAATAGGTAAAAAGCCAAGGGGGGTGAATACTTTTGCAAGGCACTGTAGGTAATAATATGCCCCTTTTAGCAAATTGCTGGATTCATTTCCGCGCTCCGTGGTCCTTTTTAGATGCTACCGTCACTGAATTTCCCATTGTAACGTCCTTACATTGTACAGCAGGGGGGACATTATTCCTCGCACATTACTGCATTTTGTGTTCTGCTTTTGGTTCCAGTTATTCAGATGATAGGGGGGTCACTGTATCCATCTTCCTTTACTTCAGCTGAAAATCCTGCCGTCAGCTCGGCTGTTTTACCGCTTGTTATTGCTGCCATTGTGCATTCAAAGCTGCTGAGTATGAAGGGGAAAGAAAAACAATTTAGCTGGTTTCTGGAAAGGGTTTTTGTATAGCGTGCCCTGACCTCTGGTTCTAAAGCGGGCCTTATATACAAAGATTTCACCGTTTCATCAAAAAAAAAAAAAGTATGATTGTGGAGAAGCAATACTGCCATGTGCCTTCAGTGAATGGCTGTAGCAATAGAATATTTAATTTATTAAAAATTAGTGCAGTTAAAACAAATCACCTTTATTATAATCAGGCAAATTAAAGTTCTCCAAATATCAGAAATATTTTTCTATGTCAAAGTAGTTCTAAAATCACTATAGAGCCTCAGCTAATCTGATACAGTGCATCCGGAACGTATTCACAGCGCTTCACTTTTTCCACATTTTGTTATGTTACAGGTTTATTACAAAATGGATTAACCACTTGCCAACCAGCCGACGTTGTTATACGAGGGGGGGGTATTGCGCAGTTGTGGTCAGGCATGCGCCGCCACCAGCGCGCACTATCACTCTCACTCCTGCTGCACGTTGCGGAAGAGTGCCCGCGGGTCGGGCTGACTCGATGTCCGCCGGCGACCCGCGATCGCCTAGTACAGAGGCATAACAGGGATCTGCCAGTGTAAACAAGCGGATCCCCGTTCTGTCAGATGACATGACAAAGATTTACTGCTCCCAGTGGTTGGAAACAGTAATCTCTGTCATGTTCCTGGCAGCTAGGCTTGTGCAATTTGTTTTGTAACTAATCGAAAATTCGGCCGAATTTTGCATCTTTCGGACATTCGGATGCATAAAAAAATAACGAATTTCAACTAATACGAAAGAAATTATAGCGGATATAACCAGTGGCGTCACTAGGGGGCGGCTTTTGGGGTTATAGCCCAGAATCTGGGGCCTATAGCCCCCAGTCTCTGCAGGGGTCTCCAAGGGGAGGGGTGGCTCTCTGGGAACCCTGATGTAAGCGGGGGGCTCCCTGAGGACCCTGATGCAAGGGGGAGGCTCTCTGGGGACCCTGATGCAAGGGGGAGGCTCTTTGGGGACCCTAATGTAAGGGGGGCTCTCTGGGAACCCTGATGTAAGTCGGGGGCTCTTTGGGGACCCTGATGCAAGGGGGAGCTTTCTGGGGACTCTGATGTAAGGAGGAGGCTCTCTGGGGACCCTGATGTAAGGGGGGCTCTCTGGGCACCCTGATTTAAGGGGGGGCTCTCTGTGGATATATACACACATGTGTATATTACTGTATATACATGTGTATGCCCGCCCAAGCATATGAGTCTCTGCAGGGGTCCCCAAGGGGAGGGGAGGCTCTCTGTGAACCCTGATGTAAGTGGGGGCTCTTTGGGGACCCTGATTTAAGGGGGAGGCTCTCTGGGGACCCTAATGTAAGGGGGCTCTCTGGGGACCCTGATGCAAGGGGGAGACTCTCTGGGGACCCTGATGCAAGGGGGAGGCTCTCTGGGGACCCTGATGCAAGGGGGAGGCTCTTTGGGGACCCTGATGTAAGGGGGGCTCTCTGGGAACCCTGATGCAAGTCGGGGGCTCTCTGGGGACCCTGATGCAAGGGGGAGCTCTCTGGGGACTCTGATGTAAGGAGGAGGCTCTCTGGGGACCCTGATGTAAGGGGGGGCTCTCTGGGCACCCTGATTTAAGGGGGGCTCTCTGGGGACCCTGATATAGGTGAGGGGCTCTCTGGGGATATACACACACATGTGTATATTACTGTATATACATGTGTATGCCCGCCCAAGCGTATGAGTCTCTGCAGGGGTCCCCAAGGGGAGGGTAGGCTCTCTGTGAACCCTGATGTAAGTGGGGGCTCTTTGGGGACCCTGATTTAAGGGGGAGGCTCTCTGGGGACCCTAATGTAAGGAGGGCTCTCTGGGAACATTGATGCAAGGGGGGAGCTCTCTGATGTAAGGAGGAGGCTCTCTGGGGCCCCTTATGTAAGGGGGGTCTCTCTGGGTATCCTGATTTAAGGGGGTCTCTCTGGGGACCTTGATTTAAGTGGGGGGCTCTCTGGGGATATATACACACACATATGTATATTACTGTATATACATGTGTATGCCCGCCCAAGCGTATGACTTTCTTTACTACGCTGCTATGGGCTCTAGCCCCAGATCTTTTGTAGACCTAGCAACGCCCCTGATATAACAAATTAATTTTACATGATTCGGTAATTCGTTAAAGATCTAATGAAACAAAAGGTCAACTCAAAGTAAATCTTACAGTCCAATAAGCTGATAATTTTGTGCCAGAGGTTGGATTACTGGCAAAGTGCATTCCTGAGAACTGAGTGAGAAGGGTGTTTATTGTATTTGAGCCGAAGAGAAGAGATATGGTCATTGTGTGTGCTAAAAGATTCAATAAACAAAGGACTTTCCAAACTACGAATCATTATCATGTTATATATACATACATAAATATCGAATTTCAACAAATATGAACGAAATGATAGCGCATATAACGAATGAATTCATCAGTCGAGATTTGGTATAATGAATATCGACACTCTACAGAAATAACAAATTATCCGAAAACGTATTAACGTAACATAACGAATATGACAGAACAAAATTATGTATTTTAAGAATGACAACGAACCGAAACTAAACAAAATTTTCCATTGTGCACAAGTCTACTGTCAGCCCCCCCCCCCTACAGTTAGAACACACCCAGGGAACACTTTGATCGCCCCCCTAGTGTTAACCTCTTCCCTTCCAGTGTCATTTTTACATTGATCAGTGCATTTTTTTTAGCACTGATCAATGTAATAATGTTACTGGTCCCCAAAAAAGTGTAATTTGGGGTCAGATTTGTGCACAGCAATGTCGCAGTCCTGCTAGATATTGCAGATCATCGCCATTATTAGTAAAAACAATTTAAAAAATACTAAGTCCCTAAATCTATCCCATAGTTTGTAGACGCAATAACTTTTACGCAAACCAATCATAATACGCGTTGTTTTTTTTACCAAAAATATGTAGAAGAATATATATCAGCCTAAACTATTGAAAAAAAAATTTTTTTTTAATATTTTTTTTTGGATATGTATTATAGCAAAAAGTGACGCTTTTGTTTGTTTATAGAGCAAAAAAGGAAAAATCCCAAAGGTGATCAAATACCACCAAAAGAAATCTCTATTTGTGGGAAAAAAAGGACATCAATTTTGTTTGGGTACAGCATCACACGACCGCACAATTGTCAGTTAAAGCGACGCACGGCTGTAGAGCATAAAACTGCCTGGTTATTAAGGGGCAAATCCTTCCGGTCCTTAAGCAGTTAAATTCATTATTTTCTTCTAAATTCTACAAACAATACCCCATATTGACAATGTGAAATCTTTGCAAATTTATTTTAAAAACAAAACAAAAAAAATCACATGTACACAAATATTCACAGCCAAAAAATGTAAAAATTTCCCCAGGGGGTTTTTTAGGCAGCAAAAGATTGATTATGTAAAAGTATTTAATTAGATCAAGAAATAGATGATTAATACAAATATACAATGAATTTGATTTTAAAATACAAGCTCTGATTTTCGACACAAACATAAAACATCACTCATGGCAAAAAACACTTCAAGGAAAACATGATTTGCCAATTACATTTACAATGTTACTATCCACATGAATACCCCAATGCATTTCAACCCTTTCGTTTCTGGTCTTCTTCAGGGGAATTTAAATTCTAGGAAGATATATCAAAAAGTTCTAATTAAGACATTAACAGTATATGAAACATTATTACAACATTACATTACAACAACAGATTTCTAAATAACATTTGCGTTCAGTGATACGATCATCTCCGTACGTCCCCTTCACGCCCTCCAGGTGAATCCACAGTCCCCCGGGTTTGCAAAGGGCAGCCTAAACTGATGAATAAACGTGTTTTATATATATATATATATATATATATATATATATATATAGCGATACCCTCACTTAAGAGGGCCGCAAGTTTGGTTTGGGTCCTGAGCACAGCTCCGCCAACCCCCCGGCAATCTGCACTACCCACTTTGGCACAGTTAGTATCTAGCAATACACATTAAATTGCTTATACTCTAAATATGTGTGTGTGCGTGGGTGGATAACTCAAGCTCATAGACAATCCTTGAAAGTATATAACTGACTTTACTTGTTGTTTTTATAAAAGGAATATCATGAATCAAACATTTGGATTGCAACACATAATCAGGTCCCTGCAGTAACCAGTAATAAAGATAAACAGAGTAATCAGCATAATAAAGTATTGCTATGCAACTCTAGCGCTGCCCTTTTTCAGCTACTTCCCCACATGGGTAAACACCCAGCACTGTCTACCTATGCAGTCAGGCCTGACTGATCTAAATGGAAGTCCAGTAAAACAATATTCGCTAGCAATCTTTCGGTGGTGCACTTGAAGAACAACTTTGTAATCCAAACGTATAATAAAGATAAAGCATCTGTCTTTAAACAGCTCTCACCACCCGGACAAGTCCAAGTCCGGTTTCTCTGCCTTTTCGTCTAGGAACAGGAATCCACCGACCTCCCAGTCTTCAATCCTTCTGGTGTACTGCAGCAAAGATGAGAAAATGTCTCTCAGGTGCAACTAAGCTGGCAGAGAGCTCTTTGGAAAAGAGCACAAGGCCCAGGCTTCAGGCCTTGTGCTTTCAGCAGTTCAGCACAGACCTCCTCTTGCTAGGAGAGAGGGGGGTGTCCAAAGAGAGCAAACTAGGCCTCTCCCCCTCCTTATATTTCCTCCCCCATAAGTCTCTGGGGCATAACTCAAAGCATCCTGGGAACCAGCGGGGTTCTGGGAACAGTAGTTTTATAGTTCTTAAAGAGACCCCGCTACACACATATATATATATATATATATATATATATATATATATATATTTATTTATATATATATATATATATATATATATATATATATTTTTTTTTTTTTTTTTTTTGATATATATTATAGCAAAAAGTAAAAAAAAAAAATTTTTTTCAAAATTGTCGCATTTGTTTGTTTATAGTGCAAAAAATAAAAATCTCACAGGTGATCAAACACCACCAAAAGAAAGCTATATTTGTGGTAAAAAAAAAGGACATCGACTTTGTTTGGGTACAGAGATGCACGACCAAGCAAATGTCAGTTAAAGCGACGCAGTGCCGTAAAAACGGCCTGGTCATTAAGGGGAAAATCCTTTCAGTCCTTAAGTAGTTAAATTCATTATTTTGTTCAAAATTCTACAAACAATACCCCATATTGACAATGGAACAATAGACCCCTACCAGCCAGCATTTGCTCCTGGGAGACCTATTGATGGCCAATCCCTATCAGCCAGCCAACTGTAGATCTCCCAGCAGCCAGCAATAATAGACCCTCCAGCAGTGAGCAACAATAGACCCCTCCCTCAACTGTAGGTCCCTTCCAGCAACAATTGACCACTGGCAACATAAGACAACCCCAGCAACAATGGACCCCCCCCCCCCCCAGCAACAATAGATTCCCCAGCAGCCAAAATCAACGGGCCCTTCAACATACCGCAGCTTCCCTTGCCATTACTTTCATTCAGTCCTGGAGGTGCTGGAATTGCATTCCCACGCGTTTCTACTGAAAAAAAGCCCTGGTAATAATAGCCTGGACCCTTCGGCCACACAGAACAGCGCTGTGGACCATGGGGTACAAAAGGTGAGTATTCCTGACTTTAGTTCTGCTTTAAAACATGTTCATTGTTAGGGTTTACATCCCCTTGAATGAATTGAGAAGTGGTTCTCAAACATCACGACTCAGGGCCAAACTGGCCCCCAGAAGAGGATGCACAAAATATAAAAAAAATGTTTAAAAAAAATGTTTTTTTTTTTCCTTTTGAAGATTTCAAAGTTATGGAACTAATAGATCCACGAAGTACAGTTTTGGTGTTCAGGAAAGTACAATTTTTTCACTAAAGGGAATGTTTTTTGATCCTACGGCAGACCCATCACACTTAAGTCCAACAATGGCAACCCATCAGCAGGAAGACATCTGTAAATAGCGGTGTCTATTGATAAAGTGTGCTGTATAAGAATGACAGCTCCATTCAGTATAGAGATGAATAGGCTGTCAAACATGACGGCAAAATGCTCATAAACTCTTTTTTTCCTCTCAAAGAGGGAAGGATCCGATCATCATTTGTGATAATCAGGTGGAGTGTAAATGACAACGCTTCTATAAAAAGCATTTTGGAATAATGAGAACCTGCCGCATCTTTCAAAAAACGTCTTTCATTTTATCTAAAAAGTAATGCTGCTCGGCTACAAAATTCTCTTTTTAAAAGTTGCAGTTGACCAAAAAAATAAATAAAACAGAGGGGTAAAAAAAAAAAAAAAAAATTAAATTTCATATAAATCTTTGACCAAAAATTGTTAAAACTGAAGGAAATACAGGCTAAACTTAAAAACCTAAACTGGCTATCACTCTGATCTCATAGACATAACATGGGGCAGTTGCCAAGGATACCGTTTATCCCCTTTAATCTTCACCATTGTGATTGAAACAATGGCGATTGCTATTAATGCTAATCCGGATATTAAGGGGGTCACTTTTGGATCGCAAGAACAAAAATGCGCATTATTTGTGGATGATGTCCTCCTCTTACTTCCCTTTCTAACGTTCTACAGACACTACGGGACTTTGGTGGTATCTCGGGACTCAGAGTTAATGAGACTAAGTAATTGGCTTTCAACATCCCCAACCCATTATTTTCACAGGTGTGAATTTTTTCGTTTAAATGGCAGGATGAAGCTAGTTTCTGACTTTGCCCCCTTGGATCATCTATTCCATAATCCTAAATTCCCTAAGATCACAACATCAAAGCTTTTAAATGGTGGACTGATAAATGTCTATATAGTATAGGCCACTTTTACACAGAAAGAGGCCCGTTCACACTCTCTCATTGCACTACCGATTTAGAGATGCCCCCTGTTGAACAAAAATAGCAAATTGTTTGCAGACTATACGACCTTTCTTAGAACCGCCCTATATGCTGGTTTATGAGAAGTGGTGCACACAAGATCCGGACTCCAGGGGCGGCATCACCATGGCATATGCATCATACCGCCCAACATTTTGAGATGGGAATGAGGGACACCTACTAGCAAACGTATGTAGCCATACGACACACCCCCTGCCACACCCTCTTAAAGGAGAATTAACCAAAAAAAAAAGGTTAATTAAAACCACAAGAGCTTTTTTTACCACTATTATTCCTTTATATTGGCTTTAAAAATGTACAAATGCAGCAATTTAGAATTTGGATGAAAGGTTTAGCACTGGGAAACACTTTTTGAAAGATAAAAAGTGTGTTTTATATACAACTTTGAGGATCAGACCGAAATGAGGGACAAATGAGGGGGAAAGAGGGATAGAGGGACATTGCTCAAAATCAGGGACAGTCCCTCCAAATCAGGGACAGTTGGGAACTATGTATGCATCCCTGCTGACTTTGCCCCCGAAATATCCATACATGCTGCCCTGGGAGAGGGACCTTGCATGTGGACTTGATTCCAGAGGACTGGTGTTCCAGACTCCAGGTTTCCTACCATGGGATATTAAATGTCTTTTTGATAGAGGCTAGTATTTACAGCCCTGACAAGGTGGTATCTGGTCCCTGCTCGCCTGACCAGAATGTATCTAATGGCATCGGCAGGGTGCTACAGAGGATGTTCCCTGCGTGGCACTATGCTCCATATTTGTTGGGAGTGCCCCTGGATCTGCAGTTATTGGAACAGGGTGTTCTGTATGCTTCACAAGCTGACAGGGGCCCCAACTGTTCAACAGTTCCATATTGCTCTGGTCAATGATTTCCCCTCCAGGATTATCACGCCCTTGAGTCAATACTTTGTAGAACCACCTTTTACTGCAATTATGGCGTGTACACACAATCAGAATTTCCGACAACAAATGTTCAATGTGAGCTTGTTGTTAGAAATTCCGACCATGTGTAGGCTCCATTGGACATTTGCTGTCGGAATTTCCAACAACAGCTGTTTGAGAGCTGGATCTCAAATTTTCCGACAACAAAATCCGTTGCCATAAATTCCGAGCATGTGTAGACAATTCTGACACACAAAATTCCACGAATTCTCGGAATCAAGCAGAAGAGCCGCACTGGCTATTGAACGTCATTTTTTTCAGCACATTTTTGCCCATTGTTCTTTGCAAAATGGCTCAAGCTCTGTCAGATTGGATGGAGAGCATCTGTGAACAGCAATTTTCAAGTCTTGTCACAGATTCTCAATTGGATTTAGGTCTGGACTTTGATTGCGCTATAACACAACACAAGAATATGCTTTGATCAAAACCATTCCATTGTAGCTGTGGCTATATATTTACGGTCGTTGTCCTGCTGGATGGTGAACCTCCGTCCCATTTTCAATTCTTTTGCAGACTCTAAAGCCCCGTACACACGACCGGACTTTTCAACATCCAAAGTCTGACGGAATGATTCCGGCAGACTATTCGATCGTGTGTGGGCTGCAACGGACTTTTGATTCACAAAAGTCTGACAGACTTTAGAAATGGAACATGCTTCAAATTTTTCCGCCAGAACTCAGCCGGACCCAGAAATCCGCTCGTGTGTGTGCTAGTCTGACGGACTAAAACCGGCGCTAGGGCAGCTATTGGCTACTGGCTATGAACTTCCTTATTCTAGTCCAGTCGTACGTCATCACGTTCGAATCCGTCGGACTTTGGTGTGATTGTGTGTGGCCAAGTCCGTTCATTCGGAAAGTCCGTCAGAACTCTGTCAGAACTCCGTCAGAACTCCGTCTAAAGTCTGCCGGACTTAAGTCCTGTCGTGTGTACGCGGCATAACAGGTTTTCTTCTAAGATTGCCCTGTATTTGGCTCCATCCAACTTCCCATTAACTCTGACCAACTTCCCTGTCCCTGCTTAAGTAAAGCATCCCCACAACATGATGCTACCATCACCATTTTTCACAGCGGGGATGGCGTGTTTAGGGTGATGTGCAGTGTTAGTTTTCTACCACACATAGTGTTTTGCTTTTAGGCAAAAAACTTCAATGTTGGTCTCATCTGACCAGAGCACTTTCTTTCACGTTTGCTGTGTCCCCGACATGGCTTTTACAAACTGCAGACAGGACTTCTCATGGCTTTCTTTGAACAATGGCTTTCTTCTTGCTACTTCTCCATAAAGGTCAGATTTGTAGAGAGCACGAATAATATTTTACTGAGATTAAGATACACACAGGTGGACTCCATTTACCAATTAGGTGACTTCTGAAGGCAATTGGTTCCCTTAGATTTTAGTTAGGGGTATCAGAGTAAAGGGGGTTGAATACAAATGCACGCCACACTTTTCACATATTTATTTGTAAAAAATTTGAAATCCATTTATCATTTTCCTTCTACTTCACAATTATGTGCCACTTTGTGTTGGTCTATCATATAAAATAAAATACATCTATGTTTGTGGTTGTAACATGAGAAAATGTGGAAAATTTTAAGGGGTATGAAAACTTTTTCAAGGCACTGTATATGTGGTTTTAGTGTATTATGAATTTATGAGTGTATATTTAGTGTGCAAATACTTTTTTGCTTTGACATTTGCCACTTATTAATGAACGTGGCCCTGTGTGGTTACCAACAGCCAGTCAGAGCCTTCCCAAGCTCAGACGCTCTGGAACCCTTCCACCAGGGCTTGAGTCCTGCAGGAACGCATGGGAATGGCGTTCCTGTAATTTTTCCACAGCAGGAACGCCGTTCCCTTTGCGCTGTGGTTGCAGCGGTGCCCAGGGCCGATCCTGGGAGGCTCAGGTTCAGAGTCCTCCCCTCCCTCTCCCTCTCCTCTTCTGTACCTCACACACTGCAATGTTCAGCAACTGGACACTGTAACAAAGTCCCGCCTCCTAGACTTGCTCCTGTAATAGACAGAACACTGATTAAATTTCCCAGCATTGGATCAGTGTTCCGCCTATCACAGAAGCCGGTCTAGGAGGTGGGTCTTTGTTACAGCGGCCAGCCGCCGAACGTTGCAGACCCAAGCTCCATGTGTGATCCAGGCACAAGTAAGTCTGCATTTCATGGGCACAAGTGAGTCTGCAGTTCATGGGCACAGTGTGGCTGCATTGATGGGCACAGTGTGGCTGCAGTGATGGGAAAAGCAAGTCTGCAATGATGGGCACAGTGAGTCTGCATTTCACAGGCATTGTGAATCTGAATTTCACGGGCACAGTGAGTCTGCAGTCATGGGCACAGTGAGTCTGCATTTCATGGGCACAGTGAGTCTGCATTTCTTGAACACAAGTGAGTCTGCATTTCATGGACACAGTGCGTCTGCATTTCATGGGCTAAGTGAGTCTGCAATAATGGGCACAGTGAGTTTGCAATGATGGGCACAGTGAGTCTGCAATGATGGGTACAGTGAGTCTCCATTTCATAGGCACAGAGAATCTGCACTGATGGGCACAGTGGGGGTGCATTGATGGGCACAGGGAGTCTGTATTTCATGGGCACAGTGAGTCTGCATTTTATAGGCACAGTGAGTCTGCATTTCATGGGCACTGAGAGTCTGCAATGATGGGCACAGTGAGGCTGCAATGATGGGAAAAGTGAGTCTGCAATGATGGGCACAGTGAGTCTGCATTTCATGGGCACAATGAGTCTGCATTTCATGGGCACAGTGAGTCTGCATTTCATGGGCACAGTGAGTCTGCAATGATGGGCACAGGCAAGTCTGCATTTCATGGGCACAGTGAGGCTGCATTTCATGGGCACAGTGAGTCTGCATTGATGAGCATAGGCAAGTCTGCATTTCATGGGCACAGTGAGGCTGCAGTTCATGGGCACAGTGAGTCTGCAATGGTGAGCACAGAGAGTCTGCAATGATGGGCACAGTGAGTCTGTATTTCATGGGCACAGTGAGTCTGCAATGGTGGGCATAGTGAGGCTTCAATGATGGGAAAGGTGAGTCTGCAATGATGGGCACAGAGAGTCTGCATTTCACAGGCACAGTAAAATCTGCATTTCACAGGCACAGGGAGTCTGCAGTGATGGGCACAGTGAGTCTGCATTTCATGGGCTCAGTGAGCCTGCAATGGTGGGCACAGTGAGTCTGCAATGATGGGTACAATGAGTCTGCATTTCATAAGCACAAGTGAGTCTACCTTTCATGGGCACAGTGAGTCTGCATTTCATGGGCTCAGTGAGTCTGCAATAATGGGCACAATGAGTCTGCATTTCATGGGCACAGTGAGTTTGCAATAACAGCACAGTGAGTCTGCATTTCATGGGCACAGTGAGTCTGCAATGATGGGCACAGTGAGTCTTCAATAATAAGCACAGTGAGGCTGCAATGATGGGCACAGCGAGGCTGCATTGATGGGCACAGGCAAGTCTGCATTTCATGGGCATAGTGAGTCTGCAATGATGGGCACAGTGAGGCTTCAATGATGGGAAAGGTGAGTCTGCAATGATGGGCAAAGAGAGTCTGCATTTCACAGGCACAGTGAAATCTGCATTTCACGGGCACAAGTGAGTCTGCATTTCATGGGCACAGTGAGTCTGCATTTCATGGGCTCAGGAGTCTGCAATAATGGGCACAGTGAGTCTGCAATAATGGGCACAGTGAGTCTGCAATGATGGGTACAGTGAGTCTGCATTTCATGAGCACAAGTGAGTCTGAATTTTATGGGCACAGGTGAGTCTGCATTTCATGGGCACAGTGAGTCTGCAATAATGGGCACAGTGAGTCTGCATTTCATGGGAACAGTGAGGCCGCGTACACACGCGGGGACTGTTCGCCCAACTTTGTCCGTCAAACAGTTTCAGCAAACAGTCCGCTCAAAATTAGCATGGACGGACATGGCCACACACGACGAACGAACAGTTTGCTGAAACCGTGCGCGATGACGTGAACGGCACGTACGACGGGATGAAAAATACGATGTCCTATACACTGCATTATAACTTTCGGCGTGTAAATCCTTTCTGAGCATGCGCGGAACTTAGTTTGACGAACAAGCCTACACATGAGGGGACTGTTCGCTGAAACAAAGTTTCAGCGGACAGTTTTTCGGAATTTCCGAAAAACCTTGTTCAGCGGACTGTTCGCTGAAACTGTCCGCTGAAAGCCCACACACGAGCGGACTGTCCGCCGAAACACTGTTCAGCGGACAAAGTTGGGCGAACAGTCCCCGCGTGTGTACGCGGCCTGAGTCTTCAATAATAAGCACAGTGAGGCTGCAATGATGGGCACAGCAAGGCTGCATTGATGGGCACAGGAAAGTCTGCATTTCATGGGCATAGTGAGTCTGCAATGATGGGCACAGTGAGGCTGCCTTGAAGGACAGAGGCGAGGCCTCACATTTTTTCAAAATATTTTATTATATCTTTTCATGTGACAACACTGAACAAATGACACTTGTCTACAATGTAAAGTAGTGAGTGTACAGCTTGTATAACAGTGTAAATTTGCTGTCCCCTCAGAATAACTCAACACACAGCCATTAATGTATAAACTACTGGCAACAAAAGTGAGTACACCCCTAAGTGAAAATGTCCAAATTGGGCCCAAAGTGTCAATATTTTGTGTGGCCACCATTATTTTACAGCACTGCCTTAACCCTTTTGGGCATGGAGTTCACCAGAGCTTCACAGGTTGCCACTGGAGTCCTCTTCCACTCCTCCACGATGACATCACGGAGCTGGTGGATGTTGGAGACCTTGTGCTCTTCCACCTTCCGTTTGAGGATGCCCCACAGATGTTCAATAGGGTTTAGGCCTGGAGACATGCTTGGCCAGTCCAACTTTACCCTCAGCTTCTTTAGAAAGGCAGTGGACCCCCCACCCCTTCAACCTCTGCAGCAATGCTGGCAGCACTCATACATCTATTTCCCAAAGACAACCTCTGGATATGATGCTGAGCACGTGCATTCAACTTCTTTGGTCGACCATGGCGAGGCCTGTTCTGAGTGGAACCTGTCCTGTTAAACCACTGTATGGTCTTGACCACTGTGCTGCAAGCTCAGTTTCAGGCTCTTAGTAATCTTCTTATAGCCTAGGCCAGTGATGGCAAACCTAGGCACCCCAGATGTTTTGGGACTACATTTCTAATGATGCTCAACTATACTGCTGAGTGCATGAGCATCATGGGAAATGTAGTTCCAAAACATCTGGGATGCCAGGGTTCATCATCACTGGCCTAGGCCATCTTTATGCAACAGTTCTTTTTTTCAGATGCTCATAGAGTTCTTTGCCATGAGGTGCCATGTTGAACTTTCAGTGACCCGTATGAGAGAGTGAGAGTGATAACACCAAATTTAACACACCTGCTCCCCATTCACACCCGAGACCTTGTAACACTAATGTCACGTACACACGATCAGACTGTCCAGCAGACATCCACCGGACTTTCTAGCGGAGGTCTGCCAGACTTTTCGAGCGAGCGGACTTGCCCACACACAGACTGACTTTTCTGGCGGACTAGGTCCGGCGGACAATCCGCCAGACTTTTGGCAGAGGTCCACTGGACTTTCCAAACGAACGGACTTGCCCAGACACGGACTAAAGTCCATTCATTTTGAACATGACTCCAGGTACGACGGGACTGGAGAATGAAGTCAACGTCACCGCCTCCATCGGCGAGATTGACACCTCGTGAGCCCCATCGCCTGGTATGGGTTTTAAGTGTAACCCCTACACCAAAAAAACGGTGTGGGGACCTCCCAAAGTCCATACCAGACCCTTATCCGAGCACGCAGCCCGGGCGGTCAGCAAAGGGACGAGCGAGCGCACCCCCTCCTAAACCATACCAGGCCGCGCGCCCTCAACATAGGGGGGGTGCTTTGGGGAAAGGGGGCCCTGCAGCCCCCCCCACCCCAAAGCACCTTGTCCCCATGTTGATGAGGACAAGGGCCTCTTCCCAACAACCCTGGCCGTTGGTTGTCGGGGTCTGCGGGCGGGGGGGCTTATCAGAATACGGGGGCCCCCAGATCCCAGTCCCTCACCCTATGTGAATAAGTATGGGGTACATCGTACCCCTACCCATTCACCTGGGGGGAAAAGTGGTAATAAAAAAACAAAAAACAAAAAAAAACACACAACACAGGTTTTTCAAGTAGTTTATTAGTCAGCTCCAGGGGGTCTTCTTCCGACTTCGGGGGTCTTCTTACCTTCTCGCCAGGCTCTGCTATCTTCTGCTCTTTTGCTAGCAGAGGAGCCCGGCTTTCTCGCTCATCGTCGATACAAGCTGTACACTCACTACTTTACATTGTAGCAAAGTGCAATTTCTTCAGTGTTGCCACATGAAAAGATATAAAATATCTACAAAAATGGGAGGGGTGTACTCACTTTTGTGAGATACTGTACACATTTTTATTTTTGAGGTGGTTGAGGTGGTGGAGGTGGGGGGTCATGGGTGAGTTCCCACACTTTTTTTCCCCCAGGACGTGACCCCCTGCCTTCAGTCGCACATTATGATCGTTTCCTGTGTTGTGAATTTCACGGTAGAGCTGCTGATAGCCATTCATCTTGGTCTGAAGTCAGGATCTGTAATGTATATGTCACAAACAGGCAAACGAGCAATGCCATCATCAATCATGTCTGAGAAACTAGCAAAAAAAATTTCAATTAGGGTTTTTAAAATTCAAATTCTTCCCAGGAGCCCAGGCTGACAGCTGATCACGTGGTAAGGGGCCCAGGACCGGATCTGTGATCATCCAAGTTTCAGTGACTCGGTAATCACAGCACGCCGAGCGCAGCGTGCGCACCCTGCAGGGGGCGTGTGCAAAGGGGAGGCCGTCATATGACAGCCTCCCGGAAATTCGGGTTTGCGCTGTGGCCGTCCTTCGGCTATAGCAGAGACACCAAGAGGTTAAAGATATATGTAAGCAATCCTACATTTTAGATTTTTTTTTTCCTTTATACAGTACGAAGCAAAAGTTTTAGGCAGGTGTATATAAATGCTGTAAATTAAGTAGGCCCTATAGCACTGCTCCGGATCGGAAAGGCTCCAGGAACAGTGCACCGCTGGATCGTGGGGAGCCCCTTTTGCCAGTAGAGCAGATGATCAGGATAGCATAATACCCCATGCACTCTAAATGTTAAAAGGGCTTATTTAGGGGCATCTGGGATGTGTTGTATTTTATTTTATTTTATTTTATTTTATTTTATTTTTTTATTTTTTCCAGCTTGTAAATGCCCCTCCATGTTCGCTCACGCACAAAGTTTTAGGGGCCGAACAAAAAAAAAACCTGCCCAGGAACGCAGCATTTTGGTAGAAAACTGCTTCATGCATGTAAATGTGCGTTAAAGTGGTTATAAACCCTAGGACAAAAAAAAAACACTGCAAGACAAAGGCATAATGAGCTAGTATGCATAGCATACTAGCTCATTATAAATTACTTACCTGAGATTGAAGCCCCTGCAGCTGTCCTCGTACACCGCTCCGGCGGCCAACATCACTCCCGAAGTTACTTCTGGGCGCTGTGATTGGGCGGAGCCGCGATGGCGTTCATGCCATTGCTTCAGTGCGCATGTGCTGACGACATCAGCACATGCAAATACAGGGATAGCTCCTACACCGTTCAGGTTTGGGAGATATCCAGAGTAGCTACAGCTAAGCCTTACCAGTGATGGCGAACTTTGGCACCCCAGATGTTTTGGAACTACATGTCCCATGAAGCTCATGCACTCTGCAGTGTAGTTGAGCATCATGGGAAATGTAGTTCCAAAACATCTGGGGTGCCAAGGTTCACCATCACTGGCCTAGGCTATAAGAAGGTTACTAAGAGCCTGAAACTGAGCTTGCAGCACAGTGGTCAAGACCATACAGCGGTTTAACAGGACAGGTTCCACTGAGAACAGGCCTCGCCATGGTCGACCAAAGAAGTTGAGCGCAGGTGCTCAGCGACCATCACTGTTATAGGCTTACCTGTAGCAAAAACTGTGCTGGTTGTAAACTCTCCAGCATAACTTTCTCACATTTAAAATCTACATTGGTCAGGCTATTGCTCGCTGCCCGTTACACTTCACTTACTTTTTTTTTTTTTTTTTTTTTAAATCTTCTCTCAATTTGTCCTGCAAATTTTCACGACGTCACCGGCGCAAGCCCAGTTTGCCCCGTTCGATACACGGCACGCTGTGTGTGCCGTTTCCCTAACAGCAGTATGTGTGGGTATGCGTGTTCCATTGAGAACGGCTCAGCTAGGAAGGCTCGCAATACTGTTCCTTCCTCTTTAGCATCCTGGTTCTCCTGCAAACACGCATGCGCAAGGTTTCAGCAGGGGAAACGAGGAAGGGTGGAAATTCCATCCACAGAAAAGGCTAAAGATGGCGCAGCCGATTCTAGGAAGATTATTTTTATATAACGAAAAAAAAGTAGTCCGACGCGTTTTAATAATATTAAAATGTTGAATTACTGCTAATACTTCTTTTGACACTATTCCAAAACAAGCAAAGTAAGGCAGAGTTTGCTTCCTCTTTAATTTCAATGGCCAAAATAAATGATGCTGGCCAATAAAATTAATGCCTAGAGCGCTTGAGGCACCTGAAACGCATTTGCGCACATCAAGTGTTTTTTTTTTTCTCTGCCAAAATGCTGCTGCCAGAAGGAAAGGGGTTAAGCAGAGCTGAGCAAATGCCCTGTACACGAGGCCCAAAGCTTTCTCCTCTCCCTCTGGACAAAAAAAAAAAAAAGCAACCTTGCGATGCACAGCCCCACTGCAAGGGAATTTTTTTTTTTGGATATTAAAATTCTTCTTCAGTAGTGTCTCACGTTCTCTTAAACTCATTACAGTTTAAAGTTGGTCACGAACAGTGCCTTAAAGTATTCATACCCCTTGACATTATCCACAATTTTGTCATCTTGCAACAAAAAACGTAAATGTATTTTATTGGGATTTTATGTGATAGACCAACACAAAGTGGCACATAATTGTGAAGTGGAAGGAAAATTATAAATAGTTTTCAACATTTTTTACAAATAAATATGTGAAAAGTGTGGCGTATATTTGTATTCAGCCCCCCTTTACTCAGATACCCCTAACTAAAATCTAGTGGAACCAATTGCCTTCAGAAGTCACCCAATTAGTAAATAGAGTCCACCTATGTGTCATTTAATCTCAGTATAAAAATGCAGCTGTTCTGCGAAGCCCTCAGGAGGTTTGTTAGAGCATCTTGGTGAACAAACAGCATCATAAGGCCAAAGGGAACACACCAGACAGGTCAGGGATAAAGTTGTGGAGAAGTTTAAAGCAGGGTTAGGTTATAAAAAAATAAAAAATAAATCCGAAGCTTTGAACATCTCACAGAGCACCGTTCAATCTATCATCCGAAAATGGAAAGAGTATGGCACAACTGCAAACCTACCAAGACATGGCCGTTCACCTAAACTGACTGTCCGGGCAAGGAGAACATTCATCAGAGAAGCAGCCAAGAGGCCCATAGTAACTCTGGAGGAGCTGCAGAGATCCACAGCTCAGGTGGGAGAATCTGTCCACAGGACAACTATTAGTCGTGTTCTCCACAAATCTGACCTTTATGGAAGAGTGACAAGAAGAAAGACATTGTTGAAAGAAATCCATAAGAAGTCCTGTTTGCAGTTTGTGAGAAGCCATGTGGGGGACACAGCAAATATGTGGAAGAAGGTGCTCTGGTCAGATGAGACCAAAATGTAACTTTTCGATCTAAAATAAAAACACTATCTGTGGCGGAAAACTAACTATACATCTCCTTGAACACACCATCCCCACTGTGAAACATGATGGTGGTAGCATCATGTTGTGGGGATGCTTTTCTTCAGCAGAGACAGGGAAGATGGCCAGAGATGATGGGAAGATGGATGGAGCCAAATACAGGGCAATCTAATGCCGCGTACACACGATCGAAATTCTCGTCGGAAAAAGCTCTGATGGTTTTCCCGACGGAATTCGGCTCAAGCTGTCTTGCCTACACACAGTAACATCAAATTCCGATCGTTAACGCGGTGACATACAACACGTACGACAGGACTAGAAAAAGGAAGTTCAATAGCCAGTAGCTTCTGTCTCGTAGTTGAATCTGAGCATGCGTGATTTTTGGCGTGTCGGAATTGCATACACACGATCGGAATTTCCGATAGAAAGTTTTTCCGTCTGGAAAACTGAGAACATGCTATCAATTTTTTGGTGGCGGAAATTCAGACAGCTAGATTCTGATGGAGCATACATACGGTCGCATTTTCCGATGAAAAGCTCTCATCAGTCTTTTTCTGGCCAGAATTCCGATCGTGTGTACGCGGCATTAGAAGAAAACCTGTTAGAGTCTGCAAAAGACTTGAGACTGGGGCGGAGGTTCACAACCCTAAACATACAGCCAGAGCTACAATGGAATGGTTTAGATCAAAGCATATTCATGTGTTAGAATGGCCCAGTCAAAGTCCAGACCTAAATCCAACTGAGAATCTGTGGCAAGACTTGAAAATTGCTGTTCACAGACGCTCTCCAGCCAATCTGACAGAGCTTGAGCTATTTTGCAAAGAAGAATGGGCAAAAACGTCCCTCTCTAGATGTGCAAAGCTGGTACAGACATCCCCAAAAAGACTTGCAGCTGTAATTGCAGAGAAAGGGGGCTCTACAAAGTATTGACTCAGGGGGGCGCCATACAAATGTACCCCACACTTTTCACATAAAAAAAAAAAAAAATGTATAATTTTTCTTCCACTTCACAATTATGTGCCACTTTGTGTTGGTTTATCACATAAAATCCCAATAAAATACAATTACGTTTTACAGGGCACTTAAACACCTTCCTGCCCAGACCAATTTTGAGCTTTCAGCGCTGTCGCACTTTGAATGACAATTGCGCGGTCATGCTACACTGTACCCAAATGAAATTTTTATCATTTTTTTTCCCACAAATAGAGCTTTCTTTTGGTGGTATTTGATCACCTCTACGGTTTTTATTTTTTGCGCTACAAATAAAAAAATACCGAAAATTTTGAAAAAAAAAATGTTTTTTTTTGTTTTAGTTTCAAAACTTTGTAAATAAGTACGTTTTCTCCTTCACTGATGGGCACTGATGGGGCTACACTGATGGGCACTGATAAGGTGGCACTGATGGGCACCAATGAAGTGGCACTGATGGGCGACACGGATGGGCGACACGGATGGGCGTCACGGATGGGCGACACGGACGGACACTGATAGGTGGCACAAATTGGCACTGATAGCTGGCACGGATGGGCATGGATAGGCGGCACAGGTGGGCATGGATAGGCGGCACAGGTGGGCATGGATAGGCGGCACAGGTGGGCATGGATAGGCGGCACAGGTGGGCACTCATAGGCGGCACAGGTGGGCACTCAGGCGGCACAGGTGGGCACTCATAGGCGGCACAGGTGGGCACTCATAGGCGGCATCGGTGTTATAGTAATGGAAGCCAATCAGTGCCAAACAATAATGCATGCCAATCAGTGATGCCCATTGTGGGCACTGATTGGCATCCATTATGGGCACTGATTGGCACCCATTGTGCTGACTGGCATCCCTGGTGGTCTAGGGAGGATTATGGATTTTATTACCTTTTCCCTGGTGGTCTAATGGTGTCCCTGGTGGTCCAGTGTGGGCATCCTCGGGGGGGCTGTGCTGATAATCGATCAGCACAGACCCCCCCTGTCAGAGGAGCAGCCGATCGGCTCTCCTCTACTCGCGTCTGACAGATGCGAGTGAGGGAAAGCCGATCACCGGCTCTTCCCATTTACACTGTGATCAGCCGTGATTGGACACGGCTGATCACATGGTAAAGAGTCTCCGTCGGAGACTCTTTACCGAGATCGTAGTTGCCGGATGTCAGACTGACACCCCGCAACAACGATCGCCGCGATGCGCGCCCCCGGGGGCGCGCAGCGGCTCATAATCCTAATCACGTCATATGACGTCCGGTTAGGATTATGAAACCACTTTGCCGCCGTCAATTCCCTATAGGGCGGGCGGCAAGTGGTTAACATAACGAAATGTGGAAACTTTAAAGGGGTATGAATACTTTTTCGAGGCTCTGTATATCCCAACATCAGGATGGCAAATCCTTGCATCATGCAATTTTGCAAATGATCCTTTTCAATTTATCTGAAGTCTTTTATTCCAGGCCAGCAGGTGGCGATGTCAGCCACAGACATTGCTCTTTACAGTGTGTATCAGGACAAAATACGAATTATTACAGGAACTTATTATAGCGCCAGCAATTTGCACAGTGCTCTACATATATCTTGTACATTCACATCAGTCACTGCCCTCAAGGAGCTTACAACAAAATCGAAGGTCCCCGACTCACATCTATACATACTAGGGCCGATTTAGACAGGGGCCTGTTACCCTACCAACATGTCTTTGGCATGTGGGAGTAACAGGCAGAAACCAACACAGGGAGAATGTGCAAACTCCAGGCAGGTTGTGCCCTGACTAGGATTCGAACCGATGACCTGTGTGCTGCTAGGTGGAAGTGCCAACCACTTAACAATAATATACACTCACCGGCCACTTTATTAGGTACACCTTCCTAGTACCGGGTTGGACCCCCTTTTGCCGTCATTATTCGTGGTATGGATTCAACAAGGTGTTGGAATATTTCTCAGAGATTTTGGTCCATAGTGACATGATAGCATCACACAGTTGCAGATTTGTCGGCTGCCCATCCATGATGCTA
This sequence comes from Lithobates pipiens, assembly GCF_037356315.1. Classification (NCBI taxonomy): domain Eukaryota; kingdom Metazoa; phylum Chordata; class Amphibia; order Anura; family Ranidae; genus Lithobates; species Lithobates pipiens. The sequence continues at coordinate 36,003,953 of NW_027507785.1, forward strand.
ATCTCCGGTACCACCACATCACAAAAGGTCCTCTATTGGGATGAGATCTGGTGAGTGTGGAGGCCATTGGAGTGCAGTGACCTCATTGCCCAGTGGTGAGATGATTTTAACTTTGTGACATGGTGTATTATCCTGCTGGAAGGAGCCATCAGAAGATGGGTACACTGTAGTCATAAAGGGATGGGCATGGTCAGCAACAATACTCAGGTAGGCCGTGGGGTTTAAACCATGCTCAATTGGTACTAAGGGGTCCAAAGTGTGCCAAGAAAATATCACCCCCACCATTAGACCACCAGCCTGAACCGGTGATACAAGGCAGGATGGATCCATCCTTTCATGTAGTTTATACCAAATTCTGACCCTACCATCTGAATGTCGCAGGTGAAATCGAGACGCATCTATTGTCCAATGTTAGCAATCCTGTGCGAATTGTAGCCTCAGGATCCTGTTCTTAGCTAACAGTAGTGGCACCCGGTGTGGTCTTCTGCTGCTGTCTGCTTCAAGGTTCAATATGTTGTATGTTCAGAGATGGTATTCTGCATACCTTGGGTGTAATGAATGGTTATTGAGTTACTGTTGGCTTTCTATCATCTTGAACCAGTCTGCCCATTCTCTTATGACAGCAACAAGGCATTTTCCTCCACACAGCTGCCGCTCACTGGATATTTTCTCTTTTTTCGGACCATTCTCTGTAATCCAGAGAGATGGTTGTGAGTGAAAATCTCAGTAGATCAGCAATTTTTGAAATACTCAGACAAGCCCCTCTGGCACCAACAACCATGCCACATTCAAACTCAAGCCCCATACACACTATCAGATTGTCTGCTGATTTTTTCCTTCAGGTTTACCAAAACCATGTAGTACAAGGGCCTGTCTGATTGCATACACATTGAAACCCCTAAGGTTTGACCTCATATTACCGTATATACTCGAGTATAGGTCGATTCGAATATAAGCCAAGGCCCCTAATTTACCACAAAAAAAATGGGAAACTTATTGACTCGTGTATAAGCCGAGGGTGAGACATGCCTGTCCATCCCTGTGTCCAGCCTACCTGTGACCTGTGCCTCTTTGTCCTTCTGCAGCGATCTGCATGTAAAAACATACGGTGGCCATGCCAGGATCGCCGCACCTCTTCTCCTCGTCTCTGACAGACGGCGGCCATTCCACTGTTCAAAAGCCGCGCCTCCGTCTGTGATAGGCGGAACACTCAATTTCCCAGCAGTCAGTGTTCCTCCTATCACGGACATCCTCTCATCCTCGTCCATAGTAGGAGGATGAGCGGATGTCCGTGATAGGCGGACCACTGACTGCTGGGAAATTGAGTGTTCCGCCTATCACAGACAGGGAGGCGCGGCTTTTGAATAGTGGAATGGCTGCCGTCTGTCTGCACGACACGCTGATCGGGTAGGCAGACGGCGGTGACTCGAGTATAAGCCGAGGGGGGCACTTTAAGCCTAAAAAAAGGGGCTGAAAATCTCGGCTTATACTCGGGTATATACGGTATATGGTTTTGGTAAATCTGATGGAAAAAATCAGCAGACAATCTGATAGTGTGTATGGGGCTTCACTTACAATAACCCTTTCGTCCCCATTCTGATGCTCAGTTTGAACTTCAGAAAGTCGTGTTCACCATGTCTAGATGCCTAAATGCGTCGAGTTGATGCCATTAGCGCCAACAAGCAATTGAACAGGTGTACCTAATAAAGTGGCCAGGGGATTGTAGATTTTGCAGTATATCCCTGCAAGCACATTGTTGAAAAACACCCGGCGATTCTGCCAGAAGTCCAGTGAGCTCCTGACATACCATCTGAGATGACAACTCCTGAGCAGCGTTGTGTGCCCGGCCAAATTCTCTCTACTAAACGTAGGTTAATTGGATCCTGTCTAAATGGTCCCTAGTTAGGGACCTCAAATTGTAAGCTCCCTGAGGGTAGGGACTGATGTGAATGTACAATGTAAAGCACTGCATAATTTGATGGCACTATATAAGTAACTGAAATAAATCAATCCCCCCCGCTTAACTCTATAACATAAGGGAGAGGTGTTCTGTAGTCCCGGACAGAACACACAAGACTGACAACACTGTTTGGCGATCGATTTCAGTGCAGCAGAGGCAGTGTTGTCAGCTCACCGGATTTGTGGCAGATCAACATGCAGTGTTTTTAAAAAGATAAAAAAGGTCATCCATTTCAGAGATGTGTAGAGTGGGTACTCCTGCGCTAAACGGAAATAGGTGACAATATACTAAAAGAAGATAAAAAAAAAAAAAAAAAAAAAAAAGTGCTGCGTACACCGTAGGGACCAAACTCGTGTCCAAATGTGTAAGTAAACAAAATTATGAGGGATGGTGTTGCGCTCCTTATATAGAATTCTATGTTATCCTATATGTGAAATTATCAACTAGTGATAATAACTAAAAAGACATATATTACAAACAAAGTGCAAATATGTGGATATCGTATGCCAAAGAAAATTGCATAAATACGCAAGTACGTTAAAAAAGGACATAAATATTCACCGTTAAAATACCGAAAGTGCAAAGAATCTTAAAAATTATATATGGAATGTATATCCAATATGTGCAAAATTGCATAAAAATAAATCAGTGAGTAAGTGATCTGTGATAATTGTGCGAGATATATAAATAATTCATACAGTACTTATTTCATCAAGAAGCGATCAATAAACAAGATTAAATATATATAAATAAAAAAAATAGAGAAAATAGGAGAAAATATATATATGAAAAAAAAAAATATATATATATATATATATATATATATATATATATATATATATATATATATATATATATATATATATATATATATATATATATATATCTTAAAGTAAAATAAGTGTAACAAAGTCTCTTAGTGCAAATTTTGGACGTCTATTTCTTGGTCCAATGTGCAACAGTAGTGGAAGTGTGGAAGTGTTTCACAAGGACACTTTGTGCTGCTATCTTAATATTCGGTGGTACCGTGCCTTTAAGTGATGTGCTAAAGGTCTTCAGTGTCACTGACACCCGTGGCTAAAATGAATGGTTACCTTACTGCTGTAAGGTATACAGCATGTAGTAAAATTTGAAGGAATGGATCCCTCCGGATGGGCCTTTTCCTAGGCGTTCCTATTGGATGAAGCCAGGACGACGGGGGGTGAAGGGGGGGTCCTTTCTTTGCCTTTCCGCGTCAGTAACTTGAATCACTCAGGCAGGTACTCAATGTATTAGAAAGAAGATAAGAGGCCTACCATGGTGCAGTATGTTGCAAAAAGTATTGGCGTTTATTCAAGTAAAACAGGTAAAAAACTCACATTTTCTATATATATATATTTAATCTTGTTTATTGATCGCTTCTTGATGAAATAAGTACTGTATGAATTTATATATCTCGCACAATTATCACAGATCACTTACTCACCGATTTTTATGCAATTTTGCACATATTGGATATACATTCCATATATCATTTTTAAGATTCTTTGCACTTTTGGTATTTTAACGGTGAACATGTCCTTTAACGTACTTACATATTTATGCAATTTTCTTTGGCATACGATATCCACATATTTGCACTTTAGGTTTGTAATATATGTCTTTTTAGTTATTATCACTAGTTGATAATTTCACATATAGGATAACATAGAATTCTATATAAGGAGCGCAACACCATCCCTCATAATTTCATTTCAGAGATGTACTGTGCGTTTTTTTTTCTTTGTATACGCCGACACACACTTTAAAAGGGAAGTGCCAAAAATAATAATAATGGGTATGTAAAAAGGAACAATGTTATCTCTACTTAAAAGGGATTTTTAAAGGCATAGTATAGGACCGCCTTCTTGTAATATCATTTGGGGATTTTTAATACACCCTGACCAATACAAATATTAATTTTGGGAGTTTTGTTTCCAGAAATTTTTTGAGGGCAATCAATATAGACTAATACTGCTCTTCCAGGAAAGGTACAATGGCTTATTGACTGTGTTAGACGAACTCCATTTAAATGCAATAATGGCTCGAGTTATAGAGCTTCAATGAAACACGTGGGAGTGATGCCAAGTCTGTGCAAAACGCTCAGGGTACACGTCCTTTATGGTACTGCACCATCTCCAATTGACATTAAAGCTGAACTCCAGCCTTTCTTTCAGTCTTGCACAGTTAGTTATACAGGCTCCTATGCTGTACTGAAATGGCTTACTCCGATTTCACTGCACACTGCAAACTTCTAACAGCGTGCATTAGAAGCTGCAGCAAGTCAGATAAAGCCCACCTCATTTCCTGGCTGGAGGGCATAGAGCGTCAATTCAGCTCCATCTGCAACAGACCTGGTGCTCCTGTAGGGGGCCAGGTTTCTGGAAGGGGGGGGACACACTGTGGAACACTGTTGAAAGCACTATGGAGGGCTGGAGGCTCTGCATTAGACTTGGTGGTCCTGGGGAGGACAAGGTTTCTGGGGGAAGCTGGGGGGCATAGTGAGACACTGTTGAAGGCTCTGTAGGGAGGATGAAGGTTCTGGAGGGGGTTAGAAGATTCTGCTAGTGACTTGGTAGTCCTGTAGGGGGAATAGGTTGCCGGAGGAAGCAGGGGCCACTGTGGGGAGGATGAAGGATCTAGAGGGGGTTAGAAGATTCTGCAGAAGACTTGGTGGTCCTGTAAGGGACAACGTTTCTGGGGGAACCTGGGGGAGGGGGGCATAGCGAGATACTATTGAACGCTGGGGGCTCTGTAGGGAGGATGAAGGCTCTGGATGGGGTTAGAAGATTCTGCAGCAGATTTGGTGGTCCTGTAGTGGAAGAGGTTTCTGGGAGGAAGCTGGGGGACACTGTGGGGTGGCGTTAGAAGATTCTGCAGTAGACTTGTTGGTCCTGTAGGACACAAAGGTTTCTGGAAAAAGCTTGGGGGGGGGGGGGGCAGAGTGAGAAACTGTTGTAGGCTCTGCAGCAGGCTGGGCAGCACTGTGGAGGCCAAGGGCTCCCAGAGGACTTGGGGGGGGGGGGGGGCACAATGGGTGGTTAAGAGATTTGTAGCTGGCTGGAGGCCCAGGAAAATGGGCTTGTGAAAACATAGATGTAGCGCTCAGACATGTAACCTCATGAATGGGAACATGACAACAATTGTGAAAGTGAAAAAAATTAAATATGAAAAATTACTCAAACAATAAAAGTGATCAATTATTTCACACAAAATTGTGAAAAGACAAAGTGAAAGCACTAATGGTGATAATAGGACCAAATGGGATATATAATAGTTCATATATAGAAAACATGGAAAATTTCTTTAAGGCCTCCCTTCCAGAAAGACTTGACTGAAGTATAATTCCAACCATATGATGAATATGCCAATCAAAATTTGACAATGATGCGCACATGATAAGGTACTCTTACCAGCTGAGGTGGACACATGTACCATATGGCAGTGGGTCATAAAGGCTTGTAATCCTCCTGTTAGTATCACTTAGGGTGCGTTGATGAGCAGCTCCAAATCGCAGGACCATGAAAGTCCACACAACCATTAAGCAGCATACAAAAAGGTGTCCCAGATGTATCCACGTATGAATGGAAAAACAGGGATCAAAGATAGCGGGATATAAAGTGGAAGGGGGAAAAAAAAAAGGAAAAGGCTCCATATGGTGCAGGTCAGCCAATACCAATTTAATGGGCTTAAAAGATCTTACTACGATTTGCAAGATACATAATAAAATTGATCCAAAATACAATAAAATAGAATAAAAGCAATGTGGGAGTCACAAATGTGCAATCCCGATGCGTTTTGACACAAGAGGTATTCAACTGGGGCATCGGAAAATGGACACCATGGCCTAGAGGTTGAGACCCACTGAATGTCTGAGGTTCAGCTAAATTTTTTAGGACCCATTTACACCAGCGGCTGTGTAAACACTGTAGTGTAGAACACAGCCACTGGTGTGTGCGGCGAGACCTCTGCAGTGTCAATGCACTCTAAAGAGTGCATTGCATGGCATTTTATTTCTTTTGAGAGCTTGAATACAATTTCAAAATGTAACATACAATTTTGTTTTATCAGCTGCACCACAGTGCAATGTGGTGGATTGCGTTGCACCGTGCTTCGCTACAAAACGTACTGCACGTACACACACACACACACACACACACACACACACACACGAAACGTGGTGGTGTGAACAGACCTAATAGGAAACAAGGCACTCACCTGGTCCATGCAACTTAACTTCGTTCAACAAGGCTGCCGAGCGCATTTCCAACACACCTGGTGTAAACAAGCCCTAATACAAGTGATATTATCCAACAATAAAACTACTCTTATTCACTATACCTGTAAAATTCCTTTATTTGAGCTTAGCACATAAAAAAATAAACAGATGAAAATAGTGTCTTCCCACATTGATCATAAAACGCACATTGGTCCAAAAGTGGATTGCTATGAATTATTTAAGGTCTTTATAAAATTGGTAACATCATTCAATGCAGCAGTTTTAAGTAAAATAGCTCATAAAAAAATTATAAATAAATTATTGACAATCTTTTCTTCGAAAAAGGCACATGATCTCCCAAAGAAGGAGCCTTTACATGAGAATAGAAAAAAAAAAAAAAAAAACACCACATTTATAAGACATCTTGTGCTGATACAGCACCTCGATCATCACGGCAGAGCAAGACTTCTCTTCGAACCACCCCATTCTGCAGATGAAACTGGCTTTCCTTCATAGTCTTAACACAATGAATGTTCTTTCCCCAGGTAATGCTTTTCATTGATGGCAAGTGCTGGAGGGTGTCTTTAGGCAAGGACGCCACACCAGAATTTAACAAGTTCAACTCTAGCAAAGACTTCAGCCCGAAGAATACATCTTTGCTGAGGGTCCTCAAGTTCGGATTGTTGGAAAAGTCAAGGATTTGGAGAGCTGGTAGATCTTTAAAGCTATGTGGGGCGATCTCCCTTAAATTCTCCATTTTACTGAGAGACAGATGGGTTAATCCTTTAAGCCCCAAAAAGTTATGATCCTCGATATTAGAAATGGGATTTCTATCCAAGTTAAGGTATTGTAGAGGAATACCCTGAAGACCATGAACAGAACGCAGCCGATTCCCAGACAAGTTCAAACTCTGGATGTGTGGAACAGGGTCATCGGGTCTTCTTGAGATAGAGTTGATCAGATTGTTGGCAAGGTTGATATGAATTGCTTTGCCATTACTTTTCGAGGTGAAGGCCCCGATTTGTATTCCATGTAACCTGTTAAAACTCAAGTCAAGTTCCACCAGAGGGGAATAGAAGAAGCTGTGATCAGGAAGTTCTTCCAGTTGGTTGTGGCTCAAATCTAAAGACTCCAAGTATCTCAATTTAGAGAAAGTGGTAGATGAAATTTTCACCAGTTGGTTGTAACTTAGGTCAAGGTTAATCAGAGTCGTGTAACCCGGACCAGACAAAACAGATTCATTAACCTTTTTTAGCTTGTTGTTGGAAAGGTCCAGGTAAGATGTATCCAAAGGAATGGAGACTGGAACAATGTGGTTACCCACTCCACTACAGTCCACTTTGGTCAGGCTGAAACTGTCGAATAAGCCAAAGGTTTCAACTTCGCAAGAACAGCCAGGGAAACAAAACTTGTTGGCAGCAACCACACTGGTGAGAAGGACACTGAACCAAAGACAAGTCTCCATGGTTAAACCTAAGGAAAAAAGAAAATCTGTTACATAATTGATTCAAATTATTGTCTACCTAGAATTATCAGTGAACATAAAGTAACCCTTTGTATAATTTAACATAGATGCTGCTTGGTTAGTGTATCCAAGTCAAAAAAACAAATACTGAACATATTGAAGTGTATCAATTCCGTCCTTAGATACACTGGCTGCATTGGTTTGCTTTTAGGACAGGGTTTCTCAACCAGGGTTCCTCCAGAGGTTGCTAGGGGTTCCTTGAGCAGTTTCTGCCTCTCAGATAAGCTGTAAGGAGGCAATTCTTCCCAATGACCACAAGTGCAAGGAGAATACTTCCCTCTGACCATTACAATGCATCATGAGGTGTAGATCTAGTAATATTAAGCAAGGGTTCCTCTGTGTTGAAAAAGTTGAGAAAGGCTGTTATAGGGTGACAACACTCAAGGACAGCAGAAACTTCACCCTCTCGTCTTCCTTATACATGGACAGGGTTCTGTAGTACTCAGAACAATGTGATAAGAATGCAGCACTGGAAGTTATCAGCTGATGAGATTTTTGGAAAAAACCAACAAGTATTTTGCTGCACTTAAAGGTCAAATAGTGTAACAGACCAGAAATACCGGATTCCCACTTTTGTTGCATCTCATTGCTGTGGATTTTCTCATTCAGCCACTTTTAGTCTACAAGCATCCCATTGACCATACCAGTGTAATTTGTACTGAGGATTCACACTAGAATAAAAAAGCAAAAAACACAACACAAAAACAAACCAAACACACACACACACACACACACACACACACACACACACACAGTAATCCTCTAGGGCAGTTTCTTGATGGCATCAGTCCACAGCAGGGGTAGGCAAACTTTGATCCTCCAGCGGCTGTGGAACTACAAGTCCCATGAGGCATTGCAAGACTGACAGCCACTAGCATTCCTCTCAGATACATGAAGGTACTTGGAGTTCCGCAGCAAGTGGGAGGTCCAAAGTCTGCTTTTTCCCCTCATCTACAGTCTCTCAACTTTTTGCGAGTGCCACACTTTTTCTGGGGGAATCGCCACAATTTTTTACTGAACTGGCCAGTTGGAAGCTTGTGTGACAGGGTGACAACGTGGTCAAACAACTTGGAGGCTGGAACAGAATGCTGTCACCCTATTAAGTGCCTGAGCAATTACCCTTATGATGGGATCACCAGGTATTAATTTTAATGAAAGCTTCACATTTAAAAATATTGGGAAAAAAATATTAATTCTAAAACATATTAAATCTTATGAGGATTTAATGTTGGGGTTGACATCTACTCTAAAGTCGTCCATACACAAAGGTTTCCTTTTGGACCTAAATGGTGCTCCAAGTAACATCTTTCCTGTTGATTGGCCCAACTACCCACTGGGTTCTTTGGGATTGGGCCAATATTTGAAGTGTGGGTTGGTCATTTCAAGGAAATCTTATACTATCCCGAGCAATACCCTTAATGAAACAAGTGGTGTCCTAGGGTCCTTCTGAGGGAGGTACTCAGTTTCCCTGGTTGTTTTTGAGGATAGCAATGATGTTGACCATATATGTTTACTATGATCACCTGGGTCTCTTACAGATGCTTATTCCCTGAGGAAGAAATTTAGTCTATTCAAAACACTTTGGGAGGGAAGAGGATTGTACCCAAACATGCTTTAATCATCATCATGGCGTGATATTTTTAGAATTTATCGACTTATTAATTTTAACAGGTTCCTAATTCAATTTTATAGATTTTCTTCCCCTGAGGAAGAAATATAGTCTATCTGAAATTCTTTGATCATTACCATGGCTTGATTTTTTTCTCTTTCTCTCATGGAGTGAGATAGAGATATATCTATCTATCTATCTCTATCTATATCTATATACACACACATATATACACACATATATACACACACACACACACATCTATATCAGAAGAGTCCCATCTAAACATAGTAAGGTATATTTAACTACTTCAGGTCAACCCTATAGCAGCTCTTGCATATATAAACATGATCTGGTTCTTCCGGGTAGGGGCCACGCATTCCCACCACTGGCAGCTCACTCCCATGGTCACAGTGGGAGCCCGGTGGCAGGTAACGTGGGCTATGTCCACTGGCACCCACCAATCATCTAGCAGAGGTGCAGAATGGTGGTCTGCCTATGTAAACAAGGCGTATCGCTGTTCTGACAGGAGGGAAGGCATGGATCCTGTGTTTCTGCAAAACAGGGACTAGGATCCACATCTTCCTCTAGTAAAAGCACCTCAGCGTTTAGGAAAAACAATTTAGGAACACCGTTAACCCTTTGATTGCCCCCGGATGTTAACCCCTTCCCAGCCATTGTCACTATTACAGTGACAATGCATATTTTTAGCACTGATCACTGTATTAGTGTCACTAGTGCCCAAATTGTTTTACTTGGTGTTAGAACGCAATAGTGCAATCTTGCTATAAAAGTCACTAATCGCCACCATTACCAGTAAAAAAATACAAATCTCCCATAGACCCTATAATTTTTGCGCAATTATTGGGATTTTTTTTTTTTTTTACAAAAACTTTTAGCAGAATACATATTGGCCTGAATTTATGAAGAAATTAAAGTCTCATTTTTTTAAATTCTATAATAGAAAGTTAAAAAAAAAAAAAAAAAGTCGCCCCCCACCTTTTTTCAAAATTGGTAGTTTTTTTGTTTGTTTATAGCGCGAAAAAATAAAAAACAAATATTTGTGGGGGAGGAAAAAAAAATCATAAAATGTTAAAGTAGCACAAAAGTCAGTTAAAGTAACGCAGTGCTGTATCGAAAAAAAAAATATGGCCTGGTCATGAAGGGTTCGTCCAAAGGTTAAGTGGTTAAAGATTTAGAGGTTCGCATTCATAATTGAGGTGTGACCACTTGGTTATGGCTTATGTTCCATACACAGATTTCTCCATCCATGCTATACCAGTACAGGTGGACCAATCTCCCGCCTGTCGAAAACACCCAAAAAGCAGGAGCAATTGATTCGATGCAACCGCTATTTGGCTGACCATTTTATACTTGAAGGATTTTGGCCAGGAGGATGGTAACAAGACCACCCATTGATCGAATTTCGCACAGTGTACGGTCAGCTCATTTCTCCAGCATCTATGAAAACCTTAAACAGAAAGAACCAAACGTTTGATGAGGGAATCAAATATACTGTACATTCTACTTCCAGATAACGTATGATAAGAACACTGATTACCCTAAACTAACGCAGGGAAAAAGAATCATTACTTTTTACCGCCATTTCTTACCCCCACAGTCAACTTTAATTAGCCTGAGTTTTTTTTACTGGCTGTCCGTAATTTTCTTTATAGTTACCAGCCGCAATTACGGCATGGACACAGCATGCTGCGCTCAGATAAAGCCACTCTTCGGCTATAATGAGTAGAATTTTGTGCAGCCAGTTAGCTGAGAGTCCCGGGTAATCACACTCCGAGAACACCGTCCTACAACTAGGCGATGTTTTATTATCACGGATATCACGGTAACAGCAGGTGCTCCCATTACTCGCCTCTTAGAGGCACAGTCAGAGCGGGTGAGTGTAAATACTAAGCAATCACGGCACTACCACGCAGAGATGGCACCTATTAACAGCACAAAACTGCCAAAACAAGGACGAACCACGCATCCAGCAGACTCATTTTGTTGCTTTTTTTGGGGGTTTTACACATCCAAGAATTTATTTATTTTTTTTTTTTTTATATATACCGGACTTTTGAGCTTATGCACATGGGCACTTTTTGGAATAAAATGTAAACTGCGGCCATATTTCTCCACCCAGGGTGAGCAGCTGGAAAGTATAGTGAAGGTAAGGGAGGCTTTGGGACTATAAATATACCCCAAATGTTACTTTATGTATGATTCATCAGAACATAAAAAATAATTTTATTAACCGCTTTCCATCCAAGGCCAATTCTGGCACTTCGCTCCTACATGTAAAAAAAAAAAAAAAAATTTTTTTTCCTAGAAAATTACTCAAACATTATACAAGTTTTTATTTTAGCGGAGACCCCAGGGAATAAAATGGCAGTCATTGCAACTTTTTATGTCACGCGATATTTGCGCAGCGATTCTTCAAAACGCATCTTCTCCCCACCCCCAGAGTTTAATGAATAAAAAAAATAAAAAAATAAAGTTAGCCCAATTTTTTTGTATAATGTGAAAGATGTTACGCCAAGTAACTAGATACTCAACATGTCATGCTTTAAAATTTGCACACATGGAATGGCGCCAAACTTTGGTACTTAAAAAAAAAAAAAAAAAAAAAAAATTAAAAAAAAGCGTCGCCTATGACGTTTTTTTAACAGGTTACATGTTTAGAGTTACAGAACGTGATCTTGGGCTACCTCACATGTGATTTGAACGCCGTTTACATGTGTGGGTGTGACTTGCGCATGTGTTCCCTTTTGCGCACGATCACGAGGGCACTTTAAAAAAAAAAAAAAAGAAATTTGGATCACCTTTATTACCATTAAAAGGAACGTAAACATCCCTTGTAATAGGAATCATGTGGGACAGGTCCTCTTTATGAAGATACAAAAAAACAGTCACTTCCAGCGCTAATAGGTCTTCCAAGTTGTGGAGTATAAGATGTCAAATAAAATGGTGAAAAGTATATATGGTATCCAAAACTGGGTGGATGCTGCAGTCCTCAGATGGGGTAATCCAAAAAGAACTACAAGAAAAAAACGGAAATGGAAGGTTTGCACACTTAGTGCATTACCAAAGATAGTTTAATAAGATGACGTTTTTATATAAAAGTGGGTACCCACAAAATGCAACTGACAAAAGGCCATGCACAGAACATCGCGTGTTCTGTGCATGTCAATGCACTGTGTATATATGGCCTTTTGTCAGTACCCACTTTTATATAAAAATTCCTCCTTATGGAGAGATGTGGAGTCATTAAGGCAGAGATCAAAAAATAAAAACCATGTTGGCCTTTCCAGACGCGTCCTCGGCTTTGTTTACTTCCGCCGGCCTGGACGTGACGTCATAACGTCGTGCCCGGGCCTCCGAGGGTCATAGAGATGCTGGTCACAGAAATCTTCACTTTAAACTTCTGGCAGCGACCGATTCATTCTCCGGCTCATCAATCATATGGGTGAGCCAGGAGAAGCACCGGAGGGTGGCGGGAGGGGATTGGAGGTCCCCTCCTGCAAGAACGATCCAACGGGGCCTCCATGGGAGGGATTCCCCCCTATCAACACTGTTGATGGGGGAATCCAGCAGTTTGTTTTCTTGCAACCCACGATTGCTGTTAAGAAAATTGCATAATCTATGGCCTGCCTTAAGCAGCCCATAGATGAATTTGTTTTTTTCGTTCAACCAGCAGACTGGGAAAAAACAAAAAACAAAAACCTCCAACAACAAAAACCAACAACAACAAAAACCACCAACAACAACAAAAACCACCAACAACAACAAAAACCACCAACAACAACAAAAACCACCAACAACAACAAAAACCACCAACAACAACAAAAACCACCAACAACAACAAAAACCACCAACAACAAAAACCACCACCAAAAACCACCACCAACAACAAAAACCACCAACCCCCCCCCCCCCCCCCCCACACACACACACCTTACTCGATAGGGGAATCCTCCCACCTCCCAGCAGAGCTATTGTATTCTGACAGAAGGAAGATTTCGGAATACAATAATCAGTGTTGCAGGCTATATCCTGCAGCGCTGATCGAGTGGAAAATTTCCAACAGGGTGGCGGAACAGAAACCGATAGGTAGACAAATTCATGTACAACCAGGGCGCCCATTCATGTACATAGTTCTCTTCTGCCCATTGCACCCCTACAAACCACCTTGATTTAGTCTTCCTTTATTTTAAAATTAGAACAAAAACATAAAAAAAAATAAAAAAAACATTTTTAAGAAAGAAATTCTACTAGTGCATGGCCCGCTCGAGTGTACCAGAGGGCCTCATCACCATGTGTGTCTGGTACATTTGTAATGAAAGCCGTTACCTAGCTAAAAGGTCATCTCTTACAGCAGTCAGTAGGAATAGTGGCATAACTAAAGCCAAATCTTTTGTTTACGTTACATCTGAACAGGGAGAAAACCAGCGTTAACCTTTTGCTCCTATCTGTGCCTCCGCTGGAGGAGGACCAACCTCCCCATTTCTCCTGGTGACCACGGTTTGGCGTTGCCATCCTAAAAGGAAAAACATTTCCAACGGGGACACCTTTTATGGATGCAACTGTAATATGAGAATTTCCTTCACCTCTTGCGTTTCCAGGCCAGAAAGTGAAGGGAAATCCCCTTAGGGTTATGTTCAGAGACCACGGACATGAGCGTTTATCCTTTTATTCCAATCCACTGCAAGTCTTGAAAACCAGTCTGACTGAATACTGTGCAGAGTCGAATGATGTGAAACATTCAGTTCAGAGAGACCATCTAAACGTTGCCTGTGCATTAGTAGGTCAAATTGGTGAGCAAACGTGTTTCCGTCAAATGATTTATAATTTATAAAAAAAAAAAAAAAAAAAAAAAACTAGAAAATAAAATTGCTGACAGGTGAAATTTTTATGACAGAGGACTTACTGGTTTCTCTTTCATCAAACCAGTCTGTCTGTCAGCATGCACAGTTCAGCGTACATTAAAAGCACTACTCTATGCTTTGACGACGTGACTCCAGTGTGCATGCGGAGTGGCGTTATTGTGGTCTGGCCAATCAAAAAGATGGCGAGTCCAAACCCAGAAGGAAGACCAGAAGATGATGGAAGAACTGCAATGCAAGTGCACCATAGTGTGTCAAAATATGGTGGCAGGATTCCACAAGGCCTAAATTTAACCACGTCAGAAGATCTTCTAAACAGCAGAGGCTTCCCCAGTGAGAACTATTCCAAGAATGCACAACACTGGCCAGGATCAAATGGACAATCGGAGGTTACAGCAGCACCTGGAACTTGTGAATGAAGAGGAGGATTGTACAGTAAGCGAAGTACAAACCTCCCATGGGCTGAATGACTCCATTACTGGCCTGAATTTGGAGAACATCAAGCTTGGTTTCCAAAGTTGGGATGGCAGCATCCATAATGTGCATACTAGCACATTATGGTTAAAATTCATGGGGCCCATTTTTTTTTTTGAAGGTCTAATTCCACTTTAAGAAAGCAAAAAGGTAAAAGACAATTGGCTTAATTCCCAATGCTTACCACCAGGCTAAAAGATCTTCCAAGTAACTGTAATTTTCATATTTGTTACACCATCTTATCTCCATCACTTATTTTGAAAAGGATCCTTATCCTGTGTGTTAGCTTTGTAAATTAAAGCCAATGTGTGAATTGATTGCAAATCCCACCATAAACACCACACAGTTCTAAATACCAAGTACTTGTTAAGCTTTGTAATAATCCTGAAGACCAGACAACAATATTCTACAGTTATGCTATCTGATTGGGGCCAAGTCAACAAATTCCATATAAATGGAAGGGCTCTTTCTGCATGGAGGTGAAATATTCTATATACACTCATTCATTCATTCCCCACTGGGGAAACCTGTTCTGAATTCCAGACTCACAGAACAGATGTACAGTACACGTCCTTTCACTAAGACAGCGTGAGATTCTCGAGGTGTTAATTGATGTCATAGACCGGCCCAGGCAGGATTCCACAAGGCCTAAATTTAACCAAGTCAGGAGATCTTCTAAACAGCAGAGGCTTCCCCAGTGAGAACTATTCCAAGAATGCACAACACTGTCCAGGATCAGATGGGACAATCGGAGGTTACAGCAGCACCTGGAACTTGTGGATGAAAAGGAGGATTGTATTGTAAGCGAAGTACAACTGAACCTCCGTACACACTAGTGCCAAAAGGGAGCTCTGCAGGATGTTGATGGCTTTCACTGCACCAAACCTCCCATGGGCTGAATGGCTCCATTACTGGCTTGAACTTGGAGAACATTAAGCTTGGTTTCCAAAGTTGGGATGGCAGCATCTTAGAAAGTTTCATAATCTAAATATACATAGACGTCAGTGCACTCCTTTCAGCTTAGAGCAAGGGTAGGCAAACTTCGACCCTGCAGCTGTTACAGTATTACAAGTCCCATCATGCCACTACCTCGGAGTCATGCTTATGGGTCTTAGTGTCTTACAATGCCTCATAAGATTTGTATTTTTACAACACCTGGAGGAGTCAAAGTTTGGCTACACCTGGGCCTCAACTTGCTCAGGGTGCTTCCTTTGCCATGGAAGGTTATGCCATGGAAGTGTACATTCACCAACTTTCTCAAAGCATCACTTTCAGAGCAGACCCCACTTTGTTTCTGAAATGTCATTGGAAGTGTTGCATTAGCCATTTTGTTTTTTTATAACTAATGCTGGCGATACACTAGTACATTTTTTGAGGGAGTCCAGTGTTAGTTCACCTTTAAATTTTCTCTGTAAAAAGGTGAACTCTAAGCTCCGCTCTCAAGCCTTAGCCAGAAATGCTCCGAATTAATGCTCACCAAACACGACATTAGCAGAAAGTGCCCAAAGGGTGGCGCTCAAGAGTCGAAATTCCTCATAGTACGTCACTGCATTTGTGTTTGTTGGCAGACAATTGTGTACCGTTTGTATACAAGTCAAGTTCAAGGCACAAAAGTCTGGCGCTTTGTCTGCGGAAAATCAAATAGTTTGTACGAGGCTTTAGTCCGGATTAAGTTTAGTGAAACTCTGGAACCGCGTGTGGTCACAGTAAATGCTGCTGCTAAGCGAAGAAAAATCGTATACCAAAATTGTCCCAAATGCCCTCTTACGCAGCACATACAAATACACAGCAGGCCTTTAATGACACTTTAGCCTTCTCCGAGATGCCGGCCTGTATTATGGCTCCAACCACAGCCAAATCCTAGCACAGCCTTTCTAAAAAAAATTTTTTTTTTACCATGGAGGAACATTTGAAATATTTTTCTTCATTTTCAAGTCTAAGGGAAAGCTATTATATCTATAGCACACAATACATTAACCACACAGGTGACAAATGAGAAAAAAGGTCCCACCCCATACATTGGTAGTGAGAAGAATACCCATTACAATGGTGGTCACTGTAGTTGCCCCATCATTTGGTTGGGGAGAACTTCCCCTTACACACAGCCAACATGATCAATGGTGCAAGAGGTTTATTCATCCAAGAAACCAGGGAGGTTCCAGTGGTCCCATGCCGTTGGCTCTGCAGAGTGGCATTGGTGCTGGACAGCATCAGGCAGGAGGTCAATCTGCCATGGATCACCATTCAAGAAACTAAACGGCAACCTCTAAATGGAAAAAAATAAAAATGCCCCAGTTTGGTTGTTGTGTAGTACTGTGAAAGCGCCTACTGCGTCATAGAATTTGGTGGGCTACCAGTGTAGTAGCACGATAGATCAACAGGCTATTAAAGTCCATCAATAAATGGGCATAAACAAAAAAACAAAAAAAAGGGTGCAACACACACAGCAGGCCAGGCACCTGGGAAAAGGGTAAGCTCTGACCTGAGGTTTATGATCACTGCTATATGGCGAGGGGTGTTTTTAATTTTATAAAGTGGAATTGTGGGATCAACAAAAGTGCACAAGCCTAAAACTTTACAGCATCAGCTTTCAGTAAACATCTCTGCACCAAGGGATGGGGGCAGGGGGCAATTTAAATCTCAACTGTGTGGAAGTGGCAACACTTTAGAAAGGTCAACTCCAGATGGCACAAGGCGGACAAACCCTGAAAGTGAACACTATGTGACGACAGCTTATGCCATTAGTGATGGGTTAGTATTCCATTTGCTTGTAGCCAATAATCTTTTAAGAGATGTTTGTTTAGTGAATGCAGGATTTAGGACTTAAGAAGACTCTATACAAGAGTGTCGGGTTCTGGGTTTGCAAAGTAGCTGCCCTTTAAAAAAAAAAAAGTTGCCAAATGTTTATGTACTCTTGACCATCCCACCCATTATGAACTTATTGCGCAACTCATTAAAAAAAATTAACAGACTTTGGAAAGGCTTTGGAAGATGCTTGTGGGAATTTGCACCATTTTAGCCAAAAGATCATTTGTGATTTCAGTTACTAATATTGGATGAGTCGATCTGGCTTGCAAACAGCATTTCAAGTAATATTAATGCCACGTACACATGACTGGACTTTGATGAACTAGGTCCAACGGAATGAATCTGTAGGGTATTACGATCGTGTATGGGCTCCAGCCCAAAAGTCTGACGGACTTAGAAATAAAACATGTTTCAAACGGATTTGAGTCCGGTCGCAAAATCTGTTCGCCTGTATGCTAGTACAGACAAAAACAGCTGCTAGGGCAGCTATTGGCTATACACTTCCTTATCCTAGTCCGGTCGTACATCATCACGTTCAAATCCATCGGACTTTGTTGTGCTTGTGTGGCCAAGTCTGTTCATCGGAACATTGGAACTCCGTGGGAAGACCGCCGGACCTAGCCCGTCGAAAAGTCCGGTCGAGTGTACGCAACATAAAGGTGTTCAATAAATTTGGGGTACAGGCCCCTGGAATTTCTCCACACAAAACTGGTCAAACAATGGGGTTGATTTATTAAAACTAAAAAGTGCAAAATCGGTAACAGTTGTGCATGGTAGCCAATAAGCTTCTAACTTCAGCTTGTTTAATTAAGCGTTGACAAAAAAACAAAAACAAAAGCGGAAGCCAACTGGTTTCTGTGCAGAGCTGCACCAGATTTTGCACTCTCCAGTTTTAGTAAAATCAACCCAAAGTCTTTATGGAGCTGGCTTTGTACACAGTGCTTAGTCATGTTGGAACAGAAAAAAAAAACCTTCATCAGACCGTTAGCACAAGAACGGAAGCGTACAATTGTCCGAAACGTCTCTGCATGCTGTAACTATATACAAATACACCATTCTTTGGTTTTGACCAAACATGGTTTGAGGAGTTTGGTGTGGACATATCCCTAAATTAAACCTCCTTACTAAACACCTTGGGGATAAATTGGGTGCCGACTGAGCCAAGTCTTCCCCGCTAACATCAATACCTGACCTCAAAGTGCTCTTTTATCTGAACGGGCACAGATTCCCATCAACACATGTCAAAATATTGTGGCAAGCCTTCCTACTAGAGTGGAGGCCGTTATAGCCCCAATGGGAAAGGAGGAAGGGCACATGACTCCAAACAGGAACCACGTAATAGATTGCAGCTTACCAGCTCTTAGATGTGGTGGCTGCATTGGATCTTTTTTCCCCCCCCATTTTTTTTTCTTTTCCTGGTAAACTTCCTGTAACACTTCTTGGCCTAGGGTGACAATGCTCCTCTTCCAAAGATACAGTAAGGCAAGTTAGCATTAAACCCTACCTACTGAACACTAGGAAAGAAATGTCTTGGGGGGGGGGGGGGGGTGAAGCTGGGTGGGGTGTTTTAGGCCCCTTTCACGCAGGCTGTCCGATAGGGTCCACCTGTCAGTTTTTTTTTCTGTTTTTTTTTTTTTAGGTGGACCTGATGGGACCCACTCCAGTCTCGTCTATGGACTGACAGATGTCAGAAGACACATGTCCGCCAACACCTGCTGCCATCCAATCAGCAATAAACATGGTGGTCCTATCCCTCAACCATCTGGTGGATCGGATTAGATGGAAATGAACAGGTGGTCAGTTTCCATCCGTTTGCCCCACAGAGGAGAGCGGGACTGTGTCCTTGTCCGTCCTTCATAATGAAGGGGACACAGACCTGTCATCTACCTGCTCAGCGGGGGGGATCAGTGGAGAGATCCCCCCCACAGAGCAAGCACATTCCGCTTCATGTAGGCGCCCGTGTGAAAGGGGCCCAAGTCCAGTCCAAAAGTACACAGAAGTTCAGAATTAGGGTTTACATACACTGGACTATGGTTTTGGAATGGGACATTTAAACGCCCATATGGGTGTGAGGTTCAGACTTTAAGGTCTGTATATAACGTAGGAATATTTTTACACTGAAAATGGATCAGAGAGCATAAAATATAAAACACGAGTCAATATTCTCTTTCACATGAACTTCACAGTAACAACTAATGAGGAGCACAGAGTAATAATACATGCAAATTTTTCCTTTCCTATGAAAGGCTTTGAGAGTACAGATTGTAGCGGGTTGGCAAAATAATAATAAACAATGCAGAAAACTGGATCATATCCCAGTGGAAACCGAGATGAATCATATGGCACTCCAAACATAGTGTAGGTGGAAAAGAATAGTTAAAAAAAAATAAAAAATAATCTCTATGCAACTCCGTCCATCAGGGTATCAAAAACCCAATCTGCGGAAACAATGGTTCATACATTTTGCTGTGTTCTGCTGTGAACGAACCCTCGCTGGGGCCCGTTTGGATGCACATACAAAATGGTTGGAGAGGAACTTTAAAAAAAATAAAAAATCTAGGTTTTGTATTCATTTCTTAAAGTTCATGGGGAATCTGACACTTTGGGGAAATACTCACATTGATCCACCAAACCAAAAAAAAAGAAAGTCACTTTCCCAAACCGGATACACAGAAACATTTGAGCTGTCCAAGCGACTTACAGTCTCGTGACTCAAGAACCATCACAGACCCATCTTTATCTGCGGTACGGATAACTACTTTTTTTTTTTCTTTTTTTACTCTGTAAGGCAAGGTGTTTAAACCACTTTTACCCCTTTCCTGCTCAGGCCATTTTTCAGATTTCAGCACTGTCACACATTTTTTCACACAAATAGAGCTTTCTTTTGGTGGTATTTTGTCACCACTGGGGTTTTTTATTTGTTACTAAACAAATTTTAAAAAAAGCCAGAAAATAAAAAAAATTAAAATAAAAGTCATAGTTTGGTAAATTTTGCAAACGGGTCATTTTTCTGCTTCACAGATGTGTGCTGATGAGCACTGAAGAGGAGGCACTGATGGAGACCGGTAGGTGGCAGGTTGGGCAATGGTAGGTTGGCACTGTTGGGACTGCACTGATAATCAGGACACTGATTATCAATGTCGATGCCCCTTTAACACAAGCCGGTTATTGGCTCTCTTTTTTCTGTCAGCATGAGGAAAGGAATGCCGATAACCGGCTTGTGTGTAAATCCGTGATCAGCTGTCATTGGACACAGCTTACTTAGTGGAAAAGGCCCACTTTGATTGGCCATTTACCCTGATCTGAGTCCGAAGGATTTGGCGCACACAAAGAGCATGCCGCCTGCATGCATTAGGGGGCGCAGGGCAATGTGATCACGGGAGGATGTCCATGTACTCTGTATCCGCAAATGAAGACGGCGCTGTGGCCCTCTTGACTATAGAGCGGGTGGAAAGCGGTTAAATTGAGAAGTCACTATGGGATTTACTAAAACTGAAGAATCCAAAATCGGTGCAGCTCTGCATGGAAACCAATCAGCTTCCAGGTTTTTTGCTCAACCCAAAAAAATGAAGTTAGAAGCCAATTGGCTACCATGCCAACCTAGATTTTACACCCTCCAGTTTTAATAAATCAACCACAAATGTTTCTATCCTTGAATTTCAAAAGTTCTTACTCAAACAGCTTCCTGGAAAACATCTTCAAAAAAACGTACCCCTTGGGTTTACAAGGGTGGTCATCAACCCTGTCCTCAGGGCCCACTAACAGGCCAGGTTTAATGTATTACCTTGGGGAGATACACACTAGAATACTACAATCACTGAGGAGCAAATGATATCACCTGTGATGTATTTCAGTTATCTTGCAAACCTGCCTGTTAGTGGGCCCTGAGGACAGGGTTGATGACCACCGATTTACAGGATAGAGAAAAAAATAAAAAAAATAATGTTTTTCAAATTTTACAAGACTAACCCTATTAAGGTCCAATCTTGGAGGTCAGATTATTGTTCCAGGCATAAAACATAAGACGCTCCGTCCAAATTCAGAGTAGGTAAAGACAGAGACCAGATCCTCTTTAGAGCTGAAGATATCACCGGTACTGCTCATTTCACCAACCCGACAAAAATACTTCCGCAAGTTATGATCAAACCTATTCACATAACATATAGTATTAGATCCATCAAAGTGATAAGCTGATGAAAAAGAGACCCCTAGAAAGAAGAGAAATGTGCTCATTAAGCACATCTTATGACCTGAGCACATTAGGAATCATTTCTTGGAAGTCTTTTTCCATTGAGAATAACATTAGTCATCTGCAAGGTTTTCTTTCTGCCCTCCGCTGTCGTTTCCTCTGAGTAATGGAGTTAGTCTCAGTTTTACTCTTTTTGGTATTTGAAATCGAACCCGGTTTTCCTTTGACACATCCGAGAATTAAACTCTCTGGAGGAAATTGATCCTCTAGAACAGCGGTCTCCAAACGGCAGCCCTTTGCTAGATTTTATCCGACATTTAGGGGACCATTATTCACACTGATATGAGGCACCATGCCTCCCATTATTACCAATGGGGGCGCATCACGCCTCCCATTATTACCAATGGGGGCGCATCACGCCTCCCATTATTACCAATGGGGGCGCATCACGCCTCCCATTATTACCAATGGGGGCGCATCACGCCTCCCATTATTACCAATGGGGGCGCATCACGCCTCCCATTAATACCAATGAGGATGCATCACGCCTCCCATTAATACCAATGAGGGAGCACCATTCCTCCCAAGGGAACATTCAGGGGTGGGATAGGCTCTCGGGAAATCAAGGGATTAAGGATTACATTAGAGAGGAGGGCAGAGGGATGAGAGGGAGAATTTGGTGTCACGTGAGCACCATATCCTCAGTGAAAACAACATAGGGCCCAAACAGAGGCTACGGAGTTTGGGACTTGAAAATAATGCAGGAAACAGAGAATCCATCTCTGTCCACCTATTCAGAGGCCTTCAACTGGACCAGGCCACCACTGCAAAAAGGTGGGAGGCCAGGTAATATTTGTAAAATGTCCAGGGCACCAAGTCCTCCGTGGCCTCTGGGGAAAAATATCACTGAGCTTGCCACTCTATGTGCTCCATCCTTCCAATGTTGAGAAACTATGAGTTAATCAATTTTAATTGGTCCATAGGAATAGGGATAGGCAGTGTTTAAAAAAAAATAAAAAAAACAAAAAAATAAAACACAGTAGTTTTGGCATAACTGACATTCTCAACATATTAATCCTACCTATCCAGGATATTGGGAGGGGATTCCATCAAGACAGCATTGCCTTGATGTCCTTGAACAGGGGGATATAATTATAGGGATGAGTACGACGGTGTGATTTGTACACCCAGGTACTTGAGAGACGAGGTGCACCAGCGATAGGGGTAAGAGTTTTGGAGCGATAGAAGGTCTGCAGGTGGTATATGTAGAGGTAGGGCTTCTGTTTTAGATGCGCAAAATTTTGTATCCAGATAGAGAGTTAAACTGGGATAGGAGAGGAGCATGCAGGGATGGGGAGGGACATATGTAGGTTGATAAGAGTCAGAAGTACGTCCGCAAATAGAGATAGAGATAGTTTATATACCCTGTGACGCATTGGGGACCCCTCAGATGTCAGGGTGGGATCTTATAGCCTCTACTAGGGGTTAGAGGCATAGGATGAAACGAAGTGTGGAGGAGAGGGCAACCCTGTCTAGTGCAAATAGACATTGGAAAGGATGGGGATGTGAAAGAAGCCATTTGGACCTGGGATGAGGGGTTGGAGTAGAGAGTTTTTAGGGCCGAGACGAAGGGACTGTGAAAACCAAATTTAGTAAGGGTGGCAAACATAAGACATCCCACCAGATTCTAATCTCACTAGTTACCAAATTCTCATATAAATTTAATGACAGCTTTGAATGAGGATTCTACAGTTAGTATACCCATATCAATGGAAGGAGGAACTCCAACTGCCATGAGCCCCGCAGGTAGAGGAATCACAGGACACCGTGCCCGACTGCTGCTGCATGCTGCTTAAAACCCATATGTTCTACTTGATAATGAATTGAAATGTCAATTCATAGGAGGGCGGCAATAAATGCTCACTATAAATCTATTGAAAATTGCAGATAAATCCACAGGCACACTGAAGGAGCAGCAATTCACACGAGAACAAGGCTATAAATCTAATAGAGCTGATACACCACCACAGATAAAGACCAGCATTTAAACCCCCGCGGTGACAGACATCTCCTTCCCCAGTGAAAGCGCAATCAGAAGCAAAAGGTGCCAACACACACTTCAATCCGCCGAGATGACCTTCATTTAAAAATGAGTGACATGAAAAAATAAAATAAACGGCATCAGCCAAAAAAGTCCTTAAGCTAGCCATACATAGTGGTCTCCAAATGTTCCAGTACAAGGACATTTTAGAAATACTTAAGGGGCGAGAAAAAAAAAAAAAAAAAGTTTTAGAATTGAATAGGGGTGCAACAGATCAAAAAAAACTCACGGATCGGATCGTTCCTCGGATCCACCACCATATAGTCCCCACGGTAATATCCACAATCTCCCCCACTGTAATATTGGCTGGGTACGGCAGAATATTGGCTGGGTACAGTTGGCTGGGTATGGCAGAGTATTGGCAGGGTACTGAGGGATGGCTGCTTCCATCCGATCTCTCCCCTCCACTGTACAGATCAGTACAGAGAGGGGAGAGAGAAACCGGCGTCATGAAATGACGCCGGTTTGTTTACAAGTGATCGCTCCGGAGCGATCACATTGTAAACGGCCTGGGTGTAGAAAGATGGCCGCCGCTTCGGAGCTAGGCCGAAGCCGTGGCCTTTCCTAAGGCAGTGACCACGGAGTGCTCCGCGGATCTCAGCATGTGCTGATCCGAGCGGGGTGACCCATTCGGATCACGGATCGGCGACTATCTGTTGCACCCCTAGTATTGAATGAATAAATATGCTCCAATTAATAACTTCACATCAGAAGCCCTCATGAAATCGGAGCCCCATTTGATATCAGAAGCCCCCTTACATAACGGAATCCTCAGTCCCCCTATACTGCCTTCATCATTACAGTGGCAACATGGCATAGGACAGGAGGTAGAACTAGACATGTGCATTTGTTTTCGTCCAAATGCATTTTCATCCGAATTTCGGGTATTTTAATTATCGTTTTAAATGATAACGAATGTGCAGAATCTGAAAACCGAAAGATCCGACAAAAACAAATGCTTTATTTTCCTTTTCGTTGTGACAACAGTTCGATAGAGAGAGGAGATTCGACATGACGCTGACAATAGCAATCTGTGTCCATTGAACCTGTGGTCGAATGTGCCTAACCTTAGCTCTATTAGTCTAGCATTATTCTACATAGAGAGAAAAGATTCGACATGAAGATTCGACGAAGCAGTCGCCACGAGCGACATTTATGGTCAAATGCTCCACCTATAGGCTATAGAAGAATTCTAATGTTGGTTGACTAGTAATAATAATATAATTATTACTAGTGTCATATAACATTACAATTCTACTATAGTTTGTAGGTGGAACATTCAACCGGAAATGTACTATTGCGGCGTCGTACAGTTTAGCTGCTCCGTCGAATCTTAGAACATTCGACAGACACCATAAGCCTTCAATGACAGATTCGACCTTAATTATTTCGGATATTCAGATGACTGCATTTTTTTTAACAAATACAAATTAAAAACGAATTTCGGGAGTAACTAAATAAATGTATTTTTCGGATGAAATTCCGAAACGAAATATTTCAGCGTGCACATGTCTAGGAAGACCAGCTCTGGATGGAGGTCGGGAGGCACAGCAGGTCCTCTTCTAAAGGATGGGGGTGGACCCTGGATGCCGCCACCCCAGATCAGTGTCAAGAGTTTCCATATTGTGGTTGGATTTGACGCCTGCACCATTGCAATGAAACTATGGGGCTGATTTACTAAAACTGGAGTGCAAAATCCGATTGCAGCTCAGCATGGGAGCCAACTAGCTACCAGCTTGTTCAATTAAACTTTGACCAAAAAACAAACCTGAAAGCCGATTGGTTTCTATGCAGAGCTACTCCAGATTTTGCACACTCCAGCTTTAGTAAACCAACCCCCCTGTGTGTCCTGGGTGCTCACCATCGCTGGTTGTTATGATGCTGGTGGCCAACCCACCTGCACCACAGAAACACGTGACATGTTTTTTGGGGTCCGGGTAAAAGAAAGAAACAAGCTGATGTGGCCCTTGGGGCTTAGTTTGGAGAACCCTGCACACACAAAATAAGAAAGGGAAAAAAAAAAAGTTTAGTTTGGTTATATTTTAATACCACTAGATATCACATTGCTTGGATAACTGAAAACCTTATTAGACGTTTTTTTAATACACACTTAAAGCGGAACTTCAATCATTATTTCATCTTTCCAGCGATTAAATCTTCAGCCCTTGTTGTATTAACTTTGGATAGTAAAACTTTTTTCTGCCAGTAAATACCCAATACAGCCCATTTCCTGTTTGTCATTAAAGTCAGAGAGCCTCTCCCCCTCAGGGAGAGAGGGAGGAGTCATAAGAGGGTCAATAAGAGGTTCAGAGCTAGTGGGTGTGTCTGTATAAATACAGGAAGTGAACAGGCAGCGGCTGCCCACAGGAAAAAACAGTTGCAGCCAGACTCAGTGGAGGGAGATTTCTGCAGCATATTTGGCAAATACAGAAATCACAGTATAAATACAATAATATGCAAAGTGGTTGGAGGGAAGCTTCAGAATGGCAAAGAGGTTTTTTTTATTACAAATTATGTGAGCTGACGGCAGTTTCTTTTTAAGGGAGAGAACAGGATTGGCCCAGCACTACTCTTTTTGGGGGTTTCCTGCCCCAGTCTAATCACAAATCCATACCTGCTAGCAGAGGAGGGTGGTGCGACTCTACTCTCACTTGTTCAGCTATGTGTAATGTGAACACGCCTGAACAGCAATGGCTCAAGCGGCATAGGATCTACCCAAATTTAATATAAAAACAATATACCATCCTTTTTTTTCACCGCTGAAGCAGCCCTGCTTAATAAAGGAACGCTGATGGTATCAAGGAGTGACCAAATAGTTAATACATTTTATTATTATTAAATATATATATTTTTTATTATTATTAATATATATATATTTTTATTATTATTATTATTATTATTAATAAATATATATTTTTTTATTATTATTATTAATAAATATATATATATATTTTTATTATTATTATTAATAAATATATATTTTTTTATTATTATTATTAATAAATATATATATATTTTTTTATTATTATTATTAATAAATATATATATATTTTTTTATTATTAAATATATATATATATATATATATATATATATATATATTTTTATTAATATTATTATTATTATTAATATATATATATTTTTTATTATTAATATTATTATTATTAATATATATATATATTTTTTATTATTAATATTATTAATATATATATATTTTTTATTATTAATATTATTAAATATATATATATTTTTTATTATTAATATTATTAAATATATATATTTTTTATTATTAATATATATATATATATACACACATACATATACATACATACATACACACACATATACACACACACATACACACTTCCATTCATTATAGGATTATTCATTTTTAGGCATTCATAGGGCTTGAATTCCATGGTGTTACATTACTCCAGCGCATTAATGGGTAAAATATATATAAAAAATAATAGGTGTAGGTTAGATACAGATACTTACTGTCCCCAATATGTCCACTTAAAAAAAAACGTGGCCTGTCACACAGGAAGAAATTTGATAAAATGGCAGCTTGTGGGATCAATAATTCCATTTCATGTCTCCTGCCCCGGTGCTAAAATTGTACCAGATGAAGGAAAAGGAATTTATCACCCAATGACATTGTCATACAAAACCTGGACAGTAGGAAAATAAACTATGGAATTCCATGTAGGGAACAAACAAAAAAAAAAAAAAACCAAACAACCAAAACACACACACACACACACACACACACACACACACACACACACACACACACACACACACACACACACACACACACACACACACACTCTCTCTCTCTCGAGAGGTCACACTAGACCAGGGATTTAATAAAATTATCATTCTTTAGGTCCCAAGTTACATTTATGGAAAGTGAGCCATCAGAGTTGGATTCAACTCTGGGCCACTTAGGCCATGGTCTAGGACAGGGGTCTTCAAATTTTATAAAACAAATGGGCAGTTTACGATCATTCAGGATTTGTGGGGGCCAGACTGGCCAGTGGGAGTAGAAAAATGCACCCGTCAATGGCATCAGTGGGAGGAATAGCGCCCCATCAATGGTGTCAGTGGGAGGAATAGTGCCCCAACGGCCAGATCACAAGTGTGGTGCAGGGGATGGGCCTGGGCACCCCAATCGCTCTGTGCAGTGCAAATACCCCCCGCACACCGATACATTCCTCTATGCAGCATAAACACCCCAGCATAGTATGGTGCCCAATAGTTTCTTCCACCCAAGCTAAACAGCCTGGATGGAGTCTCCCCTGCTGGCAATTGTATTCTGATAACCAGTACCCATGGCTGTCAGAATACCTGAACAGTGACGGCATTTGACTAGAACTAAAGGGCGCGCCCCCAACCTCGCTTCCCCCCCCCCCCCCCCGATTGTGAATGGAGTAAGAGACAATTCACATCATAATACAGTGTGAGGAAGCATTCTTTCTGTGCAAGTTCCCCGCATTGTGTTCAAAATGCCCTGCACTTTCAATCTGCAGTGAGTCTCAAAAAAATAACTTAATGACACCCCAGATGCAGGTTTCAAACGCACTGCCTTTGCCTGCACTGGATCGAATTTTACATTACAATGCGATCCAGTACTGCATGCACTACCTTTGGTGGGGTCTGGCGTAATTTCCGCCCATTCAAATGAAGGGGCTGAAATGGCACTGCACCCGGATCAGTGTAAATTGCACAGTGTGTTCCTATGCGATTCATGTTGTAAAGTGGCCCTAATGCAGGGTTATAACCCCTGTCAGCGTTTTTTCTTTTTTTTTAACCGTCTGTGCCCCACTAGGGGAGATTTCCCTTCACTTCCTGTTCCATAGCAAGTTTGGGAAGTGAGAGGAA
The DNA here is from genome assembly GCF_037356315.1 of Lithobates pipiens. Classification (NCBI taxonomy): domain Eukaryota; kingdom Metazoa; phylum Chordata; class Amphibia; order Anura; family Ranidae; genus Lithobates; species Lithobates pipiens. The sequence goes on from NW_027507785.1 coordinate 36,032,621, forward strand.
ATCCCTGGTTGCCACCAGAACTAGTGTCCCCACTGGAAGATTTCCCCCTCTATTCCTGTTCTGGTGACAACCCAAGAGCTGGAATTTTTTTTATTTCCATTCTAGGTGAATCTCCTGAACGGGGTATTAGACAATAAAGACTTGACACTCGTTCTAACCCTTTTCCACTCCACAAAACTGAATAAAAAAATAATAAAAAAAAAGGAAGAAGTTTTGCCTTTAGTTATACTTTAGAGCCCTTTCACACTGCAGCTACGGCCTGTGTTAGCGGTAAAACGCTGCTAGTTTTGGTGGCACTTTAGCCACTAGTGGCCGAAAAGAACCACTAAAACAACGGTAAAGGAGGAGTTAATAGCACCTTTGTAGCGCAGGCGCGTTCGGCAGCGGTGCCTATTCATTCCAATGGGCGGGAGAGCGGTGTATACAATGCTCCTCCACCGCCCCAAAGATGCTGCTTGCAGGACGTTTCAACATCCTGCCAGCGCACCGCCCCAGTGTGAAAGCACTCGGGCTTTCACATCGGGGTGGAAGGGGGAGGAGTTTTTCAGGCGTAATTTTTAGCCCCTTAGCGCCTGAAAAACGCCTCAGTGGGAAAGGGGTCTTAGGGCTACCTCTGCACAGTAGGGTTCAAATATTTAAATCTGTGCTACTCTGTTAAACTCTACTTTATTCAGAATATAATTTATATATATATATATATATATATATATATATATATATATATTATATAATTTTTTGGTTTTTTTTAGTTTTTTTTTTTTTAAATACTACTACTAAATAACTCCTCTATCAATTTTATAATCCTTTACAGCTTGCGCTGCGAATTCCCTGCTATTTTGGAGCCAATTAGTATGAATGACATCAGCGCATGTGTCAGTTTTACAGTTCGTCTGAAAAAAAAATAAAAATCAAAAATAAAACACAAAAGTCCATCTATTTCTCTGCCTCTGCCTGCGGCACTCATACTTGTAACTGTCAACCTCGCAATGCTTCATAGGACTTGTAGTTTTGCAACAGCTGGCGGTCCATCAGTTTGAGACCCCTAGTCTGGTTCAAAAAACAAAACAAAAAGAAAACAAACACCACACACACAAAAATTAAAATCCTAAAAAAAAAAAAAATATATAAAAAAAATATCAGTTAATCCAGAGAAAGGCAAAAATCCCCAGCAAAGCATGAACCAAGTCATGACCCCTGCATTCCCTTTGTCCAATCACAGGCTGTGTCCTCATTACGGTATTGATCTAGAAGGGCCAGTGTGAAAGCCCTGGAGCGGTGCGCTGGCAGGGCGTCACAAAAAGTCCTGCCAGCAGCTTCTTTGGAGCAGTGAACTCACTGCTCCTCCACCACTGCTCCCCATTGAAATCAATGGGGCAGCGCTGCGATACCACCGCCAAAACGCCACTCCAGCGGCATTTTGTGGGTGGATTTAACCCATTTTTGGCTGCTAGCGCGGGGGGAGTGTTAAAACCACTTCGCTAGCGGTCGAATAGCGCCGCTAAAACGACGGTAAAGAGGCGCTAAAAATATCGCCACTTTACCGCTGACGCCCTAGATGGCTCAGTGTAAAAGAGGTCTAAGGTCTACTATGAACCAGCCCTGGGTTTTATTGGGCAGCATTGCCCAGTGCTGTCCCTGGAAATATCAAGGGGAAGCCTCGATAGAGACTGTCCGCATCATTGAGTTACGTTAGTGTGCGTTTCGATAAAATGATGCAGGCATTTTCAAATCGCAGCATATTACATGTCGCAATGCACTGCAAAGAAAATAAAAATAAACACAAGACACGAATACTCCAATGCATTATAACAGCGCCTTTGTTCTGCGCCGTGTGTTGTCGCTCGGTGTGAACCAGCCCTGAACCCTTAAATTCAGAAATTCGCTGCGAGAATTGTAAGAATCTCTTTGGATGGCGGTGTGGCTTTAAAAAAAAAAAAAAAAAAAAAAAAAAAAGAAAAAACGATAAAGTAACTTTCCTTCTTTTTAGAGAAGCAGCGGTGTGCCGCAGCAGCAATGGCCTCTGGGAGAACATGTGCAGCTAATTAGAACACAGCCAGCAGCGTCCCAGCATACGCTCCGGTTAGATCATCCGTTTGTTGTATCCAGGCTGGAAGGTTTGCTGCTGGATGGCTAATGGGCTCATTTTGGAGAGGAAAGATCGCGTTTCTGGGGAGGGAGAACAGCTGCACTCCAGCGCAGAGACAAACACGTGTGTGTACGTGTGAATTGGTCATTTCCCCGGCTTATTGGCGCTTCGTTACCAATTTTTATTTACAGGCACAGCTCAGACAATGACAGCACCACCGGCACATCCGGTCCCCGCACCTGTGCCACCCCAGGAAACCCATTAAAATCCGCAAACAGTGTAGAAAATGCCCAGGGGGGGGTCGGACTTAACTGGGGGAAGTCTGGACTATTAGCAAGTTTGTTTAATTAGCAAATGTTATTAGTGTAACCTTTTCTATCAAGAGAAAAAACAAACAAGCCTATAATCTAGGTTGACTTGGAAAAAATAAAAAACACACAGTATGGTGTTCCAATGAGACACAGATTATTGCACTTAGTATGTTATTACTTGACAGGGTTTATATAATGCAAAAAGTTCCAACAGCGCTTTACAATAGATAGGGAAGCAGTACAGTGACAATATAAAATCAAGACATCTCTGCTCAGAAGAGCTTCCAATCTAATGTGTGCGTGTCTAAATATGCATGGTGTTAAAGCAGCCCCCCGCTCATTCAGAATTGGATGGCAATGCATGCCAATGGAAGAAAAGTCAAGCTTGTATTGTATTTTTTTGTTTAACTGACCGATATTAGTATATAGACATGTGAACACATAGAATCAATCGCTATACACTTCTGGTAACATAGTGAAAGATAGGATTTTTGAGGCACAACTAATACAAAAAAAAATAAAAAAAATATTATTCAAGACTAAAATCATACCACTATACCAAACATACAACATACTAGACATGCGCTATTAGTTCCGTAATTGTTACGAAACGTTAAACCTAAAAAGTTAAAACCCCAGGAAGTCAGCACATGGATGGTGGGAACCCCTCATAAATGGGCACAGCGGGTGTAAAGACCTGGGAACTCAGCAGAGGGATGGTGGGAACCCCTCATAATGGGCACAGCGGGTGTACACCCAGACCTGCGAACTCAGCACAGGGATGGTGGGAACCCCCGATAATGGGCACAGCGGGTGTACACTCAGACCTGCGAACTCAGCACAGGGATGGTGGGAACCCCCGATAATGGGCACAGCGGGTGTACACTCAGACCTGCGAACTCAGCACAGGGATGGTGGGAACCCCTCATAATGGTCACAGTGGGTGTACAGCCAGACCTGCGAACTCAGCACAGGGATGGTGGGAAACCCTCATAATGGGCACAGCGGGTGTACACCCAGACCTGGGAACTCAGCACAGGGATGGTGGAAACCCCTCATAATGGGCACAGCGGGTGTACAGGCCCAGGAACTCAGCACAGGAATGGTGGGAACCCCTCATAATGGTCACAGCGGGTGTACACCCAGACCTGGGAACAGCACAGGGATGGTGGTAACCCCCGATAATGGGCACAGCGGGTGTACACCCAGACCTGCGAACTCAGCACAGGGATGGTGGGAAACCCTCATAATGGGCACAGCGGGTGTACACCCAGACCTGGGAACTCAGCACAGGGATGGTGGGAACCCTAATGGACACACAGAGGGTGTACAGACCTGGGAATTCAGCACAGGGATGGTGGGAACCCTATGGGAATTTCTATTCTTACGAATTTTATGCGAAATACGACATTTTGTTAACGAATTTCGGATCCAAAATTAACAGAAAACGTGACTGGTGTTTTGTTCACCAATCAGAGGAAGTCAGCACAGCACAGGAATGGTGGGAAGCCCTCATAATGATAAATTCATCATAACGAACGTTCGTTATTTTTAGGAAAAGTTAACGAACCTAAAAGGTTAAAAACCCAGGAAGTCAGCATAGTGATGGCGAGAACCCCTCATAATGGGCACAGCAGGTGTACACTCAGACCTGGGAACTCAGCACAGGGATGGTGGGAACCCCTCAATGGGCACAGCGGGTGTATAGACCTGGGAACTCAGCACAGGGATGGTGGGAACCCCTCAATGGACACAGCGGATGTATAGACCTGGGAACTCAGCACAGGGATGGTGGGAACCCCTCAATGGGCACAGCGGATGTATAGACCTAGGAACTCAGCACAGGGATGGTGGGAACCCCTCAATGGGCACAGCGGGTGTATAGACCTGGGAACTCAGCACAGGGATGGTGGGAACCCCTCAATGGGCACAGCGGGTGTATAGACCTGGGAACTCAGCACAGGGATGGTGGGAACCATATTTTAATTTCTAGGCTTACGAATTTTATACGCAATTTTGTTAACTAATTTCGGATCCAAATTCCGTTACAACAGAAACGTGACTGGTATTTTGTTCACCAATAAGAGGAAGTCAGCACAGCACAGGGATGGTGGGAACCCCTCATGATAAATTCATCATAACGAACTTTATTTTACGAAAAGTTTACAGATCTAACGAAAAATCGTATTTCGTGCAAATCCGAATGGAATTTCGGACACGAATTATGAATTCATTTTCGTACGAAACAAAACTAATTTAACCACTTGCCGCCCGCCCTATTACAAATTGACGAGTAGAGGAGAGCCGATCGGCTGCTCCTCTGACAGGGGGGGGTCTGTGCTGATCGATTATCAGCACAGACCCCCCCCCCCCCCCGAGGATGCCCACACTGGACCACCAGGGACGCCACCAGACCACCAGGGATGCTAAGCAAAAGGTAATCCTCCCTAGACCACCAGGGATGCCAGTCAGCACAATGGATGCCAATCAGTGTCCATAATGGATGCCAATCAGTGCCCACAATGGGCATCACTGATTGGCATCCATTAGTACAGTATAACACCAATGCTGCCTATGAGTGCCCACCTGTGCCGCCTATCAGTGCCCACCTGTGCCGCCTATCAGTGCCCACCTGTGCCGCCTATCAGTGCCCACCTGTGCCGCCTACCTGTGCCGCCCACCTGTGCCGCCCATCCATGCCCATCTGTGCCGCCCATCCATGCCCATCTGTGCCGCCCATCCATGCCCATCTGTGCCGCCCATCCATGCCCATCTGTGCCGCCCATCCATGCCCATCTGTGCCGCCCATCAGTGTCGCCCGTCAGTGCCTCCCGTCAGTGTCCATCAATGCCACCTCATCAGTGCCACTTCACTGGTGCCACATCATTGGTGCCCATCAGTGCCGCCTTATCAGTGCCCATCAGTGCAACCCCATCAGTGAAGGAGAAAACATACTTATTTACAAAGTTTTGAAACAAACAAAAAAACATTTTTTTTTTCAAAAAATTTTCGGTATTTTTTTATTTGTAGCGCAAAAAATAAAAAACCGTAGGAGGTGATCAAATACCACCAAAAGAAAGCTCTATTTATGGGGAAAAAAATGATAAAAATTTCATTTGGGTACAGTGTAGCATGACCGCGCAATTGTCAAAGTGCGACAGCGCTCGCTCATCCATGTCTTTATGGACCTTACTTTGTGCACTGGTGTGCAGTCATGTTGGAACAGGAAGGGGCCGTCCCCAAACTGTTCTCACAAAGTTGGGAGCATGAAATTATCCAAAATGTCTTGGTATGTCATTCCCTTAAAAGTTCCCTTCACTGGAACCAACCCAACACCATAATCCCCTATCCACCAAATTTGGAGGGGTGGCCCAATAAGTTTGGAATGGAGGAACTTGTCTGGCCTGCTAGAACACCCCAATAGAACACCTTTGGGATGGATTAGAGCGGAGACTGCAAGCTACGCCTTCGTGTCCAACATCAGTGCCTGACCTCACAAATGCTCTTCTGGAAGAATGATCAAACATTCCCATAGACACACTCCTAAACCTTGTGGACGGCCTTCCCAGAACAGTTGAGATTGTTATAGCTGCACAGGGTGGGCCAACTCAATATTGAACTCTACAGACTAAGGCTGGGATGCCATTAAAGTTCATGTGGGTGTAAAGGCATGTGTAAGGCCCCTTTCACACTAACGTCCCGTTCAGGCCCGCCTGTCAGTTTTTCAGGCGGACCTGAACGGGTGCTCCATAGAGGTCTATGGAGCGTCGGATGTCAGCGGTGACATGTCCGCTGACATCCGACCCGCTCCGATCCGAAAAAGTGTGACGGAGGAAAAAGCTATTTTTCCATCCGTCTGCGGATCGGATCGGATGACGACGGGCACTGCGGTCCGTCGTCATCCGATCTCCCATAGGGGAGAGCGGCGCTGTGACAGGTCCGTCCCTGCACAGTGTGCGGAGACAGACCTGTCATCTCCCTGCTCAGCGGGGATCGGCGGAGTGATCCCCGCTGAGCAAACGGACATCCACGGGGCGGATCAGAACTGATCCGCCCCGTGTGAAAGGACCCTAAGAATACTTTTGGACACACACACACATATATATAAAATTAGGTGCAAGTCCAACGTGGTTCTTGTCAATGCCTCCTAGCCAGTCTTAGTTCAATATCAACTTGAACTGTGCAAGAAACAAGTGTGTGAACACTTGGAGGAAGTAAAGAGAACAGAGTAAGGAAGAAGGAGATATGGGAGGAGGTGGAGAATTCCAGGTGAGCTAGGAGAAGGTACAGGTGGTCAGTCTCGTGGCTTTGAAGTTGTTCTTATGATGATAGGCAGATCAAAGGGAACAAGATGGCTCAGTTATGTAGTGCTTTGCGTGAGACTGTTGTGGAGATGGCCGGTGAGATTTTTCCATCAATTTGACATTCCAGATCCTCATGTTTTAGTTCCACGAGTGGTGAGGGACAAACACTTTTCAATTTAAAGGCTACCAAGTATCTTGCTGCCATATGTGCAAGAGTAGGGTTTTTTTTTTTTCCCTTCAGAGGTAAAGAGAAATTGTTCGAAGCTGTTAACTTTACATGCTTGACACCCGCAGCGGTTTGCAGACCTCAGTGTGAACTACTGTGCGATGCGGGAACCCCCACTGTATTGTAACATAGGAATGTCTAGTTTAATGTTTAATATGCAGAATCTTTCAGCTACAACCTTTTGAGAACTGTCAACATGGCATTGAGTTGGGAGCTGGGTGTGTGGCTGTGGGCCCCGAATTCAGGGGATCCAACACTGCAGAAAGTGTCCACCTTCCACCTGATTAACTGAGCTAATTCTTTGTCAATGGGCTTCTGTTGACTCCAAAACGAGAAGTCAACCGACGGGGGCCCAGGAAAAAAAAAAAAAAAAAACCGACGGGGGCCCAGGAAAAAAAAAAGTCAACCGACGGGGGCCCAGACAAAAAAGTCAACCGACGGGGGCCCAGACAAAAAAAGTCAACCGACGGGGGCCCAGACAAAAAAAAGTCAACCGACGGGGGCCCAGACAACAAAAGTCAACCGACGGGGGCCCAGACAACAAAAGTCAACCGACGGGGGCCCAGGAAAAAAAAAGTCAACCGACGGGGGCCCAGAAAAAAAAAAAAAAAAAAAAGTCAACCGACGGGGGCCCAGGAAAAAAAAAAAAAGTCAACCGACGGGGGCCCAGAAAAAAAAAAGTCAACCGACGGGGGCCCAGACAAAAAAAGTCAACCGACGGGGGCCCAGACAAAAAAAAGTCAACCGACGGGGGCCCAGACAAAAAAAGTCAACCGACGGGGGCCCAGACAAAAAAAAGTCAACCGACGGGGGCCCAGACAACAAAAGTCAACCGACGGGGGCCCAGACAACAAAAGTCAACCGACGGGGGCCCAGAAAAAAAAAAAAAAAAGTCAACCGACGGGGGCCCAGGAAAAAAAAAAAAAGTCAACCGACGGGGGCCCAGAAAAAAAAAAGTCAACCGACGGGGGCCCAGACAAAAAAAGTCAACCGACGGGGGCCCAGACAAAAAAAAGTCAACCGACGGGGGCCCAGACAAAAAAAGTCAACCGACGGGGGCCCAGACAAAAAAAAGTCAACCGACGGGGGCCCAGACAACAAAAGTCAACCGACGGGGGCCCAGACAACAAAAGTCAACCGACGGGGGCCCAGGAAAAAAAAAAGTCAACCGACGGGGGCCCAGAAAAAAAAAAAAAAAAAGTCAACCGACGGGGGCCCAGGAAAAAAAAAAAAAAGTCAACCGACGGGGGCCCAGAAAAAAAAAAGTCAACCGACGGGGGCCCAGACAAAAAAAGTCAACCGACGGGGGCCCAGACAAAAAAAGTCAACCGACGGGGGCCCAGACAAAAAAAGTCAACCGACGGGGGCCCAGACAAAAAAAGTCAACCGACGGGGGCCCAGGAAAAAAAAAAAAAAGTCAACCGACGGGGGCCCAGAAAAAAAAAAATAGTCAACCGACGGGGGCCCAGAAAAAAAAAAGTCAACAGACGGGGGCCCAAGAAAAACCACCCAAAAGGGATCAAAGAAAGTAAACTACATCGCACCGGTCAATAAATTCTGAATGTGCTGAGAAGAGTCCCAAACTGATGCCATTGACACAAGCCTAAAGTTTGACGCCTTCCCTTAGGATAAATTGCAGGGACCAAAAGAGGGCTAATGGATGTTGCCATTTTACAGGACTGGATATTTGCATTACTTGATCTTGCCTATTGAGGTTACAGGGTCTCTTTCAAGGGAGCAAACACGTTGTAAAAGCAGCCCCACCTCTTAGGTGTAAAGAAAAATCCTGCTCAGGACTGTATAAAAATCATTTTTTGTACCCTTATTTCCCCCTAGCAAAGAATTTGAGAGTACAGCTGTACACCCCGAGGTGACCAAATTAGTACACACACTGAAGGTTCATTCCGGGGGCAGCAATCAAACAAGACGCTGTACAGACTGGTCCTTGGGGGGGGGGGGGGGGGGGAACAGGTGACAACATCACAGGGCGGCTAAATGAGACAGCTGCTATCAAAAGAAAAAAACTCATTTTAATTATTT
>NW_027507785.1:37384087-37424427 GCF_037356315.1 Lithobates pipiens
CTGTGCATACTAGCATATTATGGCATAACCCACCGGGGGGGGGGGGCTCTAAAGAACAAATGTTATAACAAACGTAACTTCCGCTTAAAAGAGAAGTATGGGTTTGGTTTCCTTCCCCACCTATCGTACTTACCTAGGTAGATGCAGCATCGGATCGATGCTGCATCTGTCCCCCGGGGCCTCTGCACTAAGAACCAAGCGATCGAAAATCGCAGATGGCTCGGTTCTCACAGCTCCATGAGCAGAGAGCTGCTGACTGTCAATCAGCATCTCTCCGCTCTGCTCCTCAATGCTCACTAGAGTACTGGGCTGTGGAGGAGACGGAGTGACCATCTCAGGCTCTCAGCGGCTCGCTGAGAGGCTGAGATGGGTGTCAGTCCAGGTACTTGGCTGATCTCGACTTGCATTGTCTGGATGACGAGGTGCCTGGACTAATTTCTGTGACGTCAGCACAGAGCCGACTTCAGCCCGCTCTCCGTTGAACACGGGTCACAGGAGTGCAAAATGGGTTGCACTCCTGTGACCCCTAGGAGAAGCCTAGCCAAATAAGCTTTGTCTGGACTTCTCCTTTAAACCCTTCCATATACCCAGTGAAGTGACAGGTCTTGGGTGATACAGAGATGAAACAAATTCTCCTGCATTAGTTGTACCTGTTTATCTGCAGTCTTCTCTCCTCTACATCCATTCAAAGTGCTGAATTTATAAACCTTGTCTGACAGTTCAGAAAAAAGGGGGCAGAGAGCTGAAGTTACACTCTGCAGAGGTCAGTGAGGTGAGCTCTGAGAGCCAATTGAAAAGAAGGGACACAGCCCACTTCACACAGCACACAGAAACAGAACCGAGGCTGTCAAGCAGCTGAAGGTTCCTCCCGTGTCACCAATTTTCTTTGTGTCAGGGAAACTTGTCAGAAGCGACTCAAGCTGATAGCAGAAGGAAGTAGCAGATGGAAATGACATTTAGTGCTCTGGATAGAGACAATTTCACACTATAGAGGGATATGCTTTGTATAGATTTCATGTCTGAGGTTTACAACCACTTTAAATAGCAAATTCCACTTATACTTAATTTACTACTTGGCTAGTCACTGACCTGGAACAAGCATATGCATATCGGGCAGAGTGGATGTGAATGAAAAGCACAAAGAATGCACTGCCAATCAATTCTGCCGTGGCTGCCCCTAGATTTCAATCCTGACAGGTAGCTTGTAAATGAATCTAACAGAATGACGCAATGGGGTCCAACATGCCCCCTCGAGTCAGACCTATAGCTCTGCAGTTAGCAAAGCTCATGCTCGCTACTGATTAGAAAGCTGTGGCTGCAACTCAGTAAGGGGTATATTGGACCTGGGTAGAGAGACCACTGCTTCCCCACAGATAGCAGAGGGACTTCTCTGTACCCCCCAGCAGGGGACAGACTAACTTAGATGGGGATGATTTTTACAGGAAAAGCTAACTTTTTTAATGCATCTGAAATAAATGTTTCCTTTAACAGGAAAGTTCATTTGGGCTTTAAAGTGGTTGTAAACCCTTACAAACCACTTTGACCTACAGGTAAGCCTAGATTAAGGCTTACCTGTAGGTCCAAGAAATATCTCCTAAACCATATAGGTTTAGGAGATATTTGCCCGAAAACAGGCATCGCTGTCTACGGCACATGCGCCGTAGACAGCGGCGCGCAGGCGCACTGAGCCCGGCATTCTCAACTACGGAGCTGCCGCGCGTGTCGGCTCCCGTGCGCATGCGCGGGAGTGACGTCATCGCGGCTTCGCAGAATGACAGCGGCGGAGCTGCGAGACCCCACCAACAAGATGGATGTGGCGGACTACAGGCTACAGCGGCGACTTCGCTGGCTCCTGTGTCAGGTAAGTGACACATAATGGGCTACTATGCGATGCATAGTAGTCCATTATGCTTTGCCTTTGCAGGGAAGGAAAGAGGAAGTAAACTCATCAGGGTTTACTTCCTCTAAGATATAGTAGTTCAATTTTTGTGTAAGCCTAAGACCCCTTTCACGCTGGGGTGGCTTTCAGGCGTTTTAGTGCTGGAAATGGCCCTGAAAACCGCCTCCCATTCATTTGTGTGACTTTTCACACTGGGTGGTGTCCTTGCGGGACGTTCCGAAAAAGTCCTGCAAGTAGAGCTGGGCGATTTTTTTTTGATCCACACTGCGCTGGTCCTGAGGAGCTGCAGGAGTTTTTAGGAGAGGCCGCGGCTTCGGCCTAGTCCACGGCACCCGGCCTCGCGGACTAGGACGAAGCTGCGGCCTCGCCTAAAAAATTCTGCCCGCAGCTCCTCGGGATCAGCACGGTGTCAGCGCCGGTCCTGGTGAAAATAAAAAAGCTAAAAAATCTATTTGCTGAAAATTTGAATTTGACCTCTCAACTTGATTCAAGATTCAATTCTATTTTTTCCCCAGCCCTACCTGCAAACAGCATCTTTGGGGCAGGTAAGGAGCGCTGTATTTAGCATCACAACACGGGAGTTTTTAATCCCTTCTTTGGGGTTAAAAATCGCCCACATAAGGGCAGAAAAGTGCAGCTTAAAAACAGCGGTAAAGCGCCGCTAAAACAAGCAACACTTCAGTGCCAACATGGCCACTGCCCCAGTGTGAAAGGGGTCTTATAATAACTAGTTCTCTTTATACAAAAAAATTTAATGAAACTCGGCGCTGCTCCTTAAACGCAAACCAATACAATATTTAGTAAACATATATCAACATATACAGTATCATGATATAACATGATAGTACTGCGCCATCAATGGGAGTAGTAGGTGTCATTGGGTGCAGTGGGAGGGGCTATATATAATACAGCCAGTCACGGCTCCAGAAGCTTCTCGCCCCAGTGGGAGGGGCGAAACGCGTCAAGCCAAGGGGACCTGGTGACCATTGTTTGCACACCAAAATTTTTTTGACGCAAGTGTAATATCTTTGGATTTTATGAATAAATCTTGCAGTATTACAATATATACATTATTTTTCCTTCATTGCTATACATCTTTATGGGTGCCTGGTCACCAAGTAAGATGGGAAGGATCCAGGATGTCCATATGTTTGAATTATACCGGTGGAGGATAGGAGTTATCCCTATGTGGTGTCCACACAATCCAGATGACGGGAGATGCTGATCTGGAGATACTAAGGCCGCGTACACACGCGGGGACTGTTCGCCCAACTTTGTCCGTCAAACAGTTTCGGCAAACAGTCCGCTCAAAATTAGCATGGACGGACATGGCCACACACGACGGACGAACAGTTTGCTGAAACCGTGCGCGATGACGTGAACGGCACGAAAAATACGACGTCCTATACACTGCATTATAACTTTCGGCGTGTAAATCCTTTCTGAGCATGCGCGGAACTTAGTTTGACGAACAAGCCTACACACGAGGGGACTGTTCGCTGAAACAAGGTTTCAGCGGACAGTTTTTTGGAATTTCCGAAAAACCTTGTTCAGCGGACTGTTCGCTGAAACTGTCCGCTGAAAGCCCACACACGAGCGGACTGTTTGCCGAAACACTGTTCAGCGGACAAAGTTGGGCGAACAGTCCCCGCGTGTGTACGCGGCCTAAGAGGCGCATTTACTGCCTTTTTCTGGTGAGTGGGGACCCAGGAGAGGAGCACAAATAGTCACTTGAAAACCATCATATCAACTATTTACAAGTTCAGCATACCACATTGGATGGACTTTATATGATTACACTTTATATATATTTTTGCACTTTATATTGTGGCATTAAGTTACATAATGATACTGTATATGTTGATATAGGTTTCCTCAATATTGTATTTGTTTGAGGTTAAGGAGTAGCCCTGAGTTTAATTGTATTTCTTTGCATTTATTGGGGTCTTTCACCTTTCCCTTTAGCAGCAGCCCTATCAGATTAGCACATATATTTTACATTTTTTTTTTTTTTTTTTAATTCTTGTTTCCATGGCACGGGTTCTTTCTTTGCTTTAGTTCTCTTTATGTATACATGTAGATGTGTGCATATGTATATACACCAATCAGCCATAACATTATGACCACTGACAGGTAAAGCGTATAACATTGGTTATATCATTCTAATGGCATGTGAATGTGGGTGGGATAAATTAGGCAGCAAGTGAACATGTGTTCTCTGAAGTTGTGCTCAAAAAAAGCAAAAACAAAGTAAGCGTAAGGATTTGTGCGACTTTAACAAGGGCGAAATTGCAATGGCCAGATGAGTGGGTCAGAGCAACTCCAAACCTGCAGCTCTTGTGGAGTGTTCCTGGTCTGCAGTGGTCAGGACCTACGAAAAGTAGCCTAAGGAAGGAAAGTCAGACAGGATCATAGGCGGCAAGGTTCATGGATGCGTGCGGGAAGTGCAGAATGGTCCATGTACTAGGATCTCATAGAAGAGCTACTCTAAATTAAATTTCTAAAAAGTTAATGCTGGTTCTGATAGAAGGTGTCAGAACACACACAGAGCATCAGTTTGTTATGTATGGGGCTGTGTAACCCCAGACCAGTCAGGGTACCCATGCCAACCCACAGCCAAAAATCGCCCTACAATGGGCACGTGAGCCAAAAGTGGGCCACAGAGCAATGGAAGGTGGTGTTTTTGGAGGTGTCGATTTGACCTCCAAATTTTTAAGATCTCAATCCTTTTGAGCATCAAAAAAAATAAATAAATAAAAAAAAAAAAGTATTCATCAATTTAGGCCAATATGTATTTTTCTACATATTTTTCATAAAAATAAAAAACTCCCAATAAGCGTATATTGATTGGTTGCACAAAATTTATAGCGTCTACAAACTATGGAATAGATTTAGGTAATTAAAAAAATTTTTTTTTTTTTTTTTTATTGTTTTTACAGGTAATGGCGGCGATCTGAAATTTTTTAGCAGGACTGCGGTGGACAAATCTGACACCAAGTAACACTTTTTGAGGACCAGTTACCATCAGGGCTAAAAAAAAAAAAAAAAAAAAAAAAAAAAAAAAAGTGCATGGTCACAGTATAAATGACACTGGCAGGGAAGGGGTTGACATCAGGGGCGATCAAAGGGTTAAATGTGTTCCCTGCTAGGACATCAGGTGCACAGGACCCACGGATTGGCTCCCCCCCCCCCCCCCCCATGTAGCGGGCACAGCACATACAGGTACGTTGTTTCGCGCAATAGAGCCACCCTGCCACACTATATATGCGATGTACGGTCTTGAAGTGGTTAACATTTAATTACAACATGACTTGTATTGCAATGGTATATATATATATTTATTTTATTATTTTTTTATACACATACACTTTTTTCCTTTTCTTTATTTAATGAATGTGTAAATAAAAAAAAAAAATAAAAAAATCCATTCATAAAAAGGAAGAAAAAGTGTATATCTATATCTTTTTCCCATGAAAGTGGAGTTACCCTTTAAAGGATCTGCTACTGACAACTTGATGCCAGATAACACAGCATACCTTCAGAGGTCTAGTGGATTCCATGCCTCTACGGGTCACAGCTGCTTTAGTGGCAAAAGGGGGGCCTATGCAATATTAGGTGGGTGGTCATGTTATGGCTGATCTGTACATGTTTATACATATTCAGCAGCTCTTGGAACACCAGAAACACACATGAATAGCACTTCCTATACTGTACAATATATACTACTTCTAAATAAAAGACCTAGGCCTAAATGCAAATGTATATTGTAGGTCACCTTGGGAGCTCTGGGAGGACTCCGTAGAGGAGGAGCTGCTCTCGGTGTCTTCTTTCACTTCCTGGATGGTGGCACTGGTAGTCTCCACCACCCGCGAAGCCTGCTGAAGTGTTTCGGTCACCAGCTGTCTGGTTTGTTCGCTCATGACTGTCGCCTGAAACGTCACCGGCTTTGGCTTTATAAGGACCTGAAAACAAAAAAAAAAACACTAGTAGCATAGGATTCATTTCTAACAGTACTACCCAAATGTCACAATCATCATGGAGGTGTCTAGGGCAGATGGCTATTGTGCTCAATTGTCCGATTAACTACCTCATAACCAGAGGACATTGATTCCCAGGCAGAATTTTGCAGCAGCATGTTGTTATCTCGCCAATTTGCACACTAAAATATGTTTTTATTTTGGAGGATAATGTATAAAAGGCCAGTCATCACAGAATATGCAGTCCAGTGTGTCGTCGTTCCCCCCCCATCAAAATTGCATGGAAAGTAGGTTATATGGTTACCAATGGCATAGTTCCAGAAAAAAAAATGTGTGCATGTGTATATTATAATAAAAAATATCTGAATATATATATATATATATATATAAATTTATTTTTACTACACATACACTTTTTTCCTTTTCTTTATCCAATGAATGTAAAAAAAACAAAAAAAAAAAGGAAAAAGGAAATTAAAAGGAAAAAAATAGTGTATGTATACAGCATATATGTATTAAAAAAAAAAAACCCCCCAAAAAAAACCCATACATATATGCTGTATACATACACTCCTCCTCCTCCCCCCCCCCTTTTTCTTTAATGAATGGATTTTTTTATCAGTTGAATAAACACACTGACACAAAATGCATCGTCCAGGTCTCCCGTGGCCCGACACACCCCATCAACAACACTCATGTTCCTTAAACAACATTCACATGGAGTGCTGTTCATGGGGCATGCCAGACCGCTGGATATCCAGAACAACTTACTGCAGTTTAACCACCAATGCATAGTACAAAAAAAATAAAAAATAAAAAAGGTAAATACTTTGTTTATTATGCAAGTAAAACAGGAGGCTTCAAACCGGGTTCTAAAAGGCAGACCATTTATGATGGATCTGCCAAACCAACCGAGTAATTCTATTTATTTTTAAATGCAGTGCATCACAGCACACACATAGCATGTAGTTGGTGTTGCACTTCAGAGCTGGTATGTTGCTTGCCTGCTCTTATTCTAAATGGGGCGTCATTCTAAACAAGTGTGCAACACACCTGAAAGGGTCCATAGGAAACAAATAACACATGTGCTGCGGTAACAAGCGCTGGTGCCATTTATCCTGAATGGCACCCTAACACACTAGGGTCACCACACAATGTGCGCCGATGCACTCACATGCTTCAGTGCTACATGCACCTTTTTTGGTGCATTTTTATGCATTAGGCAGCCCATTCAAACGAATGGGCTGCCTTAACACAAGGCACTTTAAAGTGGTTGTAGACCCTTTTTAAAGTGAATTTTATCCTTATTCTAGGCTTACCTATAGGTTGTGGAAATATCTCCTAAACGTGTGCCGTTTACGAGATATTTCACTTGTAGTCCGACAATGTCGTCATCGGCGCATGCGATGTGAAGAAACGGACCACCGCACCGTTTCTTCCCCCAGCATGTGCCGCGACTGATGGCTCCCGTGCGCATGCCAGTCAGAGCCGGAGTCCGCAGCCCCGAAAGGAAGAGGGGGCGAAAATGGATGCAGCCTGCTCAGGGTACAGCGCGAGCTTCCTTTGCGATGCATACTAGCCCATTATGCTTTTAAATTGCAGGCCTTGCGGGGAGCTAAAGAGGAAGTAAAACCCATTGGGGTTTACTTCCTCTTTATCGTGCCACAACACAGAGCACTAGTGTGAACAGGCCTTAATACTTACCTTCTACTTTGCTCCCCCACCCCTCCTTTTGACTGCTGGGAATGAACAGGGTTAGGCTTGGGGTACGCCCCAGTTCTGAAGCAACATTCCATTAAGTTGAAGTAGGTTAGGAAGTGGATATCCCCAAGGTGAGAAAAAAAAAAAAAAAAGCAATATCTACGCACCTGGGTCTTCCCCTGCTGGCCATACACTATCTTGGTGGGAATAATCTTGGTAGCCGGTTGGACAGTTGAACCGATACCCTTGGGTTGTGTTACAATCATCTTGGTGATTGGGCGGGTGGCTGTAATGATAGCTGGCTTTGCTCCCGCAGGTACAGCTTGCAGAGCTTTATCACCCTAAGAAAAAGAAAAATATAAAAATTTAGCAGAAACATTTTACTAATGTTCGCACTCGCCGCCACAAAAGGAAGCTTTGCTGGTTCCTCCTTTCAGACCATTTATAAAAAGCAAAATATTCCAAGTAAATATTCCAAGTATGCAGATCATTTGTATATATCCCCAATACAGTTTCCTGGGAGATGTGACAACATGGATGGATGCATCAGAAAGATAGATTTCAAAGAGGAAAACAGACTTTAAAAAGCACAAAAAAGGGAGATACACATATATGCGGCCTGACAGAAAAAAAAAAGACCACTTCCTTGAAGCCGCAAATATGTGTGCAGTCGACGGGAATGGGCAAAAAAAAAAAAAAAAAATTACATTTAAAATCATAATCTTGTGCTTTCTCTGTTGTCAACGGGACAGAAATAAAAAGGGAAAACTTTGATTACAATGATTTCCTTCACTTCCTTGTGTGTCTACAGGACAAGTAGTGAAGGCAAATCTACCTAAAAGAAGAAAAAAAAAAAAAAAAAAAAAAAAGGAAGGTTTAGGGGAACTATGCTTTCCCATTAACTGCTTCTGGACTGCCCCATGCAGATAACTGCAACAGGGCGGCCCTCATGCGCAAAATCACGTACCTGTACATGATTTTGTGAACGGAGTCTGGGGGGCACGCACGTGTGCCACTGGCGACCGGCTTCCGCTGTGTCCAATCACAATCTGCGGGTCCGGCAGAGGCGATGTCCCCCAGGACCCTCCGATCGTTCTCAGGAGAGGCAAAATGGCAGGCTGCCTATCTAAAAAAGACAGATCGCTGTTCTGCCAGAGGGGAAGATGGAGATCTTGTAAGCAGAAACACAGATCAAAATCAAAGCACACTCCTCCCAGTTAGAAAACACTCCCTAGGGACACATTTAACCCTTTGATCGCACCTGATGTTAACCCCTTCCCTGCCAGTGTCACTTGTACAGTAACAGTGCTTTTTCTTTTCTTAGCACTGATCACTGTATTGGTGTCACTGGTCCCCGGCAGCGCGCATGCATGCCTGCTATGGCTCTTAAAGGAGCTGCTGTACATATACAGCGATTTGCGCAGGAGAGCCATCCTGCCACCCTATATGTACAGGAGCTGGTCGGCAAGTGGTTAAAGCCCAGCATTGTAGTAGGATTATTTCCTATGCACCTTTTGGATTTGATACTGGTGTCGGTTTTCATACAGGACATTTTAAAGTGGTTGTAAACCCTTACAACACACTTTGACCTACAGGTAAGCCTAGATTAAGGCTTACCTGTAGGTCCAAGAAATATCTCCTAAACCTACACGGTTTAGGAGATATTTGCCGAAAGACAGGCACCGCCAATGGCAAATATGCCGCGCGTGGCGGCTCCCATGCGCATGCGCGGGAGTGACGTCATCGTGGCTTCGCCCGAATGACAGCGGTGGAGCTGCGAGACCCACCGAGAAGATGGATGCGCCGGACTACAGGGGACAGCGGTGACATCGCTGGCTCCTGTGTCAGGTAAGTGACACATAATGGACTACTATGCGATGCATAGTAGTCCATTATGCTTTACCTTTGCAGGGAATGAAAGAGGAAGTAAACCCATCAGGGTTTACTTCCTCTTTAAATTTCACTTTAATTATAATTGGGGGGGGGGGGGGGGGGTAGGGCCTTGGGAGATGAAGGGGGAAATAGTGATTTCAGGTAGTACAAATGTGCTCGATGTGGTGTACTTACACTGGCGTTTAACAAGGTTGTCACAACATTCTTCCCGGGAATACCCTGTATGGTCGTCCCTTTCCCAGTGGTTTTCTGCACCACAATGACATTTGGTTTAGAAGTCATAGGGATGGTTGTTATTTTTGTTGTTGTGCCTTGATAAAAAGAAAAGAAAGCAGAATTAAAATGTAAAAAACAAAAAATATAATATAACTCTTTGAGAGAGAGAGTGAGAGTGAGAGTGAGTGAGTGAGTGAGTAGTGAGTGAGTGAGTGAGTGAGTGAGTAGTGAGTGAGTGAGTAGTGAGTGAGTGAGTAGTGAGTGAGTGAGTAGTGAGTGAGAGTGAGAGTGAGAGTGAGAGAGTGAGAGTGAGTGAGAGTGAGAGAGTGAGAGTGTGAGAGAGTGAGAGTGTGAGAGAGTGAGAGTGTGAGAGAGTGAGAGTGAGTGAGAGTGAGAGAGTGAGAGTGAGTGAGAGTGAGAGTGAGTGAGAGTGAGAGTGAGAGTGAGAGTGTGAGTGAGAGTGAGAGAGTGAGAGTGTGAGAGAGTGAGAGTGTGAGAGAGTGAGAGTGAGTGAGAGAGAGTGAGAGTGAGAGAGTGAGAGTGTGAGAGAGTGAGAGAGTGAGAGAGTGAGAGTGAGAGAGTGAGAGAGTGAGAGTGAGAGAGAGAGACACACACAGAGAGCGAGCCCAAGACACACACACACAGAGAGCGAGCCCAAGACACACACACAGAGAGCGAGCCCAAGACACACACACACACACACACACACACACACACACACAGAGAGAGCGAGCCCGAGACACACACACAGAGAGCGAGCCCAAGACACACACACAGAGAGCGAGCCCAAGACACACACACAGAGAGCGAGCCCAAGACACACACACAGAGAGCGAGCCCAAGACACACACAGAGAGCGAGCCCAAGACACACACACAGAGAGCGAGCCCAAGACACACACACAGAGAGCGAGCCCAAGACACACACACACACACACAGAGAGAGCGAGCCCAAGACACACACACACACACACACACACACACACACACACACACACACACACACACACACACAGAGAGAGCGAGCCCAAGACACACACACACACACACACACACACACACACACACACACACAGAGAGCGAGCCCGAGACACACACACACACACACACACACACACACACACACACACACACACACACACAGAGAGCGAGCCCGAGACACACACACACACACACACAGAGCGAGCCCGAGACACACACACACACACACACAGAGCGAGCCCGACACACACACACACACACACACACACACACACAGAGCGAGCCCGACACACACACACACACACAGAGCGAGCCCGACACACACACACACACACAGAGCGAGCCCGACACATACACACACACAGAGCGAGCCCGACACACACACACACACACACACACAGCGAGCCCGAGACACACACACACACACACACAGCGAGCCCGAGACACACACACAGAGCGAGCCCGAGACACACACACACACACACACACACACACAGCGAGCCCGAGACACACACACACACAGAGCGAGCCCGACACACACACACACAGAGCGAGCCCGACACACACACACACACACAGAGCGAGCCCGACACACACACACACACACAGAGCGAGCCCGACACACACACACACACACACACACACACAGAGCGAGCCCGACACACACACACACACACACACACACACACAGAGCGAGCCCGACACACACACACACACACACACACAGAGCGAGCCCGACACACACACACACACACACACACAGAGCGAGCCCGACACACACACACACACACAGAGCGAGCCCGACACACACACACACACACAGAGCGAGCCCGACACACACACACACACACACACACACACACACACACACACACACAGCGAGCCCGAGACACACAGGAGCGAGAGACACAGAGACCGAGAGAGAGCCAGAGAGATTACATATACACATAATAAAATTAATATATACATTTAAAAAAAAAAAAAGTATTATATTATATGCATATACAATCCAATATCTGCCCTAATGATCTTCCCCAGACATATCCCTGAAAATACATCACATGGGGTGATATGTTTTATTCTTTACCTGCTGTCCGTGGCAGACGTGCTGCTAGCACTATATAAAGGGCACTGAATAAACAGTGAAGAGTTTAATGGTCCAGCGCAGCAAAGTTACAAGGTGTCACATGAATGTAGCACCGTCTGGAGACACCAGCCCATCATAACACCTTGTAAGACAGACACAGGGCAGCTGTAACCAGAACTCTCACACTATAAAATAGCTGAAATAAAATAAATAGAAGAAAACGCCCTCTGCCCTACAGATAGGAAAAAAAATAAAAAAATACACCATTACATTCCAGAAGGTGGGATAAACAAAATGTATTCGGTAAAATGCAATCCAAGCCATAGCACTCAGAATCCAATATGAACAGATCATTGAAAGATAACATTTAATTACTTGCTATTGCTTTTTGGCTTTTCTTTAAATCAGGTCATAGAAAATCTGATCAGATTCTTTTGTTTTTTTTTCATAGAAGCTTTCCTTTTTGATTTTACCCCCTTCCTGACCAGAGCACTTTTTGTGATTCGGCACTGCGTGTGACAATTGACAATTGCGGGACCGTGTGACGTGGCTCCCAAACAAAATTGACGTCCTTTTTTACCCACAAATAGAGCTTTCTTTTGATGGTATTTGATCACCCCTTCGGTTTTTATTTTGTGTGCTATAAAACAAAAAAAAAAAAGAGCGACAATTTTGGGGAAAAAAACGCATTATTTTTTGCTATGATAAATATCCCCCAAAAATATTTAAAAAAAAACAATTTTTTTCCTCAGTTTAGGCCAATACTCATTCTTCTACATAATTTTGGTAAAAAAAAAATAAATAAAAAAAAATAAAAAAATTTAAATAAGCGATTGATTTGTTTGCGCAAAAGTTATAGCGTTTACAAAATAAAGGAGTTTTATTTCATTTTTTTTATTTAAATGGCTGTGATCAGCGATTTTTATCGTGACTGCGACATTATGGCGGACACATTGGACATTTTTGGGGCCATTGGCATTTATACAGCAATCGGTGCTATACAAATGCACCGATTCCTGTGTAAATGACACTGGCAGTGAAGGGGTTAAAGTGATTGTAAACCCTCCCCCACAACTTTGTCCCATGTAAATCGGCATAAAAAAACCTAATGAACACTGCTTGTAGATATCCCCTTACTTGCTTAGTATTGTAGTAATCCTTTTTGTTCTGTAGAATGAAGTCACTGAGCATGCCCAGATCTCCCCTGATTTACGGCACACTCTCTATGTCTTATCTATCTGTTATCAGGACTTCCTACAGCACAGCACTGAACTCCCAGCAGGCTGCTAATCACTCAGATCTTCCTCCTACACACCATGTGACATAACATGCAGTGTAAACTTGGCCATTACTGCAGTCTTATTGGCTGAAGCTAAGACTGACAAAGGGAAACATTAGACATCGGAACAAGTAAATATTAGGAGTCAGCTATGAACAGGGAAGCAGGGTTGTCATAGAAACGTTGGATTGAGAAGGAGGCTTGGTTAGCAGTACAGGAAGTGCTCAATGTAAGAGCGGAAATACACTACACTGTGGACTCAGAAAACAATACTTAAGATGGCGCTGCCTAACCCCTGGAAACAAGTTTTTTAAAGTTTCTTTAAACAGTAAGTAATATGCGATTTGGGCTGGATTACAGTGGCTATACTCTGATAATTACCTATTATAATGGACTAAATGAAGAGAAGCATCAGAGTGGGAGAGTTTACTTTCTCTTTAACCACTAGGTGGCAGTGTAGGGGTTAAGTGTGTCCTAGGGGTGTGTTGCTGTGTTTTACACATCACTGATCTCTGCTCCAATCACAGGGAGCAGAGATCAGTGTCACTGTTGCTAGGCAGAACAGGGAGATGCTCGTTTACTTTAGCATCTCCCCGTTCTTCCTCTCCCTGAGGCGATCACGGGTATCCCGCAGGTGCGTGCCCCCGCCGCCTCTTAAAGGGCAAAGTAGAGGTAAGTGATTCTGCCTGTACATGCCCTTCTGCTGACGTATATCGACGTGAGGCAGTCGGAAAACGGTTAAAAACAGTACAAGGTCCTAAGTCCATGGGCGTTTGTTCCCTTCAGAATACCTTTTCTCTATACACATGTCTAAGCAGCTGGATCTGGTCATCTGCAATAGTCTCAGAAGAGTCCAAAACTGAAGGCAAAAACAGGCTGCATTTGTCCATTTGTATAGATTTTTACACAGAGGCTTCCCAGGGAATTTTGAAAAGATATGGAGAAGATGGCCTGACATTTTGGATGTATAAAGTTGATGGGAGAGTGGAGGAGTGCAGGTGTTTTTTTTTTTCTCTACCCCATCTCAGCACGTGGTGGGGTTGTATGTTGGCTGTATGTTTGTTATTTGTAATTTTTTTTGTATGAAAAAGTAAAAAAGATGATTTTTTTTTAATTTATTTATTTATTTATTTTAAATCAAAAGTCTAACTTTTTCTTCTCAATAAAAAAACCATTCCTCTCTGGGTGATGTACACTGCAAGGATTTTAACAAACTTTTTTTCAGATTCCTACGTTGTTATTCTGAAGATCCCTGTGTGTTAGACTGTGTCCATGTGGGAAAGTGAGTCTAATGGGAGTGGTTTCATAATGATCAGCTGCTGCACCTGCAGGGCTCTAATGAGAAAAGCTGCTGGGCCTGCATCCCTTTGGATGTGATTTCCTATATGAAGTATCTCACCAAAAATGATATTTTTGTTGCAGGGGATGCCTGAAATCTGACTTGTATCTTAGTGCAGACTTCTGGGAGAATCAATGAGCCAATCACACAAGCAGGAAATGACATTTATGGGGGGTGTTCTGTATACAGTATGTATACAGAACACCTCCAGGTAGCCATATTACATTTTACATAAAATTACAGCGGCTGCAGAATGAAGAAGAAAAGGTAATTTTTACTAACATCCGATTACAATATGACTCGTGTTGCCGTTATATACGCCATATTATTTTTTTCTTTATTACGAAATTGTTTTCCCCACGGAGGTGGAGTTACTCTTTAAGCTCATGGACATCAACCCTAAAAATGATTTAGGTACGCAGATTAATCAGTTATTGCCAAGTTAACTGACATTGCTAAATTTGACTTGGTATTGATAACCTACATTCATAATGATAGTAGAAAATATCTCTCTCTGGACCCTCTAAAACCTACTCATTTAAGAATAGATTGTTTTATGCCCTGTACACACGGTCGGACTTTGACGCAAAATCCGATTGTGTGTGGGCTCCATCTGACTTTTTCCGGTCGGAATTTCTGACACACAAAGTTTGAGAGCTGGCTTTAAAATTTTCCAACAACGAAATCTGATTGTTTAAATTCTGATCGTGTATAGACAATTCCGACGCACAAAGTGCCACGCATGCTCAGAATAAATTACGAGACGAAAGCTATTGGCCTCTTTATAGTTACGACGTACGTGTTGTATGTCACCTCGTTCTGAACGATCGGATTTTCCGACAACTTTGTGCGACCGTGTGTATGCAAGACAAGTTTGGGCCAAAATCCATCGGAAAAAAATCAGACGGATTTTGTCGGCGGAATGTGTACAGGGCAGAAGGCTTTTCTTCCACTTAAATGGTAATCTGGCTACACGCAGGGCCTATATAACCTACATATAATACTGTGCCCACAAGCGATTAAAGGAAAAACACACAATTGTTGCCCATCACATCCAAGGCCTCATCTTTTATTCTGAGAAAATGGGACAAAGAATGTATTTAGTAACCACAGCCAACAACTCTAAAGCCGCGCACAGACGATCAGAATTTGACAACAAATGCTCGATGTGAGCTTGTTGTCGGAAATTCCGACCGTGTGTATGCTCCATGGAAACATTTGTTGACGGAATTTCTGCCAACAAAATGTTTGAGAGCAGGTTCTCAAATTTTCCGACAACAAGACTTGCGGTCAGAATTTCCGAGCGTGTGTACACAATTCCCACACACAAAAGTCCACGCATGCTCGGAATCAAGCAAAAGAGCCGCACTGCCTATCGAACTTAATTTTTCTCGGCTCGTCGTACGTGTTGTACGTCACCGCGTTCTTGATGTTCGGAATTTCCGACAACATTTGTGTGAGCATGTGTATGCAAGACAAGTTTGAGCCAACATCCTTCAGGAAAAAAAAATAATAAATCCACGGTTTTGTCGAAATGTCCGATCGTGTGTACGCGGCATAGTTGTTCTAGATTTCTTTTCTCCATTTTAATAAACCGGCCTGTTTGTGCGCAGAATACATATGATCCAGCAGATGATGCTGTGGAAATGTTGTAAAAGAGCAGACAGGCAACAAATATAGGGGTCAATTCACTAAGCTTTACCGCATGCGGTAAGGGTATCATGTTAATTGCATAAATTATCGCATACGGTAAATAAAGTCAAGTTCATAAAAAAGAAAATAATAATTAAAAAAAGAGAAGAAGATTTTGTGGTAAACGAAAAGAAAAAATCTAAAATAATAATTTGTCAGTAATTAATATAGTTAATCTGTTAAGTCCAATTCACAAACAAAACAAAAAATATTTAACACCACCCTTTTGGCAGCGGTAACCAGTGCGGTACCAGAATAAGGAGCCTATTCAAACCCTCAGAAAGGGGCATTCCACCCACCGAGAGCCTACAGAAAGCAGACATTATTCCACCAGTAAACACATCAAGAACTTTTTTTTTTTTTTTTTTAATATCGTTTTTTTGAATAAAACGAACATTGTTTTACAAAAGTGCAACATTGGAGTATGTCGACCATGACAATTACTCCAGCTAGAAGTGGCCACTGTAATATAACCAAAAGTATAATAATTTTTAATTTTGGTTATATATACACACCATTACAGCAAGTTAAACTTTGATAGGAACATGAAAAAAAGAATAAAAAAAAAAAAAAAAAAAAAAAATTTATAAGAGTCAAGTTTTCTTTAGTTTGCACCATATAAAAACTTAGGCAGCAGCACAGAATAGGGCCAAAAACAGAGAACAATCTAGAAAAGAGCACTTTCAACAGTTCTTGTAGACCATACATTTATAAAAAAAAAAAAAAAAAAAAAAATTTTTTTTTAAATGAATGAATGTATGGCATGATGGATTTAGTAAAAGAGCGTAACGAAGCTTAACAGCTACAGTATCTCACAAAAGTGAGTACACCCCTCACATTTGTCTAAATATTTTATGATATCTTTTCATGTGACAACACTGAAGAAATGACACTTTTCTACAATGTAAAGTAGTGACTGTACAGCTTGTATAACAGTGTAAATTTGCTGTCCCCTCAAAATAACTCAACACACAGCCATTAATGTCTAAACTGCTGGCAACAAAAAGGAGTACACCCCATCGAGTCACGTGACTCGTTAGTGTTACAAGGTCTCAGGTGTGAATGGGGAGCAGGTGTGTTAAATTTGGCGTTATCGCTCTCACTCTCTTACACCGGTCACTGGAAGTTTAACATGACACCACATTGGCAAAGAACTCTCTGATAAAGATGGCCTTGGCTATAAGATTGCCAAGACCCTGAAACTGAGCTGCAGCACGATGGTCAAGACCATACAACGTGAACAATTTGCTGAAGACAAGCAGACTAAGGACATGGATTACTGGAACCATGTCCTGCGGTGTGATGAGATCAAGATAAAATGTATTTGGTTCAGATGGTGTCAAGCGTGTGTGGTGGCAACCAGGGGAGGAGTACAAAGACAAAATGTGTCTTGCCTGAAGCATGGTGGTGGGAGTGTCATGATCTGGAGCTGCACGAGTGCTGCCGGCACTGGGGAGATACAGTTCATTGAAGGAACCATGAATACCAACATGTACTGTGATATACTGAAGCAGAGCATGATTCTCTTCAGAGACTGGGCCACAGTGCAGTATTCCAACATGATAACGACCCCAAACACACTTCCAAGACGACCACTGCCTTGCTAAAGAAGCTGAGGGTAAAGGTGATGGACTGACCAAGAATGTCTCCAGACCTAAACCCTATTGAGCATCTGTAGAGCATCCTCAAAGGTGGAGGAGCACAAGGTCTCTAACATCCACCAGCTCCGTGATGTCATCATGGAGGATTGGAAGAGGACCCCAGTGGCAACCTGTAAAGCTCTGGTGAACTCCATGCCCAAGAGGGTTAAGACAGTGCTGAAAAATAATGGTGGCCACACAAAATATTGACATTTTGGGTCCAATTTAAACATTTTCACTTAGGGGTGTACTCACTTTTGTTGCCAGTGGTTTAGACATTAATGGCTGTGTGTGGAGTTATTTTGAGGGGACAGCAAATGTTACACTGTTATACAAGCTGTAAACTCACTACTATACATTGTAGCAAAGTGTCATTTCTTCAGTGTTGTCACATGAAAAGATAGAATAAAATACTTACAAAAACGTGAGGGGTGTACTTACTTTTGTGAGATACTTTATGTTCAAAAAACAGATACGCATGAAAAAGACAGCTTGGATTACCAAGCATCCGGAGACATAAATCTGAGAAGGTAGTTTAAATCTCAATGCCTCCAAATACAGATAACTGTAAAAAATGTTAGATTGTTGTTTTTCTTTTGCAAAAAATGTTTTAAACAAACATGTTATAAAAATGTAAAATGTTAAAGGAAATTACCTTAAACAACCCTTAACCATCGACACGTGCGATAAATTACCACATGAGAAAAAGCGGTAGTTACCGAACAATCTGATTTACCGTATGCATTATTTTACCGCATTTTATTTGCTGTTATTTAACGCTTAGTGAAATGACCATGAGCGAACAGTTTCTTCTCCCCATCACTGCCGAGTTTGCTTCCCTACGTGACACTCACCAGACACAATGTTGCTGCTAATGATCTTCCCTCCCAGCGTTGCCAGAGATTTTGGCACAACAGTGATGATACTTCCGCTGGTTGTCTTTACGTAGGTAGCACCGGGAGTAGCTGCCATACGAGCACTGAGTGCCGAGCTGACGGCCGGTCGTGTGTATGTGGCTTGTGTGCCTAAGGGAACAAGAAAGAATATAATTGTTTTTGCCAATTAAAAAAAACATTAAAAGTAAAAGTTAACTGAATGCAATATTTCAACTTCAAACAGAAGGTGGGCCAAAAGTCTTTTGGCCCTACGTCTCCTTAAATGGGGGAAAGAAAAAAAAAAAAAAAAAAAAAAAAAACACACACACACACACACACACACACACACACACGAGAAAGTACTTTGCTCGCTTTGGAAACCATAGCTTGGCATTGCATGTCATTATTGAGCTTATGATCTACCAAAACCCCCAGTATGTATGATGCATGTATATGTATATATATACATATACATATACACACACACACACACACACACACACTGTTCCTAGCATGCTTTCAGGTTACCCAGAAAAAAAAAAAAAAATAAAATAAAAAAAAAAAAAGGACAGGACACGGCAGATGGCATATGAGTGTACTGGCCCGCTGCCGGGACCATGTATTTGCTGTGACCAATCACAGAAGAACACCTGACAATTGTACAGTGGATGGCTTCCATTCATTGAGTACCATTGTGTTGATCTGTGACTGGTTGCAGTGATCACATGGTACAGACAGGGCCAATCACCCACCCCTCTATACCATGACAACAGTAAACAATGAATGAATGGATTTCATTCAGTAAACATGGTTGTTTATAACAACGATATAATGATATTCATGGTTATAAGCAATCAAAATATGGCAACAAAAAAAAAAAAAATCCTGATCAGCTCCCCAAAGTAGTACAGTGCTACTATGGTAATGCACTAAAGAATTATTATTTTTTTTTTTTTTACATTACTTACATTTTTCCAAAAATTGTGACAAAAAAAAAAAAAAAAAAAAAAAAAAAGATTTTAAAAACCTCACCATACTAAAGCCCCATACACACTATCAGATTTTCTGCTGATTTTTTTCCTTCAGATTTACCAAAACCATATAATAGGAGGTCAAAGCTTAGGAGTTTCAATTTGTATGCAATCAGGCAGGCCTTTCTACCACATGGCTTTGGTAAATCTGAAGGAAAAAACCTGCAGAAAATTTGATAGTATGTATGGGGCTTAAGTATCTTGGACAGTCTACTTTCCAAAACTGAGTCATTTGGGGGGTATTTGTACTTTCCTGACATTTACGGGCCTCAAGAAATGAGATAGTCAGTACGTCAGGATTGACCAGTTTTCAGACTTATGCCCTGTACACACGAGCGGATTTTACATCGGAAAAATCTTGGATGGTTTTTCCGACAGAATTCCACTCAAGCTTGGCTTGCATACACACGGTCACACAAAAGTTCGCTGAACTTTCGACCGCCAAGAACGCGGTGATGTACAACACTACGACGAGACGAAACAATGAAGTTCAATGCTTCCAAGCATGCGTCAAATTGTTTCCGAGAATACGTAAATTTATGGCCTAAAATTATGAAGAAAGATTAAATTTGCTAAATTTTATAACAGAAACAAAGAAAAACGCTCATAATCTTTGGTCAATTTTCATTTATTTAGCAAAAAAAATAAAAAATGCACAATTGTCAAAGTAACAGCGTGGGCAGCAAGAGGGTGAAAGTGCCCGGTATTGAAGTGGTTAAGCCACTCAAGTTATTAAAAAAAAAAAAAAAAAAAAAAAAAAAAAGGGTTTTTCTTGCATACATTTGCAAATCCATGTGAAAACCACAATGCCACGTCAAGGCAACTCTAAACCAGGAGTAGTCACAACCTGGGGCCATACGGCTGTTGCAGAACTACAAGTCCCATCATGCCTCTCTGCGTAGTTGTAACTGTCAGCCTTGCAATGCCTCATGGGAAACTTAGCAACGCAACAGCTGGAGGGCCCCGGGTTGCCTACCGCTGCTCTAAACCATCTAGGTCCCCACCTATGCTTGGTAGCCTGGAGGTGTGCTGCAGATCCTCCAGAATACCACGTTCTTTAGCACCAATTTTCAGAACGAGGTCTGAGGTGCATTTGAATGACAGCCGGCACTAGAAGTCTATGGGATCTCACACAGGAATGTAAAGTCCACACAAAGCCGAACACTGGTAAGGCTGGCCATACATTCTACACATTTTCGTAATAATAAATATGAGGTTAAACCGAAACACTTTAAATTTTTATGCAATCAGGCAGGCCCTTGCACTACATAGTTGCCGGTAAATCTAAAGGAAATTTAATAGAAAAATTGTACAATGTATGGGCAGCTTAACCACTTAAGGACCAAGCCTCTGAGATTTGTTATTTACAAGTTATAAACGTATTTTTTTACTAGAAAATTACTTAGGACCCCAAACATTATATATTTTAGTTTTTTTCTAACACCCTAGAGAATAAAATGGCGGTCGTTGCAATACTTTGTTACACCGTACTTGTGCAGCAGTCTTACCAGTGCACTATTTTGGAAAAAATACACTTTTTTGAATAAAAATAAATAAATAAGACAACAGTAAAATTAGCCCTTTTTTTTTCCTTCAATATTTTGAAAGATAATGTTATGTAGAGTAAATTGATACCAAACATGTCACGCTTCAAAATTGCGCCCACTCGTGGATTGGCGACAAACTTTTATCCTTAAAAATCTCCATAGGCGACGTTTAAAAAAAATTCTACAGGTTGCATGTTTTGGGTCACAAAGGAGAACTAGGGCGAGAATTATTGCTCTCGATCTACCGATCGCAGCGATACCTCACATGTGTGGTTTGAACACCATTTTCATATGCAGGCGCTACTCACATATGCATTCGCTTCTGCATGCAAGCTCGGCGGGATGGGGCGTGTTTAAAAATGTATTTTTTTCTTATTTAACCTTTTATTTTTACAGTTCTTTGAATAAAAAAAAAAAAGTCACTTTTATTCCTATTACAAGGAATGTACACATCCCTTGTAATAGATAAAAAGCATGACAGGAGCTCTTAAAGCGGGGTTCCACCCTAAAGTGGAACTTCCGGTCATCGGAACCCTCCCCCCCTCCGGTGTCACAGTTGGCACCTTTCAGGGAGGGAGGGGGGTGCAGATACCTGTCTAAGACAGGTATTTGCACCAACTTCCGGGCATAGACTACCAAGGGAGTCGAGTCTATGCCTCTTCCTGTCCCGCCACGCTGTCTGCTGGGACACACATGGGTCTCAGAGACAGGGTGGACCATTTCTAGTGTGCTGCACGACTCGCACATGCGCAGTAGGGAACCGGGAACTGAAGCCGCAACGCTTTACTTCCAGATTCCCTCAACTAGAATGGCGGTGGCAGCAGCCGTGACCCGAGCGATAGATCGGTCTCGGCTGCCGACATCGCTGGACCCTGGGACAGGTGAGTGTCTATTAAAAGTCAGCAGCTGTAGTATTTATAACTGCTGGCTTTTAATATTTTTTTTGTAGGTGGAATCCCTCTTTAAATATGAGATCTGGGGTCAAAGAGATCTCGGATCTCATATTTACACTAAAATGCAATAATAAAAATATAATAATAATATCGCCATTTAAACAAAAATGGCCCTTAAAGAGCTATGGGCGGAAGTGACATTTTGACATCGCTTCTGCCCTGCAATGATATGGAGACGGGTGGGGACCCTCTTCCCCTCACTCATCTCCATATCAGGCCAGGAGAAGGATCCAATCGCTGCTGCCGACAGCTCCGGTAAGCAGCAGATGGGGGGTGCCCTCTCCCGCCGCCGATAAAAGTGACCTTGCGGCAAATCCACCACAGAGTCCACTTTTATCTTGAAGCGGACCACCAACAGAAGAAGAGGATACCAGGGTTATGGTGGCTAGTTGCTGCCACAACAACAATATTCTTCTTCCTCTAATTGTTGATGTACGATGATGGTGGGTGGTCTGGAAGTGGTTAAGTCTTAGAACTGCTCAGCAGGAGGTGTGATGAAACCCAACGGGTGGTGATGTTGGGCAGGCAGAGGAAGGCAGCTACAGAGGTTTTCTGCTTTCCCTCCAGAAAAAATTCCTCTAAGACAGTGATGGCGAACCCTGACACCCCAGATGTTTTGGAACTACATTTCCCATGATGCTCAACTACACTGCAGAGTGGATGAGCATCATGCGAAATTTAGTTTCAAAACATCTGGGGTGCCAGGGTTCGCCATCACTGCTGTAAAGCAAGGTGAGAAAACAACTGGTGGCGTGAACTCTTACCGCTTGGTGTGGTGACCAGTTTAGTTGTCATGATGGCCCCATTGCTGCTCACAACCATGATGGGGGCATTACTGCTGCTCGTCAAGGCGGCGGACACCGGCTTGGGGAGGATTTTACTGGGCTGGACCTGCTGTGTGATGATCTTAACACCTGCAGGACATTAAAAGAAAGAAAGAAAAAAATAGTAACACAAAATTAAAATTTTGTTGAAATACAAATGATGTTCGGGAGCCTTATATAAAAGTTTGGCTGTTGGCATTAGTAAACAGATAGGAAATTAAATCATATTTACTTGTTTTAAACTTCTTTTTCTTATATATTTTTTTTCTGTTATTTATAGTATTTCAAGACCGAGGTAAATGATGTCCTACATCCCAGGAGTCTCCAAGGAAGGGTTTTCTCCGCTAAGCACACCCTCCCGCTTGCACGCCTGAGCAAAGGGCAAATTGATTCCAGGAAGTAAATGCTACACAAATCAACTGCCCTTACTTAAGATGGCCAGGTCTATGGGGAGTGTTTAACAAAGTGATTTTTCAGCAAAATAAAAACATGGAGACACCGATGGGCGAATTCATTTTAATATACAAAAGCAATGGTTTTGGTGCTCAGATGCAGTGTAGTTCCGCTTTAACCACTTTAAAGAGCAGGCTTTTTCTGGCCCTTTTTTTTTTTTTTTACAGGTTTAAAATTTGTATTTTTTTTTTTTGCAAGGAAAAATGACTTATAACCCCCAAACAGCATACATTTTGTTTAACGACTTCAGGCCCGGAAGATTTGGCTGCTGCAATGACCTGTCAATTTTTTGCGATACGGCACTGCGTCGCTTTAACTGACAGACAGCTGTGCAACATTGTAACCAAACAAAATTGACATCCTTTCCCCCCCCCCCCCCCAAAAAAACAAAACAAAACCAAAAAAAAAAAAAAAAAAAAAGGGGGGGGGGGGGGCTTTTTGGTGGTATTTGATCATCTCTGCGGTTTTTATTTTTTGTACTATAAAACAAAAAAATTTTTAATAAAAAAAACCACAAATATTTTCTAGTTTTTGCTATAATAAAGAGCCCCAATTTTTGTTTTTAAGAAAAGCCAATTTTTTCCTCAGTTTAGGCTGATATGTATTCTTCTACATATTTTTGGCAATAAAAAAAAACAAAAAAAAAACAAAATCTCAATCAGCATATATTGATTGGTTTGCGCAAAAGTTATTGCATCTACAAAATAGGGGATATATTTATCACATATTTATTGTTATTTCTTTTTTTACTAGTAATGGCGGTGATCAGGGATCTTTATCAGGACTGCGACATTATGGCAGATAGATCGGACACTTTACACGTTTTTGGGACCATTGGGATTGATACAGTGATCAGTGCTATAAAAATGCACTGATTACTGTATAAATGTCACTGGCAGTGAAGGAGTTAACTGTGTTCCCTAGGGAGTGAGTCTAACCTCTAACTGTGGGGGGGGGGGGCGACGACTAACTGGGTGAGAACAATCGTTGTTCATACTTCATATGAACATGTGCCCCCTAGTGGTCAAACGGTGAAGCGACGTAGTTAAGTTGGTTTGCCCAGGGGAGCCAACCTGCTGGAGTACAACTGCGACGTCTGGTCCGGAAGGGGTTAACAAGAGACGCTAGGGAATAAAATGGCGATCGTTGCAAATTTTTATGTCACACAGTTTTGCAAATGCAATTTTTGTTGGGGGGGGGGAGCGGAATACACTTTAACCACTTGTCGACCGCTGCACGCCCATATATGTCGGCAAAATGTACGTCCCCTTTAAGAGCCAGGGCTTGCAGGCGCATGCCCGCCGCGTACAGCGTGACCGTGCCCGGGGGTCCCCTGGACTCAATGTCCGCCAGTGTCCCGGCGATCAAGTCACGGAGCCGCAGAACAGGGAGATGCTTATGTAAACAAGGAATTTCCCAGTTCTGCCTAGTGACATGACAGATCACTGCTCCCTGTCATCGGGAGCAGTGATCGCTGTCATGTCAGTGGTAGCCCATCCCCCCCAACAGAATCACCCCCTAGGACACACTTAACCCCTTGATCGCCCCCTAGTGTTTAACTCCTTCCCTGCCAGTGCCATTTACACAGTAATCAGTGCACTTTTATAGAACTGATCGCTGTATAAATGACAATGGTCCCAAAATAGTGTCAAAAGTGTCCGACAATGTCGCTGACCCGATTAAAAAAAAAAAAAAAAAAAAAGAAAGAGCACATCGCAGATCGCCGCCATTACTAATAAAAAAAATGAATAATAAAAATGCCATAAAACTATCCCCTATTTTGTAGACGCTATAACTTCTGCGCAAACCAAATGAATATACGCTTATTCCGATTTTTTTTTTACCAAAAATATGTAGAATACATATCAGCCTAAACTGAGGGAAAAAAAAAAATAGTTTTTTATAGATTTTTGGGGGATATTTATTATAATAAAAAGTAGGAAATATGTTTTTTTCGAAATTGTCGATCTTTTGTTAACGTCGCACGACCGCGCAATCGTCAGTTAAAGCGACGCAGTGCCGAATCGCGAAAAGTGCTCTGGTCAGGAAGGGGGTAAAATCTTCCGGGGCTAAAGCGGT
The DNA here is from genome assembly GCF_037356315.1 of Lithobates pipiens. Classification (NCBI taxonomy): domain Eukaryota; kingdom Metazoa; phylum Chordata; class Amphibia; order Anura; family Ranidae; genus Lithobates; species Lithobates pipiens. The sequence continues at coordinate 37,409,554 of NW_027507785.1, forward strand.
TAATGAGAATAGAGATTAAACATATACCCCAATTTTTTGTGAAATATGTTACACCAAATAGATACCAAACATGTCAAGCTTTATCCACTCCCAGCCCAGGCCTATTCTGGCACTCCTCCCCTACATGTAAAAAAATTTTTTGCTAGAAAACTGCCCCCAAACATTATCTATATTTTTTTTTGTTTTTAGCAGATACCCTAGGGACTAGAATGGCAGTCAGTATTTGTGCAGCGGTTTTTCGAGTTAGCCAAATTTTTTTGTAGCATGCGAAAGATGATGTTGTAAATACATATCTAACGTGTCACGCTTGTGGAATGGGGCCTAACGTCAGTACTTAATGTTATTTTTTTGGGGTGGAAAAACGCTTTAAGATCCTGTTCCTTTAAAGCATGTTATACAGCACAGTGCTCGCGCTGTGTATTTTGGCCCCCTATATCACCTGAAATACCCGGCTGATTCTGTCAGTTTCTACCCTCCCCTCTGTACGCTGAACACGATATATATCAGGGCTGCTGAGCCCTGACACAATGTTGTCAATGTATATGCGTCTGTCATACGCTGCTATCTGTAGCTCTCCAGTGTCTTCCTCTAGCCCCCTCCCTGTCATCTCTCACCATCGCTGATCTGCTCCTCTCCCCACTGCTTCAAAACTAACTGATCTGTATATCATCCCTTCTGTCAGATAGAAAGCTGATAAAAAGATAGTGGCTTAACACTTTAAAAATCACCATAGGTGACACTTTAAAAATGTTTACAGGTTACCCGTTTAGACTTAGAGGTCTTGGGCTAGAATTTTTTATCTCACTCCAACGTTCTTTTTTTTTATCGTTTATTTTGGTTTTTACACTTTCCCTTAAAAAAATTAAAAAAAAAAGTTTTGATCACTTTTATTCCCAAACATGCCTTGTAATATAAATAGTGCATGACAGGTCCTATATACAAAGATTTGGGGGTCTATAGGACCCCATATCTATCCTCTATGCACGAAAGCCTGAGATGGGGGGGGGGGGGGGGGGGGAGAAAAAAAAAAAAAAAAAAAAGGATCTCAGCCTTTCCAGCAAAAAATACGGCACTGTTTACATCTGCCAAGGTCAGAAGTGACGCCATAACGTCGCACCTGGCCTCCGAAGGTCATGGAGATGGCCGGGGACCATCTGGTCCTCGGTCAGCTCTATGGTAAACTGTTTCAGCCGCCCGATTCATTATCCTCCTCGCTGATCGCATGGGCGGTCCCCTCCCGCCACCTGAAAAAAAAAAACAATCAAATGGCTGAACAGCTGCTATGATTGTTTTTACTTTGCATGGAATCCTTGGCAGAAAAAATAAAATTATAATAATAATAATTATTATTAACAATAAATAATAATAATAAATTTGATTGATGCCTGCAGCTACCATTTAGATATCTCCACCCAAAGTCCAGCATGTCATAGGACAGCCTTGGGCGGGAAGTGGTTAAAATTGTGCAGGCTCATAGAATGGCAACAAACTATGGTACTTAAAAATCTCCATAGGCAAGGCTTTCAAAATACTTACAGGTTATCTGTTTAGAGTTACAGACAAGGTCTAGCAATATAATTATTTCTCTCGCTCTCATGTTCACAGTGATACCTCACGTGTGGTGTGAATACCGTTTACATATGTGTGTATGACTTCGCTTCTGCACGCACCTTTTATTTATTCCTTTTTAATCACTTTTATTCCTATTACAAGGAATGTAAACATCCCTTGTAACAGAAATAAGGATGACAGGTCCTCTTTATGGATAGATATGGGGTGAAAAAAAAAAAAAAAAAAAAAAAGGAAGAAAATAAAAATAATAATCTCTCCTCTGCCTTTAAAAGCAAAAGATAACAAAACAAAAAAAAAAAAAAAGTTATTTACTTCCAGCCTCGCTTGGAAGTGACATCATGGCGTTGCTCCGGTCCTTGAAGGCCATAGAGTAGAGCTGCACGATTCTGGCTGAAATGAGAATCACGATTTTTTTGCTTAAAATAAAGATCACGATTCTCTTGGCGTAACATTTTTCACATTATACAAAAAAAATTGGGCTAACTTTACTGTTTTAGTTCAGTTTCATTAAAGTGTATTTTTTCCCAAAATATTGCATTTGAAAGACAGCTGTGCAAATATTGTGCAACATAAAATACTGCAACATCCACGCCATTTTATTCTCTAGGATCTCTGCTAAAAAAAACAATTAAAAAAAAAAAAAAAAAATTATATACAACGTTTGGGGGTTCTAAGTAATTTTCTAGAAAACAATACAGATTTTTAACTTTTAAGCAAGTAACAATAATTCTCTTTATCTCGCCTGAGTGATGTTGGGATAAACTTGGCAGGCTGCCCGTTTTTATTTTTTTTTATTTTGACAGCTGTCGGCTTGAACAGAGATCTCTCTGCACTGAATCGAGGAAATGCTGTGTTAAGATTGCAAGGGGGGGTGGGGTAAAATTGCGATCTCGATTCTTTTAGGATTAATCGTGTAGCTCTACCATGGGGGGGGGGGTTAAAGATGATCTACTCTGATAACCCCTGAGACCAGCCGGCTGCACTGTCGGATTGTTTCTCGGACGAGCTGCTTGGAAAACTTTTCATGAGAATGCCAACAGTAGCCCACCAAATGCAGCCTCATCAGTGCAGTGACCACCAAATGCAGTGCCCACCACATGCAGCCTCATCAGTACAGTGCCCACCACATGCAGCCTCATCAGTGCAGTGCCCACCACATGCAGCCTACCAATTAAGTAGGCTGAAGAAAAAGATACCGGGGGTTATGACTGATATCTTCAGCCATAATACTGATAAACCACTTAAAAGCCGCAACATGTAATATATTATATACACATACACACACGTATTGTGGTCTTTAAGTGGTTAACTGACGCTGATGCTGTAAAATTTGTCTGGAGCTTCTAGGTGTGAATGACCCTTGGTCATGAAGGGGTTATTCTAAAGAACTCCGGGCAGTTGGCATTTTTTCCACAACATGAAGTGTACTCACCAGATTCCTGCTTTATCTGTATAGTAGGCTTGATCCCTGGTGGCACCTGAGGAGGTGGAGTGGGTGCTGGCTGGGTAATAGTGGACGGCTGTGACAGTGGGGGAGCCTGTGGCGACATTTGATGGATTTGATGTTTTGGCAACTGCTGGTAATGCTTGGGGAACTGTGCCAGGATTTGGCCGGGGGAACTGATCAGGTTCTTGGGGGAAGGAAGTCTATTGGAGGGCACTTTCACTGTTGACGTCGAGGCACCTGGATAAAAAGATAAAAGCGACTTATCCAAATGGGCTCCAAAGAAACCTGAAAGCATTCACGTCTATCTCATTCATCAAGTGATTTGTACACTATGCATTCATACCAGGAGAAATAAAGTTTACTGAAGGGTAAAGAATTCCACGGGTCTGCTGAAGTCTTGTCTACACTGGGTGGGTTTATTTCCTCCACAAACCACATACACAGCTTTGTAACCTGGGAGATCTTTTCTGAAAATAGCAGAATGACCATACTACTACAGGACACTTATTCCTAAAAAAAATGCAAGGCGAGGTTACACCCCAATTACATTCAAAGTAACATTAAAGTGTAAATTAACTCTCCCAATCAACATTATTTTTAATCATATTTTCTTGCCTAGGCAATCTGATGCAAGGTGCCGCTCCAGAGGGGGCACATTACGCAAGGGGCCTGCTCTGGTGGAGGCACATTACGCAAGGGGCCTGCTTCGGTGGCAGCACATTACGCAAGGGGCCTGCTCCGGTGGGGCGCTCGGACGATGGCAACTGATTTATAGGGGTAGTCTGATTGGAGCACCCAATGTAATGATTACTTTAGTAGGTGCACCTAATGTAAGATGGAACACTAATGGGGACATTTACAGAGTATTACCAGAGTGTGTGGAGGAAACATACAAGAAAAGTAGACACGTACAATCTTTCATAGCACAGACTTGAGATTCTAACCACAGCCAGAAGAACATTTTAGTGACCAGACCTCCTTGGAATTTTAATTCAATTCCCCTGCTATAGAGGACTTTCTTACCTTGTGCCATTGTGGACATGACCAAGGATGGTGTCGAAGAGACGACTGCAGTGACAGCAACGCACCCTGTAGACAGAGAAGCAGGTGGGGCATTGCCAATGGTGCTGCTAATGGCAGGAGTATGGGCAGAGCTAACGACCACTGGCGGCTTCTGAGTAGTGGAAGTTATGACAGACGTCGGAACCAGTTTAGTGACTGCAGCGTAGTTGTGAGACTTTGATAAAATGTTCGGGACAAATGTAGAACTTGGAGAAGTTGTCACAATTATTACCTGTCAGAAGATAAGCAGAAAAAAAAAAAAAAAAAGTTAAAAAACAGTAAAGCAGTGATTGACCAATGTCATTCATCTCAGCTCTGAAAACCGTGCAAGCCACGGCTAGAGAGGTCTACCTTCTGGGTGGAAGTGTTTGTTGTCTGGGTGGTGGGTTTGGTAAAAGTGATCTTCACTGGTGACATGTGTGGTGGTAAGGAGTTGGCGATGCTCTGCATGATGTTGCTCATTTTGGGGCTCCCAGAGACCGGCACGGTAATGGTTTTCGAGACTGGCGTTGTTGGCTTGGGGACATCTTTCAGGACAACGGGGGACGAGCTGCTGGAGTTCGTTCGACGGCGCTTGCGAGGCTTCTCGTCGTCATCTGAGCAGTTGACACCTGAAGGGGCAAAATTTTAATTCATAATAGATAAACTCATGAATCCAAAATGACAATGGGCTTCATTCACAAAATAATCTTGAATGCAATATTTAGGTGTCCAGATACATTTTGCCTAAACAGCGCATGTGATCCTGAAACTGTCAATTCACTATACCATTTTACAGTATTCACCGCAAAGCGTTGAAAGCGCTCGGAAAATACCACATGAACAGGCGTTAAACTCAATTCACAGAAGGAAATAATTAAATGCGGTAATTAAGTAGTGGTCCAGGTATGCAGTATTTAACGAATGTGTAAGATGTTTAATAGTAAGGAGTGGGCAGCCCCCGTGGCCTTAACAACCAATGAGTCGTCAGTTATCAGCGAGGTCCCTCCCAGCTGACAGCTGAAAGTAAAGAAAAGAATTTGCCGGCATAAAAAAAAAAAAAAAAACAAACACACAACACAGCGTTCCCCCCCCCATCCTTACCAGGCCCTTTGAGTCTAGTATGGATTTTGGGGGGGGGAACCCTGATGCCACAATGTAAAAAGGTGTGGGGGTCCCCCTCAAAATCTATACCAGGCCTTATCCGAGCATGCGGCCCGGCAGACTAGGAAATTGGGAGGGGGCTAGCAAGCGTGCAGCCATGACCCACACAGATGAGGGGGCGGGTTGATGGGAAAGAGGGCCTCTTCCCCACAACCCTGGTCTGGATTTGGGGGGGGGGGGGGGCGCCAACGCCATTTTTAATAAAACGTTTGGCATGGGGATCCCTCTTGAAATCCATACCAGACTCAAAGGGCCTGGTATGGATCCCACGCCGTTTTTTATTTTTTTCAATGCTGGCATTTCTTTTCTTTACATTCAGCTGTCAGCTGGTAACCCCGCTGACAGCTGATGACTCATCGGTTGTTAAGGCCATGGGGGCTGCCCACTCCTTACCATTTAAGGACTGCGTTTTTTATTTTTTTTCACAATTTTTAATTGCTAGCAAATCTTTTGCTTACATTCAGCTGTATGAAAATCATCTTATGTTCTTTCTATCCCTGATGAAGGTGGCACTTAGACAGACCCACAAAATATGTTGGCTACTTTTTAAATTGTACCCCTGACCTTCAATGGAATAAAATTCTATCTGGACCTCTTCAATTTTAACCCTCTGTACGTGACACCACAAGCCAAGAAGACTGTGGCGATCCTCTGGGGTGTAGAAGCCACCTGCCCAGGAACCAGATCATTTACACCAACAGTAATACCTTATAGCGGAGCGCCACCCAAAAGTGGAACTCTCGCTTATACGCCCCCCCTTTCGGTGCCCTTCCGGAGACGGGCTGCAGCCCGATCTCCCGGAAGTTCGGCTCCCCTCCTTCCCCCGCCGCCGGGTGAATTAGGAAGCGCAGCGCACTTCACGCATGCGCAGAAGGGAACCAAAAGGCTTCACTACCGGGTTCCCTTACCAGGAATGACGGCGGCACCCCAGGAATGATCGGCTGGGGTGCAGACACCATGGGCATTAAGCATACACGCACTGAACATGAAGATTGAATATATAAATCCCCGGTGCGGATTATGCCTGCTGCAGAAGCCCCCTCCAGTTAGTATAGGCGACAGGTACTGCAAGCCTTCACTTACTTTTCACATAGACTGTGCTGCCGCTGGGAAGGACTACCACGTTGGAGGCTGGGCTCGCAGGTCGAGGAGACTTGACAGTGGCCACACTTCCGCTGGGGACTGGGGTGGATGTGGGAGTGGATGTTGTACTTGTGTAAGAATAACACACGACCACTACAGAGAGAAAAAAAAAAAAGAAGACGACACTGGGCATTAGTTAAAGCCTTTCTCACTAAACCAATATTTTCACTACAATAAAAGGAAAACTGCTAAATAAAATACATACAAGTGGGGCTGTTTTACCTGCAAAAGAACTTGTATTTTTGTACAGTCTGTCTTTAGATTTACACAGCCCTACCTGTTAGGACAGGAGACCCGATTTCCTTTTTTCTGCTGCAGTTCAGTAACAGTTACAGGTCTTGTCCCTCCCCCAGCAGATGACTGGACAGTGAAAGGAGAAACAGCTGACTGATGAGCTCATCTGTAACTATGCTCTCTCTTTTTATCAGCATTTCCCTTGAACTGCAGCACCAGTGTAAAATTAGAGGTCGACCGATATTTGCCATTTTTTAATTAATCGGCATCGGCCGGTTGTGCTTAGATTAGAATGGTTTCATTGTACAGAATGGAACGCTACTTGTCAGGCGGCTAAGTCGCCTGACAAGTCGTCCCGGTGTGAACCGACCCTTAGTCTTCATAGAAGCGACTTTCCTCCTCTCTGGGCAGTCTGCCAAGAAAAGAGTAAAGAGATACAATGTTTACACTTGAATGAACTCAACTCAGTGTGTATAGTTCTCAGTTTAACCATTTAAAGACTAAATCTTTTCTGACACATGTTGCTTACAAGTAAAAATCCTGTATTTTCTGCCAGAAAATCACTTGGAACCCCAAAAATTATATATTTTTAGCAGAGATCCTAGGGAATAAAATAGGAGTTGTTGCAATATTTTCTGTCACACGCCATTTGCGCAGAGGTCTTTCAAATAAATTTTGGGAAAAAAATACACTAAAAAAAAAAAAAAAAAAAGAAAAAACTAAAACAGTAAAGTTAGCCCATTTTTTTTTCATCCAAAAGTTTTGACTACCTGTTTTTATTTAATATATAGGTTTTTTTTTTTTTTTATCTAAATCATACATACAAGTGAACTGATTGGAGGTTTGTTTTGTTTAATAAATGTTTAAACGTAAGAAATTTTCTATATCACTTATGAAGGCTGCTTTCACACTAGAGCGGGCAGGCGTTGATGGTAAAACGCTGCTAGTTTTAGCGGCGCTATTCGGCTGCTAGTGGGGAGCATATAACCCAGCTAGCAGCCGAGGAAGAGATTAAATGCGCCCGTGAAGCACCACTGCCAAATCGCATGGTGCCCATTATTATCAATGGGCAGGAGTGGTGGAGGAGCGGTATACACCACTCCAAACGTGCTACTTGCATTTTTTTTTTTTTTTTTTTTTTTTTTAACATCCTGCCAGCGCATCGCCTCAGTGTGAAAGCACTCTGTCTTTCACACAGACTGCAGGGGAGCCGTTTTGCAGGCACTTTACAGGCGCTATTTTTAGCCCAAAAGCGCCTGAAAAACGCCCCAGTGGGAAAGGTTTCTGTTAGATTTTATGAGATGAAGGGGGATATAAAAAATAAATAAAAAATCGGCATCATATATATCGGCCATCATGATTTCTAAATATCGGTCGACCTCTAGTGTAAATGGCTGCTTGTGTTGCTTCTCCCTCTCCTTTTCAGCTCTGCTGTACAGGGACCGCAAAAGGCTGATTATCAGGTCAAATTAAAGCAGAGTTCTTTTAACCGATCCCGACCAGCGCACGCCGATGTACGTCGGCAGAATGGCACGGGCAGGCATACTGGCGTACAGGTACGTCCAATCTTCAATGCCGCCCTGCCATCGCGAGCGCGCCCGCCGGCAGCGCGCTTGTGTGCTGGTCGGGACCCCCGTGAGACCGGCTGTGGGTCCCGCGGACTCGATCGCTGCGGGCATACCCGCGATCATCTCACGGGGCGACTGAATGGAGGAAATGCCGTTGTAAACAGCATTTCCCCATTCTGCCTAGCAACTAGTGACGCTGATCTCTGCTCCATATGATTGGAGCAGAGATCAGTGTTCACTAAATGAAAGCCCAACCCACCCACAGTTAGTAACACACCCCTAGGAACACTTAACCCCTACACTGCCACCCACTGGTTAACCCCTTCACTGCATTTATATAGCAGTGATTGCTGTATAAATGTGAATGGTCCCAAAAATGTGTCAAAAAAGTCCGATATGTCCGCCATAATGTCGCAGTAACAATAAAAAAAAAAATAAAAAATAAAAACCGCTGATCGCCGCCATTACTAGTAAAAAAAAAAAAAAAAATTTAATAAAATATTATTAATAAAAATGCCATAAAACTATCCCTATTTTGTAAATGCTATAACTTTTGCGCAAACCAATCAATAATCGCTTATTGTGATTTTACCAAAAATATGTAGAAGAATACGTATCTGCCTAGGGAAAAAAAATGTTTTTTTATATATTTTTGGGGTATATTTATTATAAAAAAAATGTAAAAAAATAATGCCTTTTTTTCAAAATTGTCGCTCAATTTTTGTTAATAGCGCCAAAAATATAAACCGCAGAGGTGATCAAATACCACCAAAAGAAAGCTCTATTTGTGGAAAAAAAAAAAAAACACGTCAATTTTGTTGCACGACCGCGCAATTGTCAGTTAAAGCGACGCAGTGCCGAATCGCAAAAAGTGGTCTGGTCTTCGACCAGAAAAATGGTCAGGTCTGTAAGTGGTTAATAAATCAGACACTTACCTGTCCCAGTGATATGGGCGTACGAAGCCCTGCTCATCTCCCCCTCCTCTCTGCGGTGCCGGCATTGTAACTCTGGACGCGCGGCTGTGGCTTCACAGCCGGGCACCCACTGTGCATGCGTGAGCCTCACGCCATGACTGGCCGGGCAATCATCTGGGACCTGTGACGTGTCCCAGATGATTGCCGAGAGGGGGGGGTGGGGGCTGGGTGTGTCTCCCTTCCGGTGCCTTGGTGCACCTGAAGTGGGAGCTGGAACCTGCGCCTCCCCCAAAAAAATGACATGCCAAATGTGGCATGTCAGGGAGTCACATAGGCAAAATTTTTATATCCATAAAAATCGCTGCCTACTTCTGGGTTTGGGGCATGTGCACCACCCCGTGTCTGGCTCCCGCTGTGATTGTACACAGCAAAAGCCTGTCACAGCCCAGAGCTCTGTGGTGACAATCAACACAGGGCTCTGTACAAAGGGACCAATCTGTATAATTCCCATGCCTACAAAGCAGGGATGAGAAACTTTGAGATCAGTTAGTAAAAGCAGCACACTACACACATTACACATATAGCTAGGCACACATTTATCCCCTTAATCACCCTAGATGTTAGCCCCTTGGCAGCCAGTGTCATTAGTATTATTAGTGATCACTTTATTAGGGTCACTGATGTCTGTGTCAGTCAGTAGTCTCCTCCCCCCCCACCAGCATCAGATTGTCAGCCGAATTATCTCAGTGACATTATAAGTCGTTGATCACCGCCATTAGGAGTATAGGGAAAAAATAAAAATAAATAATAGGTAAAAATTCCATTATACATACACACCATAGTCTGTAGACGCTATAAAAAACACAGACAGAAATTCTTGTTCACACTTGCTTTGCGTTTTTTTTTCTTTTACTAAAATGGACCGCAAAGCAAGCATAACTGGGAATCTCTGTCTGAGTTATAGTGTCTACACACACACACACACACACACACACACACACATTACACACAATACAAACATTATAATATAATAATAATAATATCAAAGAATAAAAAAGGAGATACCACCTTCCTCACCTTCCTTGTTCCCGGTCTCAGCAGGATCTGGAAGTGAAGAGTTGTGCTGTCCAGCAACATTGGCTATGGCGTTGGCAGTGGCTGTAAAAGCGGTCTGTGGAACCAGACGCGGCATCAGCGGTACCAATCTTCGACCTTCGATGGACCATTCAGAAGAACTGTTTGGACCAGACATGCTGGAAAAACACAAAAGGTAAGTATATAGCTGTATCTATAGCCATTTATTTTCCAGGTAAGTACAGTAATGCTCTAAGTTCTGCCAGCTTATTATTGTATGTTTAACTGCTGCAGATACCGGGACCATGCTGACACTTCTCACATACATGTAAAAAATCTATATATATTTTTTTTTCTAGAAAAAAAATTTTGGAGCCAAAAACACACACACACACACACACACACACACACACACACACACATTAGAAATGACACTTTGCTACAATGTAGTGAGTGTACAGCTTGTATAACAGTGTAAATGTGATGTCCCCTCAAAATAACTCAACACACAGCCACTAATGTCTAAACCACTGGCAACAAAAGTGAGTACACCCCTAGGTGAGACATTGGGCCCAACGTGTCAATATTTTGTGTGGCCCCCATTATTTTCCAGCACTGCCTTAACCCTCTTGGGCATGGAGTTCACCAGAGCTTTACAGGTTGCCACTGGAGTCCTCTTCCACTCCTCCATGATGACATCACAGAGCTGGTGGATGTTAGAGACCTTGCGCTCCTCCACCTTCCGTTTGAGGATCCCCCACAGATGCTCAATAGGGTTTAGGTCTGGAGACATGTTTGGCCAGTCCATCACCTTTACCCTCAGCTTCTTTAGCAAGGCAGTGGTCGTCTTGGAGGTGTGTTTGGGGTCATTATGTTGGAATACTGCCCTGCGGCCCAGTCTCCGAAGGGAGGGGATCATGCTCTGCTTCAGTATGTCACAGTACATGTTGGCATTCATGGTTCCCTCAATGAACTGTAGCTCCCCAGTGCCGGCAGCACTCATGCAGCCCCAGACCATGACACTCCCACCACCATGCTTGACTGTAGGCAAGACACACTTGTCTTTGTACTCCTCACCTGGTTGCTGCCACACACGCTTGACACCATCTAAACCAAATAAGTTTATCTTGGTCTCATCAGACCACAGGACATGGTTCCAGTAATCTATGTCCCTAGTCTGCTTGTCTTCAGCAAACTGTTTGCAGGCTTTCTTGTGCATCATCTTTAGAAGAGGCTTCCTTCTGGGACGACAGCCATGCAGACCAATTTGATGCAGTGTGCGGTGTACTGACAGGCTGACCCCCCCACCCCTTCAACCTCTGCAGCAATTCTGGCAGCACTCATACGTCTATTTCCCAAAGACAACCTCTGGATATGAAGCTGAGCATGTGCACTCAACTTCTTTGGTCCAGCATCGCGAGGCCTGTTCTGCGTGGAACCTGTCCTGTTAAAATGCTGTATGGTCTTTGCCACTGTGCTGCAGCTCAGTTTCCGGGTCCTCGGAACCTTCTTATAGCTTAGGCCATCTTTATGTAGAGCAACAATTCTTTTTTTCAGATACTCAGAATTCTTTGCCATGAGGTGCCATGTTGAACTTCCAGTGACCAGTATGAGAGAGTGAGAGCGATAACACCAAATTTAACACACCTGCTCCACATTCACACCTGAGACCTTGTAACACTAACGAGCCTCATGACACTAGGGAAGGAAAATGGCTAATTGTGCCCAATTTGGACACTTTCACTTAGGGGTGTACCCACTTTTTTTGCCAGTGGTTTAGACATTAATGGCTGTGTGTTGAGTTATTTTGAGGTGACAGCACATTTACACTGTTATACAAGCTGTACACTCACATTGTAGCAAAGTGTAATTTCTTCAGTGTTGTCACATGAAAAGATATAATAAAATATTTACAAAAATGTAAGTGGTGTACGTGTGTGTGTGTATAATATATATAATGTTTTAATGAAAAATGCAATCAAAACATCCAACATATATAGGCCATCATCATAAGTTTCGGGCTAATACAGATCACCTGAAACTGTTACGATGATGGCCTATATATTTTGGATGCTTTGATTACATTTTTCATTAAAACATTTTTGTGCAGCAGTCCCTTTTGTCATTTCATGAATATATATATATATATATATATATATATATATATATATATATATATATATATATATATATATATATATATATATATATATATATATATAAATTAGAGGCCCTAGAGAATAAATTTGTAGGTGTTAGAATTATTTTTATGTCACACCGTATTTGCACAGTGGCTTTTCAAGGCGCAATTTGTTAAATACACTTCTTTTCATTTTATTGCACACAAAAACACAATGCCCAAATATAAAACGATGTTATGTAGTGTGAACAGATACCTAACAGTGAAGCAATGTCATCAGCACACCAAGGATTCCTCAAAAGCTTTATTCACATGGTCACAAAGTACACAAACGGCATTGTTTCAGAGCTACGCAGGGCCCCTTAGTCAAGTGAATAAAGCTTTGGACCCTTTTGAGGAATCCTTGGTGTGCCGATGACATTTCTTCACTCCGATTGTCTACAGTTTCCAATCGGTGGTCATTGCAGCACCCAGCACTAGTACAGCCATTTTCAGGAACGTGTGTGTGTGATTGCGTTCAGACACCCAACACGTCACGTTTAAAACGACATATGCCTGTGGAACAGCTTCAAACTACGATACCTAAAAGTCTCCATAGGCGATACGTTACAGGTTACCAGTTAAGAGTTACAAAGGTGGACTGGTGCTAGCGTGATCTCGCTATAATGTTTGTGGCAATACCTCACGTGTGGTGCAAACACCACGTATGCAAGCTACGTATGTGTGTTCGCCTTTGTGCCAGGGTTGCCAACCTCCCGCAGCAGTTTTTACTGACAAAACATGGAAAATTTACTGGTAGAGCACAATTTTACTGGCAACCTGAGAAATGAAAGCACTCCTATTGAAAACGAACACAGTGAATATTCAAACAGTATAAACATGATATGGAAACACTGACAATACTTTATCAGGCAAATTACTTTTTTATTACACTTAAAAAGTCAACACTGCATTAAATTATCAGCCCCTGAAAACTTACTGACAGTTGTAAAAAAAAATGTTTTATATATCACAGAATTTTACAAACTGCAGTTGACAAAAAGTAAGAAACAGTGTAAATAAAAAGTTAAAAAAAAAAAAAAAAAAAAAAAAAAAAAAAGAAGAAAAATGAAAAAATTTAAAGCGCCCCCCGTCTCCCGGTGCTCACGCACAAAGTTTGTGCGTGAGCACAGGGAGACGGGGGCACTTTAAAACATTTTTTTTTTACTTTATATTTTTGCTTACACTGTTTCTTTACTTTTTTTTTTTTTTAAATCACTTTCATTGCTGTCACAAGGAATGTAAACATCCCTTCTGACAGTGACAGGTACTCTTTATGGAGAGATCTGGAGTCTATTAGACCCCCAGATGTCTCCTCTGTCCTTACAAGCCTCTGATTAAACCAAGATCAGTGTGATCAGATGCTTCACCAAATTAAAAAAAATTATGCCATTTACATCCAGAAAATCGGAAGCAACGAAAACGCCGTCACTTCTGGTTTCCTATACCATGGGGGGGGATCTTTGGTTCCCTCCATCTCTGTGGTCAGCTGGTGAAAGCCATTCTTTATTTTACTGGAGAGGTTTTAAACATCCAGAACAGCCCCTCCCCCCATCCTGATGGGGAAATTTCAGTTGTTGTTGTGCAGGGAGGATGGGGATTTATATATTGTAGTTTACAGTAAAAAGCAAAAACACAAAATAATGTGAATATAAAATCGAGAAAGTTTTGATATTTTAGCAAGTCTTACTTATGAGCGATGGTGGTGAGGCGCTCATCGTTCACCGCTCTGCGCACCTCTGCGCGATGTCGCTCTGTAGAAATACTAAAAAAAAAAAAAAACACACAACACACACATTATTGAAGAGGATAAGAAAACTAGAACCTCTTAATTGTCTTCATGATCTGGCAAAGCATACAAACCCCAACTGTGTGCTACAGATGTAGAATTCTTCACTGACTTGTTAACCACTTCAGCCCCCGGAATGTTTTGCCCCCTTATTTACCAGGACACTTTTTTAACGATACGGTACTGCGCTAACTTAGCTGACATTGCACGGTCGTGCAATATTTTTGCATGTTTTATACTTTCTGATATAAATGTATATCAAATATTTAAAAAAAAATAATAATATTATATTTTTTTATTATTATTATATATTTTTTCTTTATCAATTTAGGCCAATATGTATACTGCTACATATTTTTGGTAAAAAAAAAAATCTCAGTTAGCGTCTACCAAGTACAGGATTTCTTTTTTTATAGAATTTTTTTTTCTTACTTATAATGGTGGTGGATCAGCGATTTTTAACAGGATTGCAATATTGCGGCGCGCAGATCGGACACAAAGCTGACACTTTTTGAGGAACCAGTGAAATTATTACAGTGATCACGGCGGTCTGCTCATTTACGTCAGCAGACTGCCGTTCTTTCTCCACGGGGAGCGATCGCGGGTGGCCTTTTATTTTTCAATTTGAATAGGCTATTAAAAAAAAAAAAATTTTAACTGCTCTTCTCCCAATGGGTTTATTTCTTATCACTTCCTTCCAAGAAACATCAGGACAGGGACAGGTGAAGGGATACCTTCAACATGGGTCA